>NC_133939.1:25318971-25630391 GCF_031877795.1 Strix aluco | reverse complement strand
CATAATTTTTCTTTTCTCCTTCTGCTGTTAAAAAAAAACCCCACCACACGAAAAAGCACACGAGGTGCTAACTTTTTGTTGACCCTTTACGTGACTTGCTCAAAGAAATGAGAAATTTCTGTGGGTATCACAGCAACAAGGAGTACCAGATTGAGACCATGTATTTTCACTAATAGTTTATTGCTTTAATAAAGTGCTGTTTCCATTGTCTTGATTTTTTTTTTTGTTTGCTTGTTTTAATGGAACTCCTCATATAATTTTCATTGGAAAAAAAACAGCTGGCACAAGCAGAAGGCCATGACAGTAGCACTTCATTGCAGGACTCGAAATGCTCCCGTGCAAGCAGCAGCCAAGTCCAGCTCCCTCCCCTGTCTGGGGAGTTCAAGGCACAGGCTCACCTCCCAGGACACCACCAGCTTCAGGGACAACCACTGCCCCACCACGGAAGTTTTGTTGCTGCTTTTGTTCCTCTTAAAGCCCTCCAAGTGCAGAGAGCGTGGCTGGGACCCACATGCAGCACCCACCTGGGCAGCCCCCAGCTCCATGCAGGTGTCTGCAGGGTGCCACCTCATGCTGATGCTTCCTGGTGCCATGAATCAACCCTGCGCATGCTGAACATTCACCTCTGCCAAGCTGTTTGCTTACTGTGTGCACAGCATGTCAGGGACATACTTTGGTAAACCCAAAGCACGGGGTGAACGTCAGGTTCACAGGAGCAGGAGGAGCTGTGGCACCTCAGGGACACCACGCACCTCCAGCCGTCCCATCAAGGGTATGTCACAGCTTCTCTCTCAGCTCCTTGGCCAGAACCCCACTGCCTCCCCAGCCCAAATGAGACCCCGCACCACCCTGAAAGCACTGTCACTGCTGTCCCTGTCCAGAGCAGGGACAGGCTGGAGCCACGGGTGCAAAGCCCCATGACATGGTGCAGGCACTCGCATTGCCCTGAAATGCTCCCGTGCCCCTGCAGGCAAACTTGGATTTAGCACCTTTCCAAACTGAAGCTTCATAACGATTTTTTTTTCCCCTGAACAATGCATTTAAAGACATTTCATGCATTCTGGCTAACACACTCCACAAGAATTTCATGTCTCCATCCTTGGCAGACTTCCATTCTTTAGTCTACCCCTAAAGCTACAGCACTCAATGGCCTCAGCTCCCACCATCGACATCTGCCATCACACCCAGCACCACATGCCCATTGTACAATAAGACATCGTGCCCAAAGAGCCAGCAACATGTGTCAGAGGTGGTGACAGGTAGGTGCATGCCTGCTCCTGTTCCACATTTCCAAAAGCAGCTGCTTATCCTCAGCCACAGCCAACAGCAAGCACCAACACAGTCAAACATCAGCCTTTGGCCTCCCTTTCAAACCCTGAAGTCTCCTACCAGCTCATCAGCAGTTTCATCTGTAGATCTAGGATAATATTAAGGCCTCCCAAGAACTGCATTTTCCTTCTCCCTGGCCAGCTAAAACAAATATTTGAGAACTTCTAGTTTGTCAGAAGAGAACAGTTGGCTTGGGGACATCCTAGGAGTAATTGTAAGAGAAGCTGTGAGCCGAGCTCAGAGGGCAAAGGTGACACTGTCCCCAAGACTTTACAGAGGGCTTCAGGTGGCTTTGCGAATCAGCATCTCCCAATGAGACTCTCCGTAGGATCATAGCAGCACCCAGGACACCAGGTACTCAAGTTACTGGAAAGTCAACTTTTCTATACCTTCAAGTGTTTGCTTCATTATCAGAATTACAGATGAGCAAATAATTACAGAAGTTCAGTTCGGATTTTGCAAATAACTCTGGAACGATGGTTGATGTTTCAGATCAGTACCTGCTGAACTAAGATCAAACCCAGGCAAATTCAATAGAAAATTGCTCATTATAAAAAAGTAACTTGCAGAAACAGAATAGCTCCCCTATGTTTCTTGCTTAAATACAACTAAACACCTGCAAATTTATGCAAAATAGCTCATTTACACACATTGACAATACTGACAGCTTCCTTAGAACAAAATAGATGCCTCAGATACATTTTTTTTTTTATCTTCCTCTCCCAGAGGGAAAAAAAAATGCCTCGGTTAAGCCAGCACAGAAGAACACTGATGGCAAGCAGTGAAAGATGGTACTCATGTCGGAACTCAAATTGAGCTTCAGCTGCCTCCTTGTTCCTCCCGCTTACTCACATGCCCAGACCTCCACCATCCTACAAGCAACACAGGTGTCTGGACAAGCCAGAGACACCCTGCAGCTCTTCCTCATTCTGTGAAACCTCCCGTATAGTATTTTTCCACCCATTTCTAGAGGAAATCTCAGCATTAAGGTTACAACTTACAAGCTTAACCCTCCAGACCTCAGCACAAGATGGGCAGCTGCACACAATGAGCCAAAACATAAACATTATTTTTTCCCCTCAAATGCCATGACTTTCTGGAGCAGCACTACTCAGAAAGATGTCTGCAGATAGTTTTCTACATGTACAAAAAAAAGCTATTTGGCAGAAAGAAAATCAATAGCTTTGGCAGAGGAAAAAAAAAAAACCCTGAATGGGCTCAGACACCAGTTCCCATCTCACCAGTTCTTCTCCCAGTGAAGAAAATGGCTTATTTGCCATAATTGCTGCCAAAGCTCAGCAGGATCAGGTCTAACCACAGAAATTTCAAAGCCACCATGAGTCATCTACTATTCTTTCTTGGTTAGACTTAACACTGGGTGGGACACTTACATAAAAAAATCACCAATTTGCAGGAAACCTCCGTCATGGAAAAATACACTTCAGAACATCTCATGGGGACTACATAAATAGACATCTAGAAAAAGAGGAATGAGAGACCAAAGCATTTCTTTCCAAAAACACTATGATTGGCCTCTCCGAATTATTTCAGCAGCCGAATTATTTCAGTTGTAACAGAGAGGACTGCTGAGCTTCCTGGGAGACCCCAGCACCCGTGGGTGCTTCCCACCGCACCCAAGAAAACATTAAGCAAAGCAGATTTATGTTCTTTGTGTGGAAAAGTCAACTGCATCATGTAACTGCAGATTGCTTGAACAAAAAGAAAAAAATGCAGGCCCAAAATATTCACTTGTTTAACTTCTTGTGCGTCACATTCAAAGTTTGCTGAGGGAGAGAGAAAAATTTTAATTAAAAGATAAAAAAAGTGACATTGCCTTTAGCCAGGTAGTGGGGCGCACTTATGAGGTACTGCCATGGCCACAACACCGCAGGTTACTGAAAGTGTTGGAAATGTGCAATTAATTACACTTGCTGGTTTATTTTTACCTCGGGGATCCCTGAGAGGCTGCAAGCAAGCACCAGCCCAGCTGATGGTGAGAGAAGCCTGTTCCGCGAGGCGCATCTGATGCGAGAACGATGCAGCGAGCAGCGTGTGCTCAGGAGAAGGGGAAATAAAGACCAGGGCAAAGAACAAGAAATGCGGATTTCTGATTTAAAAAAAATCCTCCTCCCAGAAGTCCAGTTGTAAAACGGGTGAAGTTTCTGGGAAGCAGCTCGGCGATGCGTTGGTTCTGGTGGCACAGAGGAGACCCAGGGCACGCCACCGGCGGGACCCTGATGGGAAAAGAGCCAAGATACAAGCTCCTGCATGGCAAGACAACCAGAAACACCAACTGGCTGTGAATCACCCGCTTGGACAGAAGCTGTCAGAGCCCTGCTCTGTGGGACATTGTCTGCCTCATACTGCCTTTTGTCTCTGTGTGCTGGAACGCTTGTCCCGGAGAAGAGTGGTCCCTCTGTGCCCAGACCCCCTTCCCCAGCCGTGGGGGGGGCTGTAAACAGCCCGCAGAGCTGGGGAGCAGCACCCGATCCCCCCGCGGCAGGCGCGGGGGAGCCCAGGAAAGCACCAGACATTTATCAGAGGGTTTATCTTATTTCAGCAAAAAGTCCTCATGTGAAGGCTGCACACATGGGCTCACTGCACAGGCAGAAATAAAAATCCAAGACAGGAATTGGGCCCACTCACAAGTTGACCTGAAAATGCAATGAAGGAAATTGCAATTCAATTCTTCTTCCACCAATAGGGGTGTAAAACCAGAAAAATAACTCCCAACACCATGAATATTCATGCTGTCATTATAGCATAAACAGGACTCCACAGCCAAGGAAAAAGTCTTTCTCTTGAGTAAACCTGCAAATAGCAATGAGGTTTTTCATCCTCAGCTCTGCACCTCCTCTCTGAGGCTTTCCATACCCCACCCCAGCTTGCCCAGCGTGGGCAGTGGAAGGATGCTCTTTCTCTTCTGCAAAATTTCCACCCCGTTACTATTCACATTGCTTTTTTATTACAGCCTTTATCCCTAGAGAGTCAGTTCCTTAAGGCAGAAGACCATTCCTTATTTTATCTATGCCTTCCCTGTCAGAAGAGAGGGGATAGAGGAAGAAGGGACAACATTATTACACTAAGATAATTAATGTAAACTGGCTACTCTGCTGTCAAATCCTACTAGAGGTGAAGCACAGTT
This sequence comes from Strix aluco, assembly GCF_031877795.1. Lineage (NCBI taxonomy): Eukaryota > Metazoa > Chordata > Aves > Strigiformes > Strigidae > Strix > Strix aluco. The sequence goes on along the minus strand of NC_133939.1, from coordinate 25,625,917 downwards.
TTATTTGCTGGAGCTCAGTATGGCCAGCACTGTGTCCCCAGAGAGCAAAGGGAAAGTTTTAAGGGAAAATGGTTGCAGAAACACAATCAAAGAGCAAGGAGGTGTGAATACTGCCTGTGGCTGATGCTGGCTTCGGTGTGGACTCGGTGCAGAGCAGCAGATGTGTGCCAAAGAGATGCTGCTGGGTCCATTCCCACCCAGCCCCACTCTTGGGCATATCTTCTTAACAACAAAGCAAGCACATTAGCCTGATAAGATTGCTATCTCAAGGTGATTATCTCAATATTAAAATCCTGCATCTCCTTCTGGCAATAAACCCTGACCACATGCTGCGCTGTCACCCAGCACACCGCGCTTGCTGCCAGAGCAGCAGCAGGTCCTTCTGGCTCCATCCCCCTCCCTGACCCCTTTTTAGCAAGTTTTCCCTCACCAGTATCTATTTAGACTCACACAAGCCAGAGCTGTTTTTAAATTGCAAGTTTTTATTCTCAGAAGGAAAACTTGCCTCCCTGCCGGGGCGCATGGCTTCCTCTCCTCCCCGGTGAGGAGGCAGCACGTGCTGGGGGGATACCTGGTGCTGTCCCACCTCATTTTGGGGTCCCAACTCTCCAGCAGGGAAGCAGCAGCCACCAGACAGCTTCTCCCCCCTCCCCGCATCAGCAGATGGGTGCCTGGGGGACGTGGCACCCCAGCGCAGGCGAGCTGTCTGACAGACACAAGTCCCGCTCCCGCTTTGTTACGTAAACCCCCAGGTTTTGGTGTTTATCTGCTTTCGGGATCTAGAAAGCACTAAATGCCACCGCAGCGCGTGGGCACGAGGAGCGAGGGATGCGCCAAGCGCTCAGGGCAGCGGTGATGGCACGCGATGCCAACCCCAGAGATTAGAAACCTCCCACTATTATTGCATGGAAACAGAGAAAACTTGGAATCCTGAACACACAAATACATATATATATATAAGCCATGATCCACAAATCCACATTTCCCTCCTGTTTGCTGCCCCCAGGCACAGGAGCCAGGGTAAGGGTACATGTCCCCTGCTCCAAGGACCACAGCTGCTTCTTGCTATCCTGTACACCCTGCACCAAACAGGTTGGGGAGCAGCATGACAAATATTTTGTAAAGAAAAGCTGCCAAACAGAGGTTTGGGTTTGTTTGTTTCCACCACCCCCTCCCCCAATTCCTCCACCACCTTCTGCGTTCCAGGGTATCTGCACATGTGGAGCTGGTATGTGCATCTGGCAGATGCTCAGGAATCCATAAAAGCAAGTGACAGGGCAGGGGCACCTGGCTAAACAGCTGTTAAAAATATTTTTTTATATGTATAAACAAAAAAGTTAAATTGTTTATATATACATGTATCACTATCCTGCAGCTCAGCAGGGCCAAGGTCTGGCCCCGCAGTCAGCTGCAAAGAAGCTAGGCTATGTGCCAGCTACTCACACATCCCACATCTCAAAGTGCAGAAAAAGCGTGGCAAGAGGCACCTGAATAAGGACCAAAAAAACCCTTCTTTTTGGAAAGAAAGAAAAAAAAAGAAAAGCTGGCCAAGGTTTTGTGAAGGGAAATTAAAAAAAGAACCTAACTGCAACTTCTGTCAGACACAGGGCCATGACCAAATTTCTCCTGGTCCCTGCAGGAGTGTTTCCACCGTACAGGACATGTGAGAGCAAGTTAAAAAACACACCATCATTGTGAGCCAGACAATAGGAGGAAAAAGCATGAAGTGTTTGCCCTCACCCTCAGCTAAGGGTGCTTACTGACATTGGACACTCCGACAACCCAACACTCAGAAGAAAACAAAACTTATTCCTCAGCTCCCTTACACACGGATTTAGGGCCGCTGTATGGCGCTCATTCACACTCAAACTTTTTCTTTAATTATTATTTAAGTGACTTGCTGCAAAATAGTTGCTCCATTGCAAAATTAAGGAACTACCTGTTTGCAACAAAGGCAAGAGAAAGGTGCTTCTCATAACAGAGTACGGTGGATTGCTGCTTTGGTTATTTCAGAGACTGGGGCTTTGGTTATTTCAGAGACTGAATTTCTCCTTCGGTACATTCATTAGGTAGAGACGATAAATCTAGAAGCTTGTATGAACATTAATAACTGATATCTTCTTTATGATTTCAAGGGAATAAAATTTATGGCAACAGTGGCAATTAAGTGCATTCCCTTGACATTTCTTTCCCTGAAGATTTACTAACTTGCTTTAAATCAATTACCAGAAAAGGAATAACTGTAAAAACCCAAGTTCAGTTCATGACTAAGAGACTGAGGAGACACAACTGCACTTCTTTGCACGGTTTATCAAGGAAGAGATTTCTCAAATCAGTGCTGGAGAGCAGACCCACTGTAAAACAAGGGATCCTTCCTTTACTGCAGACACACCTGCAGTCTAAAGAGCACTTCATAAATTAAAGGGGATAACAATGTTGACACAAGCCTTTACACTTTGCTACTATTAAGCAGTAAAAATGTCTAGGTGAGGCATGGGATTTCAGGCCACTTCATGAAAGAATGATTTCACCAGCAACAACTACCTAGCTAGCGCTTAGAATTTCATTTATATATGTAAAGCAGTATTTCCAGCGTTCAAAGAAGCTGCAATTCCAATCCCAGCAAATTCTTCCTCAGCTGTGAGAGGTCAGGAGACACCTGCCAGCAACAGCATTATTTGTGGCAGGAGTTCAAGCCTCTCAACATAAAACCAGCATCATAGCCCCCAGGAGAAGTCACTTGATTAAGTCTTTTCCAGTAAGACTGGAGCCTCAACACTAATTTTTAATAATCCTGAAAAGGAGAATGTTATGTATCTGGACAAAATGGAATGTGCAAATGGGTATTGAAGTGAGACCCTGTAATCTTCTCCAAGTGGGAAAGCTAAATCTTAGCAAAATAAAAATTAAAGACATACCTTTCGATAAACTTCCATTGAATCTGCTGAACCACAGTCTGCAGGAATCTCTCTAAATTTTAACAGGTCTTTTCAGAGGGATCTGGGTTTCTACCCAGCCTGTTTTGATAAACCTCAACCTTCTCCCCCAGGAAGCTCTGACCAAGCCTGGGGCTGGCCTCTCACCAGCGGGGAGGGCAGCACCCGGGGGCAGCCCCCCCCAGCCAGCTCAGCCCCACCTGAAGATGGCTGATGGGGACACTGTGGCAGTGTGGGCACTGCAGGTCTCCCACGTGCTGCACCCCCAGCCCCAGCAAAGGCCAGACACACTTCCCTACCACAAAAAAAATGATTTTATAGGTCTGGTGGTATCTCACAGCAAAAAAAGAAGGAAGTGCCCCTTTCAGCCACAGGCAAGCACAGGGCAGAGCAGAGCAGTTGTGCAAGGGGGGCTGGTGGTGACCATCCCGCACCAGCGCTCAGCACCCATCCCCTGAGCAAGGATCAGGGATCCCAGCATCCTTGGGCAGCGCTCAGCATCACACAGGAATGCTTATGCTGAAGGAAGGGGCTTTCTGTATATTCACAGTAAATACAGCGCAGACAAATGGCAAGCTGAAAAGGAAGGGTAGCCCAGGGCTTAAACTTGGAGCTTCCCAACTTCTGGCAAAGCTGGGCAGGATTTGGCCATGAGACCCAAGCCATGGAGCTAACACTCCTGTGAGCGTCATGAGAAGAGGTGGTCAGAAATTAAGTTCCCCGGTTATCTGCAAGTCTCTGGCGTGAGCTCACGCTATCAAATGCCAGAGACGGCATGGGAAGGAAAACATGAATTCTTGAGCGATTAAAGACACTCGAGAAAGAGTTCCCACCCCCCGAGTTGCAAACAAACAGAGAGCATTTGTCCCAGCAGCCATGGACACACCAGCCTTGCTGTGACATCCCATTACTTACCACCTCCAACCAAACCCCAAACTAACAGCTTCACCCACCCAATTAAACCATCAGCGTTTGTCCCCCAAACAGCCACCTAACTCCAATGGCTTCAGAGGCATCGTGTAGATTTACTTATAGGAGGGATCTGGAGACCATGTAGACCTGGACACACAATTTGTATTGTCCTGCTGCGTGCGGAGAGCCCGTGTCAGCCCTGACCGTGCAGGCGAAGCACTCCCAAAGTCAACGGAGCTGCACCAGCATGGATCCCTGCCCAGGGCAGATCTGGGGCATCTGGGGGGGCTGAAGATTTCCAAAGAGCAGCCTCCGATACCAAGCATGAGCATCGTGCCAAATAAAGAAAAACAGCAACAGGCAGAAAAGGCTTTCATTGCAAGAAAAGGAACTGGGAGCTCGGCCGAAGGGGTTGTGGCAGCCGGCTGCCAGCACGCCGGGAACCTCTCCAGTTTATCCCATATCCCGAAACTGCGGCTGCTAGAAGGGACAGGGCAGAGACTTTGGAGTCGTACCAGCCAGATACATCTCAGCAACACTGAAGTTCACAGCAGATGTACAGCTCCCACCTCCCAATCCCCCGCTCCAGAGCCCCCACGGCTGACTCCAGGCCGGCGCGGGGCTCACCAGCCTCGCCGGATCCCAACCTCCCCGGTGCAAAGCATGAAAAATCAGTAAATCAACCCAAGTACGTCCTACGGGGCTGATCAACACCGCCCATCGGCAAAGTTTGCTGCCCAGCCTCAGCGAAGAGCCGGAGCAGGGACTTAACTTGAAAAATAAACGTGCTGTGCTTAAGCAACCGCCTTTTTTTCCCCCCCAAGCCACCCCAAAGCCAACCCCCCCTCATCGCAGCGAGCCGGGGCACCCCGGGGATCGCATCCCCCGCCCGCCCCGCCGAGGGGAGCCGAGCCGCTCCGCAAACAACCCGCAACTCCGGAGCTTTTCTCTACCAACCTCCTGCCCCGGTGGAAGCGGGAGCCTCATGGTGCTGTCAGGGCCGGCACGACCGCGTCTTCCTCCTCCTCGCCCTCCTTCCCACCCCCCGCTCCGGCCCGGGCCGTGGCGGGGGCCCCGCAGCCCCAAGAGCCGCCCCGCAGCCCGGCACCGCCCGGCCCCTCGGCTCCAGCATCCAGCTGGCTCCCCCCCGGCAAAGGGAAGCGTGACCCACCCCCCCGGCACTCCAGCCTATGAGCTCTTGCTAATTAAGGGGAAACCACTCCCCGCGAGTTAAGGAGAAGATTGGGATACCGGCAGGAAGGGTGGAGGGAAAGGGCAGGGTGGTTGAATGGGTTCTGCCCCTTTTTCTAGGGTGGGTACGTAAGGAAAAAAAAAAAAAAAATAAAGAAGTGATCCATTAGCAGTGAGGAGAAAGTCTGCTTTTTTATTTCAACTTCACAGCCCTGCAGGTCCAAGGACTCAAAGTGATTTGCTCCACGCTCATGCAAATGCAGCTTTCCCAGGGAACACAATTTCTCCCCTTTTGTACTCTTCTGGCAGAAGCCCGATGACTTCAACAGGGAGAAGTCAGTTTACCGCCGCCAAGAAATTGCATTTGGCGAGGGGAACAAATGAAAAAGTCAGTGCAAATTAACAATGAATTAAGTACACATGCAATGTTATTTTTAGGATAAGACAACCTAATAATTATGGTCACATATTGTTTGTATCTGAGCAGTACTCGCCTGCATATGCTGCATTTTTCATGTTACTTCCCATACGCCCTTTTTAATATGCAAAGGAGCAGATTTTTTAGCAAGAGAAAATTTTTGTGCTTATAGAAGTGTTGAACTGACAAGCGGAGAAGCAAAAATCCTCCATACGTTAAACAGCTATAACAGTCTCGCATACTGGCATGCTGGTAAAATGCCTGAAACCTGTCTGCAGTACTACAGCTTCCACCGCCACAGCTGTACAGGGGACATCTTGGTGACTTTTTCCAGGGAATTCAGTGTTCCCACTTGTGGCTCTACAGCAAGATTTCAATATGGCTGTCACGATATTTTTCTTCCTTAAGGGATTTTTTTTTTTTTTTAATGGTGAGGAACTGAACCATGGTCCTCAAATCTACATGAGGTAAATAACACGACTTTGGTCACTGCTAATGCAGAGACAGACTCTACCCCTGTTGTGGCAGTGCAAAATTGAAGCATCTCCACGTTGTCCACCAGCACAGTACCCGCTTTGGTTGTGAGCACACCTGCAGCACATCGCCTTAGCTCCTTTACACTGCGTTTACTATGACATGGCTTAAAACAGCTTGAGTGATGTGCTTCATGTTTAAAATCAAACAGAAATTTGAGGTGGGTTCCCAGTAGCATTGCCACTTCCTTCAACTCACGCTGCTGAGCTCAAACATCTACGAAGAGCTGTGAGTCAGGGTGGCTCACCAGTGCTGTCTGTATTGAGCAAGGAAAAAAGACAGCACAGACATTTCTAACACTCAGTGTCATGAGAGAACAAAGCAACGGAGAAAAGCAGGGTGGGGCTCTGCAGCAAAGAACAGGGGCGATGGGAAATACAAAAAGTCCCCCTGTATCACTGGCATCACCCTTCCACCCCAAAGAGCTGGCAAAGCCGTGCTCGAGAGGGACACGTTACCCCACACCATGGAGAGGTTTCATGCTAACGCCAACATATGGGATGGAATCGGTGGACAGACAGCACGGGGAGCATTCGTCAGGGCACCCACCTGCCCCGGATGCCCCATCTCTGCTGTTTTCTCCAGCCTCACCTCTGCTGACTCCACAGCTTCCTCGGGCAGGAGGCCAGCGGGCTGCAGGCACCCCCTCATCTCCCATCCCTGCACACCTCTCCACGTGCATTGGTACAGGGAGGGGACATCTCAGACACAGAGGAGAGTGACTCTTTCCGCAGACAAACCCATGCCCACCCGCCCAGTGCTCATTTCAGCACTCATCACCTATGCAACTGCCTGGCTGAATTCTGGCAAATCTTTACAAATCCATAAACCTTAGCTCAGTTAACGCATATTTAATTTCTCTGCTGCTAGGTTTATTTTGGCAGCCGCTGTGAGCAGGGCTAGGCCAGCAGCAGAAGAGAGCAGACATTCTCCGTGAGCATTTTGTTCTCTACATAGCACAGTTCCTCCTCTCCTGAGCACCACAACAGGGCAGGTTCCCCACCCACAGTTTTCATCTATTCCAGGAGAAATGCCATTGTGCTCCTGTCCATTAGTAATTTGCTACACTTCCCATAACTTTCCTCATCCCAGAGGCAATTCATAAACCTGGCGCATACCTTCAGAAATATCTTGAGCTCTGAAGAAACACAATATTGTCTGTCAGACCTCATCCCCAATCTTGGTCACCAGTTGGCATCACAAATACACGGAGAGGGGAGGACTGGAGGGACAGTGACTGCTAGACACTAGAAAAATGGCCTCAGAGCAGGTGGGAGCAAGTGTGTGATAGCACCAAGAAGCCATCAACTTCTCCAAGCCTCTCAGACCATTTTCTTGCACCCCGAAAAGCACTCCTTTTACTCTGTAGCAAAGAGCAGTTTTGACCCAAGGGCTGGGGTGCAGGAGGGCCCTCAGTGGTTTCAGCAGAGATGTGACGAGGATCCATCTGAGGTATTGAACACAGATGTCATTTAAATACAGGGTTTTTTCTCACCAGGTTGTTTTTCCCTTGTTAAATGAGCACAGCTACACTAGCACAAACTCCAGCACTGTGTTATTTACAGCGTTACGAATAACAGGCTATTCCCCAGCCCGGTGCTGCTGAACTGCTGTGCCTCAGTGGACACCGTTCACAGCAACCAACACATTCCTGCTTAGGTGAAGTATCAAAGATGGCATAAACCAAACAAACAAACCATCAGTTGCTTGAGTTGAGCCCTCTTCTGCCTGTCCTTCATGTCTGTGGACAACCTTTTTCCTCCTTGTGTTTCTCCTTTGGCTGCACAGACACTCCCTGGCCCGAGCGTGGCTGATGCTGGTGCCTCTGCAAAGCCATGGGGGCCCGAGGGGAACTAGGGGAAAAACTGGGGGGTACGTTTTTCCCCAGTTGCGTCCCATTTGGGAAGGAGCTTTCAGAGCCCCAGGGGAGTGAGGAACAGCCTGTCAGTGAGATGAGGGCTGGCTCTGGCATTGCATGAGGCTTGCAAGCTCCAGCATGGGACACCACCGTGCCTCCTGCTCCTGCACCCTGTCCCCAACCTCTGCTGAAGCCACACTGCCTGAAGAGAAAAGGGTCTGCGAGTGGTGGTGGATCTACCACTCTGCCAGGTTTTCAAATGGTCATTCCCTCTCCCCAGAACACATCGACTCTGCAGCTCTTTAGGAGAACAGGGTTGGTGTAGCCTGTATACACGAGTCTCACCTCACTGGGAACTGGAAATGTGTTTTGCTGTAGCCATTTCAGAGCAGTGCAACGAGAAAGGGCCTGAACATGTTCCCATGAGGTGCACAGAGGGATGGGGCAGATCAGTCCTCAGCTCTGTCTGCAGAGATCACCACAACACCCACAGCGGGCGATGGGGCCCCATGGATGTGTGCACCAGACACACCGGGACAACCCCTGGCACCAGTGGGACAGCCACCACTGATGCTGCCAAGGAGGGAGCAGCGCAGAGACCACCTAACACGGGCCAACAGGCGTTAAGCCACATACATGCACAAAAAAAGTGATTTTTATTGTTTTGTCCCGTAAGACCAGTGTTCCAAAAGGAAAGGACGGGGCATGTTTGCGGAAATCACATTATTAGATTTGGCGTTTTTTTCCTCCCTCTTTCAAGGACCGCAATTGTCCGCCTAGCTCTGGAGGAAGAGGCAAAGGAGGAAGTTTTAATGTAAGGCACTTAAACATGACGGCTTGACTTGGCCACGGTGCCTCCTGGGAGTTGTAGTCACATCTTCTCCCAGCCAAATTGCTTTTTCTGGCGCAGCTCCGCAGCACAGCAATGCTCCCCATGACACAGCAGCAGTCCCATCCCACACCTCCCTGCCAGCATGGCCAGGGGTCAGCGGGACCCCTGCGCTGTGGTTGCTACTGCTCAGGATCCAAACCTTATTGGGTTTGGCCAGAATATTTCAGTTTTCTTTCACACCCTCCTCCTCTCGCAGAATTCCCATGGAAACAAAAACAAAGCTCTTGCTGTTTGGGTTTAGTTGGGGTTTTTTTTCTTCCTCTCGGGGGGGGGGGGGATGAATGAAATTGATAAGTGAAAAGCTACTAAAAATAATAATAATTTATGTATGTAATAAAACATGAGATACCACTTCTAGTTTGATCTTCCCTGCAGCAGTGGACCTCCGATCTGTGTCACCCCTCAAGGGACAGAAAGAGGCCTCAGAGCTAAAATGATACATTATTTCTTGTATCGCAAACTTGCTTTTGGGCAGGAAAAAACCCAAACCCTCCCACCCGTTCCCTCCCTGGCACATCATTCTGCAGATACCTGTATGCCACCGTGTGGCAGCTGCCCCATGCAGCCTGCAGCCGTGGAGGGGCAGGGCTGCAGGGCAAGGCACAGCTTTAAGGGAAAAAAGGGGAAGAAAAACATATAAAGGAGGTTTTTTGCAGCAATTCACAAAACTTAAAAGGAATGCCAGGCACGTCAGTATATGAAGCACAGTATCTGGAGGAAGGAGAGGGTGCAAACCGTCTCCTTATGGTGTTAAGCTAAGACACACACTGTCTTTCTATTTAAAGCCCTACAGTAACATGAATGCCAGGTTTGAGTGAGCTCAACAAGTCCATCTGAAAACAATTTACATGCTCCTCTCTTCCGCAGAATCTGGGCACCCAGCAGCTTTTAATGCCTTGCCATTTGCACACAGCGGGATACGACTCACCTTTACCTGCTGGAGAACTGAAGCCTGGGTCTGGAAAGGTGTTTAATTAACCACACAGACCAGTGAGACCAGCTTTGGGATGGGATGCTGCCCCCCTCCCCTTTCCCTCCTCCTTGGAAGTGATGCTGGGTGCAACCCTGGCTGTGCTGAAGATGAGGGTTTTGCTACCAACGCTGGGTGCCCAGGGATGTCCTGAATGCCAAGCCATCCTGGCAAGGCCAAACCTTCCTTCCTCCCCTGCCAGCACCCCCAAACTACCTCCTGCCAGGAGGGAGCAAGAAGAAAGCAAGATGCAACCCAGGGCCAGCATTTGGGGTATGCCTCGCTTTTCCCTCGTCTACCTCAACAGCAGTGTTTCGAATGTAAGATGCAATTCATTAAATGGTGAATTACATTTTTTATCATTTGTCCATAACAGGTTGTCAAGTCGGTACATTATTATTAGCAACAGGAAAGGAACTAACTAAAATATTCTTCAAGTACGTAATGAGCACTTGAGTAAGAGTTAAGTAACGAGCATTTCTTTAGTAAGGAATCTAAGCAAGACACGCTCCACCCATTTTGTTAACAGACAAAGGCTTATATAAGCTGGATGTTACATAAAATCCTAAAATAGGGAGCTGGAGAACTCCCCCACCTTTGGATGATAGCGTGACTGCAGCCCACATATACCTGAGCTGACATTGAACAGGCTCCAAGCTAGCACACAGGTGGCAGCCAGGCCTGGAGCTGGCAGAAGCAACCAGTGCACGGACGTGTCCCGCGTGTGCTCACACTAGCCCTGAGCACAGCTTGGGCTACGAGTCTGGATTTGCCCTCACACTTCTCCGGAAACAGCGTGTACAGTAACACGCTCCAAGCAGCTTTATCATCGCTGTGATGATCAAAGAATATATATCTGTTCTTGTGCTCTCTGGTGTGCCAGGTCAGGATAAACACCATCTGACCCCAGGGTGCCATCCCAAGGGAATTATAACTGATGCTTAGAAAGGAGTACACAAATGGGGCATGGTAATGGGGAAACTTCTCTGGGACTCTCCCTGTCTGCAGGAATTTCCAAGCAAGGGACTTTCCAAGCCAAAAGTGCTATCTGCAATTTCACAGTGCCTGGCAGCTATTTCTTTCAATAAATTGTCCAGTCAGGTTTCGAGTTCACATGAACTTGGAACTTCCACAATATCACGCAATAAAAAACACCACAATTTACCATAATTTCTCTGTGGAGAAAAGGGAATCCGTGTCTTTCAAGATCAACTACTATAGCTAAAAAAGGCAGGCTGGCAGGGGGTGCACCTCTTCATCAGGTCTTGTATTCCTGAAAGCCTGTTGGTCTCAAGACAAACCACTTGCCTCAGCAGAGAAACACTTTTTCTCCCTAGACACCTTGCTCCTACCTTAAAATGCATTATTCCAACACTCAGACAATAGATTCAGCCCACACCAGTGGTTACTTCCTAGACATGAGGTGAAAAAAAGTCTTGGAGAAGAGGATTTGCAATTCTCTTCACAACCCAGACGCCCAATTCTCCTTCTAATGCAGCTCTCAGATGCAGTTTCATGAGACATCAGGGATACCTATCTGGTCATGGGAGAAATCGGGGGAGAAAGATCTTCAGACGTGGGATTGTTCACCAGGCAGAGCAAAACATATCAGGAGTTACTCCCTGGACTACAAGGGTGCTATTCATTACAGTAATCAGTTTGCTCTGCGGTACTTGCAGAAACATGCCAAGGCTGTTATGTGATTCTGCCTGACTTACTTAGCGTTTGTGATCTGCCTAACCTTTGCTCTGAATAAATGGGAGCTGCACAGAGGAAATTTTGATGCAACTCCCCTGCTTCTACAGCATCCTCCCTGGCTGCATCCCACAGGTTTCCCTGGGGTTTGTTTTAAGGGAGAGACAGACAGAAGGCAGGCAGGAGGAGAAAAGGAAGAAATTAGATGCAAGCTGTCAGGCCCACAAAAAAAAAAAAAAAAAAAAAAGAAAAGAAAAAGAAATCATAATAGCCTGGCTTTGGTTTCTATCATGTTATTTACCTTCCTTCAGAATTAAATCCAGATGACATAGGTAAGACAGTGGTGACCCCTAGTGCCCTCTCCAGCCACAGCTTCCACTGTTATTCCCTGTATTGATATTTGAGCATAAACGGAGGGAAGCAGCAGCACGTTTCAGATTTGTTCTTCATTCACAAAGCCTCACTCTCTCTCTCCCCTTTCAGAAACAGGATCTAATTTCCTCTCCCTAGTCAAACTCTATCACTGCGAGGCATTTGCTGCAGCATCCTTTTGTTACTGTTGTCTGGGAACAAAATTAAACAAATTTACTTGTGTAAGAACTTATTATATTCCATTGACTCTTTATCACAGTACATTTATATTTATTATGCTGACAGAAAAGAAAGAAGAGCCTATTTTGCTAACTCCAAGCTTGTCAATAGCTAAGAACAGCCATTCAAACTCCTGAGAAGAGATCTTTGTCTTGTATAAAGTGTATTTTGCAGCACCAAGCTGCTGAAAGGAGCGAGTCTTTCCTGTGACAGCCATCAGGATGCACCTTTTTTTTTTTTTCCTAGCAATGTCAAAACTCTCTGTTCCTGTGACTCAATCCGCACCAGACGTACCCTGCTTGCTGAGCTGCAGGATGCTCGTCGGGGGCTTTTCCTGGTGTTAGCGTGGGGGAACAACACCTCATTCAGAAAAATCTTAAAACACCTCCTTGCAGATTACTTTGGGATGCAGGATTTTCCTTGAGGAAATCAATGATCATAGCATAAGCCTGAAAGATGTTTAGTTTCCTGATAATGGAGGGCTTTGGGCATCTCCCCTCTTGCACAGGCTTCCTGCCCTGCTGGGGTAGGGGTCTATCCCCCACCAACCCCCTGGGTGTGTGGTACCACCCCCATGCACTGCTCTGGGGAAGAGGGTTGTGCTTTTTTTTTTTTTTTTTCATCGTTTGGCATCTCAGAATTTCACATATTCAATAGGATCTGGTCACCTTCTCCTCAGCCAAAGAAACCACCTGCTGACAGTCCCCACAGCAACATTTCTACCCTCAGGAGAGCAGCAGATGCCCCTGCACAGCCTTAGGGCCTGCTGCAGCTTTGTCTAACGCCTCTTTAGCTCTGTATTTCTTCCCTGCCCCTTGCAGGCAGACGTCAGCATCGGTGGCCATCACCCCAGCACCCCTCGTGCTGCATCACAGTGGCCGCACCGAGGCTCCTCCGCCCAGCCTGGGTCCCCAGAGCTGCCACCGATTTGCCCCCTTGCCGCTCAAGCCCTGAGAATGGTTTAGCACTTCCCAAACCAAAAGTAACTCCCCAGCTGAGGGTCAGGGAGCCCTTCCTGGGGCTGCATTTAACCCCCGAGCTCTGGGGAGCACAGCACGGCTCTCGCACCCCACACGCTCCCCGGCAGATACTCACATTGCCACCCCAGCTCGCGGAGCCGTCGCCACGCAGCCACCACCTCCTTCCCCTTTTGCTGCCCGATGGTTTCTTCATCAGAAACAACTTCCAGGTCCCAGCCAGCCCTTCCTCCCCAACATCTTCTCGCTTTCACACAGATCCTCCAGTCACTCGTCCCCAGACTTGTTCCCCTAAAGCCTCCGGGGCTTCCTGCAGCCCTCTCCACCACCTCAACCAGGAAATCCCCACCACCCTTCTCCCCAACCGAGCCCTTTGCCAGCACTTATACCTGTGACTCAGCCCAGCAGAGGATGGATCAACCAGAGGTGAGGCTGGTTGATGCCTCTCCAAAAAGTGTTTTACTCATTGCAGGGCTAGGCGGGCGTGCTGTAACTCAAACGACTGCGTTTTTTCCAATTGTAGTACAAGTTCTGGACATAATATTGTTCTGTTTATGTGTCTATTCTCTGAATCATTTTTCCCTGGTTTTATACGTCTAGGTGCACACGTTCTCCTGTTTAAATTAAAAGCAACAGTTTCTGAGTTGAAGTTCCTCCTAATGTTTTATTTTTAAAGTAGACTTCGGGGGGGGGGGGGGGGGTGATAGGAAGTATGCTAGTCATTGCATAATTTTAAGTTGGTTTTATCTGGTGTAAATCTCATTTTCTTTTCTTGTACAGTGCTGAGATATGCTGTGCTAGCCAGCATACCGCCAACTCTGAGTTGCTCTCATGTCTCTGGATCCAGCACTGCTCCAACCTTCCCACTTTATTTTCTTTTTCCCCTCTGTTTTAATTAAGTATACGCAAAAATCTCATCCTCTGAGCCACTGTTTGCTTCTTTCACAATGTTCCATACTGTTTGTCCTGAGTTGCTTTTCCTTGTTAGCTTTGGTAAACACCATTTTGTCTTTATTGCTGTTCTGACTGCCTGTGATCCCATATGGAGAGAGCACTACAAAATCTCTCTATAGCACACATCTTTCTATAAGTGCATTTTTTAAAATAGTGTATTTTTCTCTATATTCTCATTTTTGCATTTTGCTTGGTGCTAACTGTGTATTCCAGTTACGCTCTGCATCTAAAACAACTCTGCCAGGCTTACATGTGCCTATAGCTACTGGCAGTATTAATTCTGAATATTTTCACTTAAACTCTGGCTTCATTCACTCACACTATTAAAATGCTCAAAATTAGCTGATCAACTTAATTTTTTATTGTCATATGAATCAGCTTTTTTACATGCTTTTGCAATATGCTACTTTCCTGGTTCCTCCAATCCTTGTTTATACTATTGGAAAGTTACTCTTGCGAAGTGAAAATGTTTTCTTGGATGTCACCTGAATGTCAGAATCTGAACCAGACAAAGCTGGATTTGACACAATTTGAAACAGTCCATCATCAGGTGGAGTAGAATCATCATCATTAAAAATAACTTTATTAAAGACTGGAGGTTTTTTCCTTCCAAAGGCTACAGTTGTTCAAGGAAACTATAAATCCTGAGGCTTGCCTGACACTGCAGGTCAGACAAGATGATCAGAATAGTTTATTCTGGCATTAACACTTGAAAACTTACAAATATCTGGGCAAACTGGTAGAGAGATGGTAAGACAAGATAAGGGAGTTGCTGTTTCTGATCTTAAATGCTCCAAATTTGCCTACAACCCTGCAAGACAGTCACTTCTCCCACAGCAACTAGTAATGCAGCTGCTTTTACTTGGTTTCCTTTTTATCTGAGCTCTGTTATAACTTTCAAAACTTTCCTGTTCAAAATTTTGTTAGAAAACTGGCCCAATACATTTTATACCATTTCACCTCTGTCTTCCTGGCAACAGAGAGCCAGGGTTTTACCATGATTAATGTTGCATTAGCGTCTTCCTGGTTTCTGACTCACGTGAATCAGAAAATTACTTGCTCAGAGGAGTATGTTCAGTGCTCTGGAGAAGAGGAGACGGTGCCAAGGTGGAGGCAACTCTCAGACTTTGCTCCTTAATATGCTCAGTAGCCAGTGCTTCCTCTGGAGGCCCCGGGCTGCAGCTTAAGAGCCAGGATGGCTCTGTCCCCACCTGCCACCACCCTGGCTCCTGCACAACGCTGCACACACCATCTCGCTGGTAGCCCATGGGCAGGGTGGCCGGGGGGAAGAGGATTTTTGTGTTGTGGCCTATTGGATGGATCCCAACAGGAAAAAAAATGGGGTTGAACGAATCAAGAAAGTTTCAAGACACCGTGAGCTAGAAAACCCCACAGGGTCTGCAGGGGAGGCAGAAGGAGCAGCAGCCGGCACAGCCGAATGTGGGGGGCTGAGGCGACCTGCAAGTCCCCCAGGGAAGGACCAGACACCCCGTGGCACTGTGCAGCAAAGGCGTGCAAACACGAGGAAGGAAAACGCAGGCTGGAGAGGGTGCCACCCCCCAACAGAAGGTACACAAAAAAAAGTTTTATTTTTCCTTCAGAAAATCCATATGGAAGCATAAAGCTAGTCTTAAAAAAGTTATTTTACTTTTTGACAAGCATACATGCAAAAAGACAGTAAGAAATGCTGTGTGCTGCCTTTCCAGAGTTTAGACCAAACTCAAAGCTGCCATCAGTCCCAGTTCCTCAGTACTCTGCTCCCAGTTTGCTCAAGCCCTCCACTAAAACCAGTAGCATAATTCTCTATTCCTTTTGTTTTTCCCAGACTCCCAGTCATTTTGCACAGTCCAAGTAAAACATGTAAAACCAGGCTTTGCCATAGGATGAAAACTGAAAAAGGAAGAACAAGTTGAAAAAATAAATAAGAAACACAAAACCTTACATACAAAATCCCAGCAGAATCCATGCAATCATTTCTATTCGTACTCACCAACACGTGAGCTGCACAGACCTCAGAAGAGCACTGCTGGGGGTATATTCTCACCTTCCTTTAGTTCTATCCATAAATCTGGGAGGACCAGTGTGCTTGGCAGACGAAAATACCCAAGTGTGCAACACAGAGTGAGTCGTCTTCACATGCAATTCTTTTTGAAGGAAATAACTGGACACAAGTGTTTATCTGAGGTTCAGGATCAACGTGCTGAGCAGCACGGTATTTACCTACGTGTACCACAACGCCCTTTTGCCTGGCTAATCCATCAGGTCCTCTTACAACAGCGGAAAACATTAAAGGAAAAGCATTGAAAATTTTGCATTTCATCCAGTTTTTGCACTTTCTCAGCTGGCAATCAGCGTCCCATTATAGATTTCTGAAAATTATTAGCAAATATATAACAAACAGAACAACCAGGTCCATTCAGTCTTCAAGGTGTCATTCATTATTAAACCTTCAAATAAAAGGGTCTGTGAAGTGCTAAATTACCCTGTTTTACCCTCTGTCACACTTACTGAGGGAACATAAACCTAAACCAGAACCGGTTCTTCAGCAACTTAATTATAAGTATCACACAGAGCAGCCTGTAACGCACACCCAGAGGTGGGCCACTCGGTTTTTACTTTCTTTATTTTTTAACTTACTTTGTTTTTTAACTTTCTGCCAGTCTCTAATGGATACCCAGGTAGCCAGTTATCTCAGATCAGCTGGAGGAAGGTCATTGCTGGGAACTTTCTGGCTCTCCCGCATGTAGATGAATGACATGAGTGCGAGGTGTTTGGTTGGCATTTGCTCCATAGCTACAGCCCCCATTTCCAGCTGAGGATACTGGAGGTTTCTGTGCTCATACAAGAAGGGCTGGCATTTATTTGGGCTCACAGCATCTTTCCTGGAATCTCTCCAGGTTGGTCCGTATGGAAATGACCAGCATTTACTTGGAAATTGCATTAATGTTGAACTGAAAAGCTGCTTCAGAAAACACCTCTTTCCAAATCCCTGGGTTCTCCCCATAACCAGACATCTCCAGGCTGGGTTACGTGAGTGAAGGTTGCAGCTGGGCGTGTTTCAGAGCTGCACGTCTGTATTTAGTATTGACTTAAGTAACTGAGGGCTGCTGTGAGCAAACTGCCCATCCCAGATCCAAACACCCTTATCTCCTGGCAGCGCCATTCCCTCTGCATTTAAAGCAAAACCACACTTTGGAGTCAGGAATGGAGTTGAGCTGATGAAGGAAAGGACAATTTCACATCACTTTCTCCTGCTGTTAATGGAATTCCCAAAATTAAACCTCATGCCAAGAAGCACCCCCCTGAGCCAGCCCTGGCAAACTCCCACTCCAGCCAGCCAGCACTTACCTGGGTCTGAACTAAATTCACTGTAAAGCCCCCAGAAATGACGTGACACGCCGTGCTTGGGCACTAATCACAGCCAGCAGCGTGAAATCCCAGCGCCGCACCGTGGACGCGGCTATTTGTGGAGCCCTTCTGAAGCCTGCAGAGAGGACCAGAGTGCCTCTACTCTGGGAGACTGTTGACCCACAAGATGGGTGAAGTTAAGAGATAAGCCGGTGAAGATACACAGTGTGGGATTGCCCGTCGCTGCTCCAGCTCTGAGGCGCTTCCTCTTTCTGACGTCACTTCAGTGTTACACTGAAAGACCAAAAAGCAAGAGCTCAGGGCCTTTTTTCTCTTCTTTTTTAATAATAACTAGTTCCATTTTTGTTGTTTTAAAGGTAGGAAGAAGTGACTTTTTATCTCAGAGCAGTGGGGAAAAAATTGTATAATATTCGTGCATCTAACCATATTAAATGGAAAGGAAAAATCCCCTGCAGTTTTCAGAAAACCAGGCAAAACTAGGACTCTGGCCATCCACTTCTTCATCATTTTTAACAGATCTGTGCTGTGAGAGTATCTGCACTACTTTAAAAGTGGGTGAATAGAGGTAGGGAAGTGAGTGGCTGCACAGTGATGGCAGAGTAAAAGGTGCTTCAGGATTGCAAGTTCTTGCTCAAAACTCCTGGCCCCTGATACAGCGTGTTTGTCTGGTATGAAACCACTCAGCTATTTGAAATTTGCTAAAATATCTTGACAGGCTAGCTCTGCTTTTCTTCTGCTGCTTCTGGTGCGTACATGCAGCATCCCAGTGCCGCGGGGGACACAGCCGACCCCGGGACACTTTCTAAGAACCAGCTGGGGAGGGAGCACACTCCTTCCCCGTGATCTCCAATCAAGATGGTTGTGGCATGTTTAGGTGTCCAAATATTGATTTTCTTGCAAACAGCCAGCAATTGCATGGCCCTTCTAGGTGGCTGTCCCACCCCTCACCTGTATTTTCTTAGGTGCATCTCAGCCATCGCATGCCACGGTGCACAGCTACTTATAGCCAGCTGGCTAATTATTTCATATAAATACTCAGCATCACATATGACGTCCACTGAAATTACAGCCTTTCGGGGGAGAGGTAGCGATGGTTTGTGCGGTGTTAGTGGCTGAACTTCGGCAACTAAAACTTGCTTCACTGAAATTGGAGCACAATGAGGCTTCCCTGCCAGCAGCAATTAGAAACAAAGATTATCTGATTGCTTTCTGCAGCGATAGCACTTTGTTATTTTCCTCCTGTGTGGAACAGAGAAATGTCATAAGTAGTGGGGGTGTGATACCTGTCACAGATTTACTCTTGGCAGGTGGGGATATTTGTTATAAACTCTTCAGAAGTGCTTGACTCAAGGTTTTCGAAAGGTTGTCTCATCTTTACACTGAATCACTTTTCTATTCCATCTTCTAGTTCCTGATACAGCAGCTTTTGTCAGGCTGGTGGTTCAGGCTGAACTCGCAGAGTGAAGCTCTCCCGAAGATTCATTTAGTGATGAAAAGGGATGCCGAGATTCCCCAGGAGAGATCTGAGTGAAAACCCTCTGGAGTACATTCCAGTGGGGGAAAAAAAACAGGCAAGGGTTAGGTATATTGTATTTAGGTTAGCATTTATATTAGTGCTAGTATGTGTTTGAAGGTCAGTATTTATTTCAGTAATCTATTGCTATCAGTGAACAGCTAAGTCTGCCTGCCTTGCTCAGATGGTGTCACGTCCCACTCAAACAAGGGAGAAAAGTATGCTGTTCTTGAAACACCAGCCTGACTTTTCATGTTTGCACCCCACATCCCAAAGCACTGAAGACATGACAATGCTCATTAACCGACTTCTTTGACTTGCTGGAAACTGAGCCTAACCCTTCCGCACTGCAAATGCCAGCCTCGGACCTTTTAAACTGCCGATGACATACTCTGCTATCTGATTTTCAGGAGTCTCCTCGTGACTCGAGATGCAGTCGTGAGTGTTAAACGTTTTGAAAAGCAGACTTTAGAAGGGTGTCGTAAAAGGAACACCTTTGACTTCTGATTGCAAAAACCAGAGATCACTTCAGGAGATTACAGCCCCCACGCAAATAGGTTTGTTTAGGGTGGTACCGCTATTAATGACTTTACTGACTGAGACAGCACTCCACAGCCGTAGTCTGGGGAAGGACTGGTTTTAATTACGAGCACTAAGGCTTGTTAAGTGACCAAGTATGGTACTGAGTCACATCACATGAAACGGTACGGAGACTGCTTAGGGCCATGGAGTTAAGTCCTTCCTTTTAAAATCTTTTTGTAAGACTGTTCCCCTGGGAGGAGGAAGCCAGCAGGGCCTTTGGCATCACAGCACGCCGTTCAAGTGGGTACCACAAACGTGTCTGATCAGAGGCTAAGGAAGAGCATTTGCTGGACTCTTAAGAACAGACTTGCTGAAATATTACTTCATTGGAGACACACAGCTGAGGAGGGCATTTCTTCCATTCTCACGCAGTCCCTAAAATCATTTAACACTGGCCAGCACTTTAAACACCATGCTTCTGCTTGAGATTTTGTAGCTCTATATAAGAGGAAGCAATGCCTTCAGACTGTGACCTTACAATGCTCTCCCCCTGAATTTGCACAGAGCTCTGGGCGAGCAGAGGCTGTGCTGAGACAGATGTGGAACGGCAGCAGCAGGACCTGCCTTGCCCTGTGCATGCTCCTCTCCTGCCCAGCTTGCTCCAGGAGGCCTCGTCCCCTTCTTGGTCATCACTGTGTAAGGAGGAAGAAGCCTTTCAAAAGATGTGCCGGAGCCAAGCCTCAGTTCCTGGTTTGGGGGAAGATAAGATGTCTTCTAGTTCCTGGGAAATATGAATTTGCAGCCTTCCTTGAAAGACAGGCCAGGAAAGCCAGCAGCCTGCGACCATTTCCGTTGCTCTGGTGCAAGGGAAAATGTGTTGAAATTAAGAGAGGGAAATTTTTATAGGCAACTCCGCTTGGAAATTAGCAGACTGCAATAGGAAAACTCCAACACGCTTAGGAGAATTAGACACCAAGGAAAAAACTCTGCCTTGATGAGAATTGGGAAGGGATGGTATTTCTTGCCTCTGCAGTTAAAAAGAAACTAGCCTGGGGGTTCACTAGGAAGTGTAAAGGCTGCTTGAGGAGAGACCGTTGGCTGGCCAGAGACCCAGACACAGCTAAACCCTCATGGCTTAAGGGGGAATGAAAATATTCTGACAGAGTTGGAGGAAGTAGCTTTGCAAAAAGGGGATGGAGAGCTTGAACCCCAAACTCCACCTGCCCGACGGCAGATAAGAGCTCCTCTGCCTTCTGCTTTAGCCTGTGGATGAGGCTTCGGGGCAATGCATACAGTAGAGCTGTAAGACAGAAACTGCAGATACTGATAAAAGAAGAACCTGTTGGTATGAACTAAGAATTACTCACAAAAAGTGTACAGCAGTTGTTTGTGGTTTACATAAGTTACCGCAGTGTTTGCATGCTGAAAGAGGTGGAGGAAGTGTTTCTAAGATGACTCTGAAGAGCTGAACAGAGCACAGCAGTCAGGCTGATAAATCAGAGAGTGGGCACTACATTTGCCCAAAGCTGCAAATACTATTTTTGGGAAAGTGGTTTATATTCTTATTCTGGAAAAGACTATTATGTCCTTGTTTGTAAGAAGAAAAGCTGTCCTCTGACTATGCAAAATTCAGTACAGTATGCTCTGTGGAAAGTCTGAATGCTGGGAGAATAACCACCTTTCATTAACCTGCTCAAACTCACCTGCACAGCCACCAGCCCTGCAAACCCAGACCCTTTGGTCCATGCCTGGCCTTGGCCCTGTGCTATACAGCTCCCAGCAGGGCCGGGCTCTTGACTGTATTTACATGCAAGCAACTCAGCTGTGGACGCCTTGGTTTCATTACTGAAGTTGGTTCACGTGTGGCTGCTGCAGTGTGTCCTCTGAAGCCTCTCTGGGCTTGGTTGGAGGGCTCTGTATGCACCGAGCTGTTTGAGGAACTGCCATTACTTACCCTGCTCTCCTAGTTTGGGGTATAGCATCAATGGGAGTATTGCACTTACAAACTGAACACTAAATAACTGAAAATAATAACCAGTGAAGACATTTATGAGCTGAGGGGGACCCTAGGACAATAAAGGACGGTTGGTGGTAGCTCATTCTTTACCATCTGCACATATTGGCAGTAAAGCTGACAGCAGCAGTCAGAATCGCAGCCTTACAAGGACCCCTTAGACATTATTTTCCACTTTAACAAATTTAATTAGCTCTTTTCCCCTCAAGCAGCGCAATACAAAAATATTTTTCCAGGTAATGCAGCCATTTTCTAGTTAAAGAAGTGGAGAGAATGTTAAAGCAAAAAAGCATGACTAAATTAAAACTGTTATTCTCATTTTCTACACAGACATTTTGGCAATTGCTTTGTCTCTGAAAGGAACAAACTTTTTGTTTAGTGACATAATTCATGGGCTTCTAAACCAGAACACTGATGGATGAGTTCTCAAAAGATGGGGTTTAATCTGAATCCCCATGTCTTTCTCTGGATCTACTAGGCTGGTGTAAGTTTAGATGGTAACAGCCAAATTTTTTTTTTCAAGAATAAGCTGTTGTGATCTCTGGTTCTCCCTCCCCACAGCTGGCAGGTTGGCAGGGCTCTTGCATTTTTGGGAGGGGGACATTTTGCATTATAAGAGAGCACTGAACAAAGCTATAAGGAAAGTATCTGAAGAAGGAAGAGCAATATGGTATCAACACATAGCCCAGGAGCACCTCCTGATTGAACCATCCCTTTTCTTTCTCCAGAAACCAGAGCTGGACACAGAGGGTTTGGGCCGAAACAGCAGCTGAGAGGGGCAGGGTGAGGCGGGGGCAGCACACCTGAGCACCCCGGTTAAACTGCTGTCAAAATCACAGCTCTGGGCCGGCTGTAGCCAAGCCCAGGGTGTTCCCAGATAACAAACCCGCACAGATAGCAGCACGCTGCACAGCCTGCAGCACCCGGTTCAAGGTCTGGGTTTGAGCCCAGAAAGCCCTCAGTTTGTGTTGGTATGTGTTGATTTCTGCATAAAGGTAATCTTTGTGCCATTAATGCAGCCCAGTGTCTGGTTTCCAGAACAACCTGGTAACAGAGTTATTTTTTTTGTTAATTGTACTACCCAAAGACAAACTTATGGACCTGATTTTCTGCTGTTAGGAAGCAGAAAATTAATCATAGCAGCAAACAAATGACGAGATTGAGTAAAGACTCAGCTGTTGTACCAGCAGTTCAGCCTGTCTTTCCCAGAAAAAAAATGTTTCACGTATCCCATGACACCATCCTGCCATGTAGTTTTCCTGGAGTCCTGAATTTCCCAACACTTTGATGTCTGCCCCTGGTTTGTGATGAATAAAGTGGTGTTGACTGACCAATTATTCAGTATAACACTCAGTGATAGCATTAATACCTTCCCCATTCAGTGATGTAATATTTTATGTGCAAAATGCATTTGAGGCTCAGTAAGCCTTACTAGCCTTCCTAAATCCTTACCAGGATTTGGGAAGACCAGCATTTAGAGAGAGAGTACCTCCTGCACTGAGTTGCTGGTGGAAAGAGGCAGATGAAGAACCACCCTTGAATCCATGAGCTCGAATCAGCTCCTCTCCAAAACATCCCTTCTCTGCCATGTCCAGAAGGTGCTGAGCAAGAGTTGTTGTCCATATGCTGGAGGTGCTCAACAGAGATGCTCCTCAGATGAGGGGGTAGCTCTGTGCAGCTCTGCTGCAAGGGGTCTAAGGTGCAAGAAGACAGATATGGCTGTTAAGGCTGATCTCCTGAGCACGTAGCTTGCCTCTTCATCCTACAAGTTGGACTGAAGCTTGTCTTTCACAGCAATACCTCATCTGGGTTTAAGAGCTCTAAGTGATAATGGTTCCACCATCCTTGCTCAGAAACCACTCTCCCTAATAACCCTTTCACCTAGGATAATTAGGCTTTCAAAGCTGAATATTTCAATTTCAGCCTTTCCTGTGGGATCTTGTTACGACTTCCCCAGCAATACAGCAATGCACTTCTGCCATCAGATATCTTTTTCATATGTAGGGGCCTGGAAACCCTGCTCATACCTGCTGTCCGCTCACCGGGCTGCGTTTGTGAACGAATGGTTCCTCTACTGCACGCACAGTTCATTGCACGTAATTCGTGGCGGGGGGGTTGTTTAAACTGAAAGCATGGAAGTGCCCCGTTGCACCACTGGATGCAGGGTGAGGAGGACCAAGCGGGAGGACACACACCAGCAGCTCACCCCATGGGCACTGCATCACCTCCATCCCGGGGACACCCTGGGTTCGCCCTCCAGCAGCGCGGGGATGGAGAACACATTTGTCTTATACAATAATAGAATCACCAAAAGACTCTGGCTCTATTTCTTTGATAAAAAGGCAGCCAAAGAATTGCCCTCTCCCACGAGCCCCAGCGCTCAGCCTATGAGATAATAAAGGCTGGCCTTTTCTTTGCAGCTGTATTGTTTTAGTGCTTGGAAAATAGCAGCAGGCTGAGCAATGAGTCATCTGTCACTAGATGGGGTTAAAGTAATTTCCGTTTTCTGTTGCCATGGGGAAATCAACGTCCTAAGATTTGTCCTTTCTCCCACTCAAACATGTGGGAGTAGAAAGCCTGAAACCCAGCAGGGCTAAAATTTTTTTAAAATTTTTTTATTTTATTTACACCCCCCCCCCTTATAAACAAACTTCTCTCCGTGGCCTTGCAGCTGTCAGTCTGTTCCCGGAATCGTCCGGTTAACAATGTCATTCCCCTTGGATTGCAAAAAATCCAGAAGCAGAGTTTAAGTAAATATTTGACATTCATATAGGAGTTGCTTCATGTTATCACTTATAAAAGTCTCTGTTGCTTGTAAAGTTTTACGTTTGCAGTTGAGGGGCTTATAAACTTGATACTATACAAATAAAATTGAAACTTCAAAAAAAAGTAAATTAAAGTAGCAGCTTACACAGCTGCTATACACTACATAGTGTGTAACAGAAACAGGAAACAGGAAATTGCAGTAAATACCGTTTAAAAGCCTCGCTAATGTATAGTTTATATGAGTAGCAGCATAGCAACATCTAGTGTTGATCGGGGATATAGCTGAAAGTTATCGTCATACTTCCATTAACAGCCGTTTGATGAAATCTGCAGGCAGGCTTTTCCTGGACCACCACACCATTACCCAGCCACAACCTCAGCTCCTTCTCCCGTGTGTTTCATAACATGTCATTTTTCCAGGCTCTGTGTCACTGCCTTCGTTAGTTTTGCAGAAGTGCAGTCATCTGGTAATACTCTCAGTCTGTCTCGATCGTTATGAAAATTAATGTGGTTATATTTAAGAGCTGACTCAATAGATCTACAGGTTTCAATGCGATTCAGTGCAACAGTGGCCAAAACTTTTAGCATCTGAACTGAAATTAAGAAAGCAATTCCTACCTGACAGCTGATCGCATTACCAAAAGTATCATAAAACCCAGGACCAATTAAGCTCTGCTGTGAAACTGGTAGAATGCTCAGAGTTACTCCTTTCCCCAGAAATGAGTAAAGTTGCAATTCTAAGTAGTACATCAGAGAAGGCTGTGTTTTTGCTCTCCTGTATTACACCACAAAGGCAGGGATTACTGTATTATGCAGAGTTTAAAACCATGCATAGAAAAACTGATTGAGGTGTATTTTGAGTCTCTCACCATATCCCACGTAGACATTTCTTTTCATTTGAAAGACACCTGATGCTCAAAGTTAAGTTCCTTGCTACTTTGTAAGTATACGTTATGGATTAACATTAGTTTAGTTTTGAATAGTTAAGTTTAACTAAATTAATCGAGTTTAACTTCACATTAGTTTAGTTTTTTAGCTTAGGTTTAATTATTTTTAATGGCTTTGTTAAACTCTCACAAGTTTTTTTATACAAACAAGCCCTTATATCAGGGCTCACTAAGGACTATTTAAATAAAATAGTTCGTCTCCTTAGATTACAGCTCCTATTACATGGGGTTTGCTTCATCTTCAGTAAAATAACATCCTTTGGGTTTTCTCAAACAAAACAAAATTCATGAATGGCTGCTTTCCAAATCCAGCTCTGTCTTGCAACACCCTCTGAACAGATTTTTTGCCACGTTTAAGTTTATTACATGATCTAATTAGCATGACTGTGTAGGTGCACTGTGGAATGCACTGGGGGAGAGGAAAAATACAAGTGTACAAAATGCTGTTATATAATTTGCTACGGGGACACGCTTATTAAAGACAGAGACCTGGATCACTGGATGCTTTTCAGCAGGATTTTGGGAGCGAGCAGTTAGGCAAGGAAAAAGAAAGGATATTCAAGTCTATAGCAGCAGAAAGGGTCAAGAGCAGGAAAGACTGACTACCACCTGATTCTTGTGACTTAAAAATACAGTTTTGAAAAGGTATTAATGCTATACTCACATTTGTTGCTTTTGTCTCCAGACAAAATGATTCAGTAAAATTCAATGCATGACTGAAAGCAAGGGCTGCAAACTTGTCAGCTACACTGCAAGGCTCAGTCATCATCAGAAAATGAAATATAACTTCTAATTAATAGCAAGAAAATACGTATTGTTAACCACTCCAGCCATGAGAAAGGCATCAGGGTGTCTATTGAAAACACGCAGACAGAACAGAGATCAGAGCTCTGCTTCATGTTATTAAGACATTCACACTGCCCTAACCAAATTAAATGGGAAGCTAAGTAACATAAAGCTATCAGGCTCTCTTTCTTCCTTCTGCATGCATGAAATAACATTTTAAAGTTATGTGTGATCTTTCAGCTCCTCTAAAGGGGTCAGGCACTAGGCACATCTGGCATGCTGGTCTTCTCATTCAACAACATGAAGTCATCCTCCAAGTTGCATTCCTGAGTCAGGAACGTGTAATTTTCCACATGTCACTTTACTGATTTGCACATTGAACAGAGATGAATATTAATTTCATTGAAGATTGGGCATATTTAAGGAAATTGCAAGCCCTGCTAATTGTGTTTTAATTAAACTAGAAGTAGAATAGTATTTGGTGAAGAGGGCTGATGTTATTTGAATAAACACACTCCCCACAGCCCACTGTGCTACACCATAAATCAGTTCAGTGCCGAGTCCCACCCGATGGGGTGAATCGGGTAGTATAGGATCTTCAGAGGTGTAAGTCTAATCGTAAAATTATCACTTATTAAATTTGCTGGCTCTGCTTTCCCCCACTGTGGGGAGAGAACGTCGTCGTGGCAGTGGCCTGAGGAGCCACCAACGGTGCAAGCTGGTTTACCCTGAAGCTCAACCGTTCCATTGAATTCTCCTTTAGGAGGATCGGGATGTGCTTGGGGCACGTGGTGGTACCCAATGCCACCCTGGCTGGTGGCAGCACTCCAGCGGGGCGGCCACAGGTCTGAAATGAGTTTGATGGTTATCAGCAGAGTGCCTCAGGGATTGCATCTGGTAAAGTACACAACACAATTGCTTTGGCTCTTGAAATCAAAATATTTGCTGTGGCAGGGAGGGAGAAACAGGGCTCCAGTCTGATGAGCTGTGGGAGGCACCCAGAACCAATCCCTTTGAAATCAAAGGCCTTTACCCTATCGTGCTCAGGAACAGATCCTAGGAGTGACCTCCAGTCTCCAAAGCACCTCTCAAAGCTCTCAGTGCCCTTAGCTTTTATATTTGGGGCAATCAAAGACACCAACATTAGCTGTGCAATTCACTTGAAATCCAGTTACAAGCTAGAGCCTATTCCTTCTAAATTTCCTTGCTACAAACACCTTATAGCAACAAAAACTCTCCCTGGGGAGAAGGTGGTCCTGCTCTGGAGGACGCATTAGTGTCCTGCAGAGGCTGTGGCACCGTGGGGGTTGGTTTCATGCTGTCTGCGATGGGCAGGTCAGCGTTGGAAACAACAACCCCAGTTGCTGTCAGCAACTTTCTGGCACTCTCTGCACTGGGAAGCCGTCTGTCCTCGTGGGAAGGGGGATGAAGGAGTAATTCAGAAATCACAGGATGGGCTTTCTGCAGCTGAAAGTGAAGGGCAACAAGTCTGGAAAAAAAAAAACATATTCCCAGGGGTGAAGGAGCCTTATTTACCACACCGTAATACCTTCTGTTTCTGTAGGAATATCTGAAGATGAACAGAATAGTGCTTCATGGTGCCAGGTAAACAGCTCTCACATGCCATGGCTACAGTCTCTAAGGAGCTTCTGTTTATTATGAACCGGCTTTAGCTACAAACCCAGAAGGGAGAGGCTCACAATGAAAGTGAAGAGCTTGTATGAAGTTGCCAGAGGGACACTTATTACCTTTGGGATTATAAGCATTTTTTTCTGAATTTTTGCTTTTTTCTCCTGTTTTTTCTTACAAGCCCTGGTTCTTCAGATGGACTGTTTGCCTTGCCAGTCCCATTTGGAACGGCGATTTGGTAGTCAGAACAAAAGTGTTATCAAAGGAAAGATGTTAGTGATGCTACTGAGACTTTAAAAAGTCAACTATGTCTGAATTATTTATTTCCTAGCTCTTGTGAACTATCTTTAAACAGAGAAATTCTTGGAATTACATGAAACTAAAGCAAGAGGCTCCCTGGAGGCTCTTGGTAAGATTTAGATTTGCAGTAAATATTGGTATATTGATTATTATCATGACCTGCTGATTTTTAATCTCCATTTACAGTGAAAACCCAAACTTTCTCTTCTGAACCTAATTTGGATTGTTAAAGGGCTCTAAATGTAAATTAACATCCCCAGGGTTATGCTGGTGTAATTGAGATCATTGTTTATCACTTTTCTTTGGTTCATTTCCTAAGCTTTTGCATTTCCAAAGGGATGTTGTAAGTGATGCAATGAGACAACTACAACAAGTTTTACAGAATAAAAGCTCAGGTAGGCACCTGGCCGGTGAAATCCTCACTGAAACAGTCTGGTTACACAGTGTAAAGGCCGATGAGGTTTTCTGGGCTGAGGTCTTGTTGCTGTGAGAGTTAAGAGGTGCTGATGGCCCTGTGGCAGTAGGTGAAGCGCTGCAGAAGTCGAATCAAAATGGGGGTTGGAGGAAGGGTGAGTCTTCTCCCCTGCACCCCAGCAGTTGGAGGGGAAGGTCTCCAGGGGAATTCTACCTTTGGTTTTCCAGTGGACTTGTTAGTATTCTTGTGATTTGGATAGTAATGATTTAGCCATGGGGTTTTATAACCATGTATTCCCATCACATGGCTGGTAAACCATGAACCATTTTGTTCTTTTCTTTTTAATCCAAAAGGAGAGAGAATAATTTTTTTCATGGCACCATCATTTCTGATGTCCTCGTACCAAGGATTTGACTACAGTACTTCATGGCTTTCCTAACCTTCCATCAATCTTGGGATGTTTATTTTTCTTCAAACATAGCTGTTTGCAGCATGCTAACAAGAACTGAAGATCTTTTAACACTGCTATTTGTTTACTGAAGACATCAAAGCCTTCTTTTTCCACAAGCTGCCTTTGAGTCGGTACAATTTGCAAACAGCCATGCAAAACCAAGGTGTGCTTTGTGTAGAGCAAAATAAAACCACAGAGCACTGAAGATACAGATATTTTCTTATCTGAGATTCTAAATTTAGCTCTGCTTCATCTCTCATTCCTCAGCTTCTTAAACTATTTGTTCCTAACCAAGAGCCCTGCAGTTGCAGCAGACCTTCCTATTGCCTTCAAGTTGGGTGGAAGAATGCTACTGCAAATGGGAACAGTGGCAGTGACAGCAGCTAATCTAAAACAAATATTTTGTAACATTTATGAGCAGATGCATTTCCTTGTTTCCCTTTGACAGTCAAGATGCTATGCTAACGGAAAGCAGCACTCAATTTTTTGCATTAGGTCCTGTCAGCTTTCGGTTCAGACCCGGGCTGTGAGTGCTGAGCAGTACGCAGTGGAAGAAATGATAGATGTTGGCAGCAAATTAGATAACAATATCTGCTGAAGTTAATGACCTAAGAAATACTAGGGCATCCTTTTTATGGATTTCCTAGATGTGTTGAGGGTATTTTAAGGCCAATCGAACTCCCACTCCTTACAGCATAAACAGGATTATTCCTTGTATGGAACATAAGGCAGCATAAACATCGCCATTTGTGTATCACTGGTATTTCCAGTCATACTTAAAGTACCCCACCATTCAGAGCCCAGTGGCAGTCTTCAGAGAGCATCAAGCATTGACAGTACATCACAGGAGGTGTCTCCATGGAGGACAACCTAAAGTCTCTCTGTGGAGAAGGACCTACTAGAGTGGTACCAACAGATTAGCTCCTTCAGGAACTATTCAACCTGTCAGCTGTGGTATGGACAACAGGGCAACAAAGGAGGAGGACAGGACACGGACTGACCGATAGAGTTTTTATTCCACAAGGAAGCAACTCACTCCAAGCAGTGTTGGCTGAAGGTTACAGAGCGGGCAAATGCCTGAGGCTTTCCGGGAATCGGGAAGGGTGATGTACAAGGTCAGCGAGGGTCAGTAAGGCAGATCTGCTTGGACAAAGTACAGGTCATGAGAAATGCTGACTCCATTGGTTAGGGAGGGATGGTGTGCTAAGGACATTTTCAGCAACATACAACTTTTTAATCACCTGGCTGTGGGTGTAGTTTACCCTGTCACAGCAGGTGAAGACACGCTGTACAATCTGGTACTCATGGCAGCTTTGGAGACCTGGCACAAGGGACACAGAGGAGACTCATGCAGGAGAGGCTGGGTGGCAAGACGAGGTGCTGTTCAGCACCTCTTAATCCTGAAAACACCAAGAGGAGATGCAAGGGGCAAGCAATACAAACCTTTCTCCTTTCACTAGCTTTAAACCAGGTGAGCAGAGATGATGCAACAGGGTGCAGCCAAAGAGGCTGCAAGTGTGTGGGACAGCGGTTTTGGCCACTTCCCTTGACTTTGGATGCTGCTGAGCTTGGGTATAACATCTGGCTCAGCAAGGCAGGGCTCAGCATCCCAGAGGTGAGGGAAAAAGGAGCAACTGTTGCCCAGTCCCAGAGTCCCCCTGGGTTGAGAGGAGGGATGTGACCCCCCTCAGTGACACAGCCAGGCTGCCCCTCCAGCCCAGTACTCAGGTGTCTCTTGCAAAGCACTTCCAGAGTCTTGCCTTAAGAAATAAAACAAAATGGCAGAGCCTTAAAAAAAAAAAATTTTAAGCACATCCAACTTTGGGATAGAGCATAAAATTTCTTGCCAAAGAATTTAAAACAAACTGGAAACTGATCATCTACTCATTTAAACGATGTGCCTGGAGCTAAACCAGCAAGGCTGAATAATCTCTGCACTGCTTTCATCCTTCTTCAATTTTTTCTTTGTTCCATCAGCCACATGTGCGTTAAGTGTAAATTGAAGGGCTCTTAGCTGGAAAAGCAGATTGTGAAAAGGGCTTGGCCCTCATCTTATAATTCGGCTTCAGTATTACAATTGTGCTTAATAGCACTCTTATTTTGTTGTATTATTTATTCTGGCTAGAACCCTTTAGGATCCCTTGAAGGCTTTTTTTTCTGGTGGATTTAGCCAACATCCACTCATGAATCCAGATGTTTTTGCTTTTATCCACGGGAATTTTATGGTATGGATATGCCAAGATTATAACTTCAGGCTCAGCCTCAAGACAACTATTTTTCAAATTCCCTAAATCAAAAATGGAAAGTGCCATGAAAAACCTGGGCCTTACTGCATTTAGCCTGCCAGAATGGAAATCAAACCACAGGACAATATTGCTCAAGGTTCTGGATCTGTGTTGCTATAGTCTCCTACGTTGCACCAGAAATTACAGCCCAGATCGTGCTATTTTCTGTGTTCTCGGACACAGACTCTTGCCTTTAGCACATCTTCAGCTCTTCTTTCCATTCAGCAGCCTGAAGTTAGGAGCAAAGATACATGTGGGTCCAAGATGCTTACACTGGAAAAAAGATTACTCACTGCAAGCCAGAGTCACTGCTGGTGTATTTAAATGAATGAAAATGTGCTTGTGTATGTCAGTTCCCCATCATCAACACAGATACTCTCCCCAGTCAAAACTGGTTCTGAAATAAGGGCAGTGATGAAATGTACCTTGCCCTGATGGGACCTGGTGAATAACACAAGTGTCTGCTGTGCCTTTGACAGCACTTAAGAAGAATAACCAAATCCAAGCTCATTCCTTGTCCAGAGTGACAAAAGCAGCATGAAGCAGACGTTAAAATAACCTTAATAACTTTCCTTTCTGCACTGCCTGGGGTTTCTTTCAGGCACGCCCATTTGTTGCATCCTGGGTTTCTTCCCTGCTCCCCCTTTGTCAGTGCAAGAATCCTGATTAAAGCTGCTGTGGAGTGGTGGTCAGTGCCAGCATGGTGGCTTGGATGGTGTCCCCTGTTGGGGATGGCCATGTCCTTCCAAGTGCCCCGAGGTAGCTCAGGAGCATGAGAACAGCAAACGTAGGAGATATACACAGAACAGTTCTCATTTGCCTTTTAGCAACAAACAGTAAATATCATCTGTGGCCACGCTGTGCACAGAAAGGATGTGATGCTATGCCTGAGTCCACAAAAGGTAAATTTTAGCTTTTCCTCCAGGACACTCCTGACTGGCCTTGAGTGCACACCAGCAGGGCCCCGGTCCTGCCTCTGCTGTGCATGATCCAACCTTTTTTAAAGCTACTCTGGGTGCAGACCAGGGATAAACTGGAATAACTGCTCCATGTTTAGTAGAGAAGGGCCTGTTCCGCTCCCCAAGAGGCTCAAGCACAGCAGCTAGTTGTTGCTTGCTCTAACAGCACTAGTTCTTTACCTGCAAAAATGTTGGATCAAAAGAAATTTAAATTATTCCTAAAAGCTCTTCTAAGGCTTCTCCCAGCATGGAAAAGCCTCTCAGCTGGCACAAAGGATGGAGCTGGCTCCACAGCAAACCCCACTGGGGCAGGGATGTGCCAGGACAAGAAGGAGACACAAGAGCCAGGGAGCAGGCGCTGAGGGCTGAGCACCCAGCACCGGCTCCAGCAGCAAAGCTTTTCACCCACCTACCCCAAAGCTGAGCTCAACCACACCAAAATCCTGCCCTGTGGAGCTGCTGAGGGCAGGGGTAAGTGGTAACAGTGCACGGTACCATCAGTCAGCGTGACAAGTCCAGGAGTCTATACAGTGTCATACACAGGAGGCAGCAAGGCAGAGCAGAGTTAATCTGGACAATGCATTCAAAGGGGAAAGCACTTTTCTTGCTAATACTGTAGATCAAATGTGCTGTGCAGGGCTTACAGAGGGTGCACATTAACTATCCCACCATCACAGTAGTGCTGCCAGTGCCTATCACATTGTCTGCTTTATAATGAGGAACTTTGTTAGTATTCAAGTATGCAGTTTAAATTTTAAAGGCCACCGCTGTACTTGTATGCTATGACAACTGCATAAGTATACCTGTTCCAATTTATTCTTCTAGTATTTTTTTCATAAAATATGGTTTCAATGACTTTGTCTTCCCTGTAAAAAAAAATCCACATTTTTCTTTAATAAGTTCATGACATTCAAGCTACTAATTTTCCTTACCATCACATCCCTTTTTGGACACAGAATAAAGGAGATTGAATATAAAAAGCAGTGGTTTTTTTTCCAAGTTGGAAATGAAGAAATACAAGAATACCGAGCTCTTCAATTTTAACGTTTTTTTAAAAATTTTCTCAGCAGGTCAGAAAAGTGATAAAATGCTTTTGTCTCCATTTCAGTGGGAGGCTAGTTTTGCCTTTGGCATATTGAGCATCATGGGCACCTCAGTACAATTTGTTGCTGCCATTGCATCTCTTCTCCTTTGCTCATACTGCTACTGCTCGCTTGCTAGGATTGCTGTGACCAACTACCTGAGTTACACAGTCCTCTTCCGCTTTCCTTACACTGACTTCCCAAACCTTTGCAAAGGTCTATCTCGTTATAAGTGGTACAACCTCACCCTGCAAATACTGGACCTGTGCTCGAGTTTGGCCATATTCTGCACATCTTTGGTTTTTGTGATGACTTCTGCGAGGCTGCTTCAGTTCAGAAATTTAAACATGAGCGCTGGTCACAGCAGGGAAGGTGAATTGCCACCTGTAATGCCATTAACAGCAGCCAGAAAGGCAGCATGGTTGTGCAAGGACAGGCAGATCCCAAATGCACTCACATCAGGATCAGTACTGCCCCTGAAGCCATGTGCATCATTCCATTAAATCACTTTATGAACCAGTAATTTGGCCCTTCATACCCATTACATCCCAGTGCCGTTTCAACTAAAGGGACACACCTTTAGCATACATAGCCTGGGCCTTTGAATTTAAAGGCTGAGCAAAATTTAATGGAAATTATACAATTTGCTTTTGACATTACAGAAAGCAGAACCTGAAGATTTGCCTTTCTGCTTTGCCTTACAACTGTGAACATTGCACTGCCATTAATGCACAGAGCTGTTAAGAACTGCAGGCATAGATCTGTTACCTGAACAGCAAGAGAGGTGTGAAAAATAACCACCATCCGGCACATATCATTTCTGCTCCAGGTAGAGCCGTAGGCAGCAGCACCTCGACAATGCAGGAGGATGAGAGGTGAGGGCAGGAGGAGGAGCAGGCCTTTGGGTAACCCAGAGCAGAGCCAGGGCAAAAGCACCACGCTCCTGACCTGCTCCCACATGAAGCACAGCATTGATTTCCAGACCTGACACACCTCCAGCCCATATGCCTTGGGGAACTCGCTGCTGGCTTAGACATTCACAAGTTTTGCTGTGCTGAGGAAAATCTCACCTTCTGTGCATCTGATCCCATGGGCTTTTTTTTTTTTTCTTCTTTCCTTTAACCTTTGTTTGGAGCCAGTCTTGAATCCCCAAAAATAACAGTGTTTCCATGACAACCACCCAGCAGTGGACTCCTCCAGGGCATCTGAAGAATCAAAACACAGCCAGTGCTTCCTCCTGCTCCAGCATCACCCCCCATGGTACCACAGCTCCATCCTATCCCCTCTCCCTCCTCTTGTGCTGAAGTAGACTACAAACTACTTTGGGCAGAGCTCTGTCTGATTTGGCATTACAGGCATTTACTGAATAAGTCACACTGCACAAGTGATGTACGAGCAGGTTTCTAGACCACGGTACAAGCTTATGGGGGGGGAAGAAAGGCCAAGAGGGTCTGCAGTCTAAAGGATTTTGTAATCCCCTAAACTTATTAATAAGATCCATCATTTTCATGCCCTCCCTTGTATTTTACAGAGGATATTAAATGATCTTTTATTATTCACAGTCACTGCTTTGCTTCCAATACACAGCATTTCTCCTGTCTCCCGTCAGTAAAGCCCTGCAACTGCTGAACCGTCTGGTCCCAGCCCAGAAAAGCATGCAAAGGGCCCCACCAACACCAAAAGCATCCCCAGATGCATCGTCTCCCTGAGCAGGGCAGGATACCAGCCCTTTGCAGAATCAGGCCCTGCTTGCTCAAGCATTTTCTCCCACAGGCAGCACAGCCGGTACCTTGCCCAGAGACTGGCTCCAGCCGAGTGCCCAATTGATCCACCACTCTTGAGGCAGTTCCAAACCCCCATCCCTTCCCTGCAGCACTTCTGTCTGCCCTCAGACCAAGATTTATGAGGGTTATCCATAGATGCGGTTGCAAGAAAAGTCCAAAAGCTTTTGTTGCAATGCCACAAACAGCACAAAACCAGCAAAATGCATTTTGCATACCTGATCCTCACTGAAGGGATACGAGCAGGACACCCAAACACAGACAGCAAGCTCTGAAGCAGGACCTGAGGAGGCAGTGTGGATGCATGCCAACCTGACAATGGGGTTTCATTTAACAAGCGCAGATTTAAGTGTGGAAATCAAATATGAAACAGTCGTAGCCAGCATTGTCTGCATTCTTGGAGTGGCACTAAACTAGCAGAAAGAAAAGAACTGAGACACTGGCCCAGACATGCTCCAGCTGTCTGCGACTACCTCTTCCCTCCTCCACCAAATGTAACTATTCAGCTTGTTTTCATTTCATTATTGGATGTTATTTTTGCAACCTGGGAAAAGAATAGAAAAGGGGGAAAAAGTCTTTTAAATACTTTTGGGTTTATTTTTAAGAACTAGACCATTTCTTTCCTTTTTATCAGAGATAAAGTACACTTTAAAAAGCATGTGGGGCCTATGGTATTATTAGTTAAACATTTGTTTCTCAAATAAGGTCCTTTATTTCAGAGGCAGCAGCATTTGCGTTGCTGCGGTTATTCACGTAAGTCGCACTCATTTAGTACTGAGCAACATGCAATTAAATAGCCATATAAAACACCCACAGGGTGAGCAACAGCTGCCTACAGGTAACCTTAAATTTCATGCACTCACTTGCCAAGTGTTTCAGCTCTAGCCATATAAATCCTCATTTGCATGTGGGAGCAGGGCAGGCCCTTTCCTCCATCACCATGGGTAGGTAAACAGGAGGCACTCCTTCACCAGGCACAGCGCAAATCAAGCTTTTAATGAGTTGGTTAAAAGCCTGATGCTGCAGATGGCTCTTAAGGGGAGTGCTTCTCGACCCACTGCAGGGTCATCCCTTCCCCAGCTTCCCTTCCCTCCTCTGCCTTCCTCAAGAGCACAGCTTATCCATTTTTAATGTTAAAAAGAATTTGCATCCAAGATCTGATAATTTATTTTCCCTCTCTTTACGCCAGTTTTGGTTGACAGGGAAATGCCAGCACGCACCGCCCATTCCCCCCCCCTGCCCCCCCACCCCAGCTGGGGACACTCCACCCTATGAAAAAAGTCATACACTTGCCAAACAAAGGGCCAGGATTATATAGTTTCCCACTGAGCTTAGTGGGAATTCTCAGTTTGTGCTGGACTTCTCTGGAAAAATCTTCCCTCTGTTTTGATGCTGATACACTTCAGCACAGCAGCAAATTTTCAATGGTGTTTCAAGGAACAAGCAGGATTCAGAGTATTTCTTACCATTTTATTTATCTTCCTCTTCAGGACAGAGACATATACACTAACCCAGGAGATCTCTTATATCAGCTTTTACACACTCCTGCAGTACTCCTGGCAGGAGAAGGTCAGATATGCTTTAATGTGAGATTCTCTCCAAATATTGTTTTGTAACATCCAAAGCAGGTCTGTAATGCTAAATTTGGATATTTTAAACTCCAACTAAGATTTTTGTGAAGTGCACACACAATAACTGCTCACTACATGCAGATCTTTGCTTCCTAATGAATGACATTGCTCTGAGGATTTGTGTGAAGAAGTTTTAACCCTGTTTTTAGCTTATTCCAGTCAGTTCAGCAAGGGGAGAGCCCTTCCTGCCTCCTACTCCAGCACAATCCTCCCCTGGGCTGGCCAGACCCAAGCATGACACTCACCAGTGATCCTGGAGACATCAAGCATGGAAATCTGTTCCCCAAGGCACAGAATCGACCCTGCCAGGCAGTCTGGGGGCCTGAATAAATTTTAAAGAAGATTGGAAGATGGGAAAAATTTTGGAATGTTTCTTGAAATTATGTTCTTTCCATTTTATGACATTCAAATCAGATAATTTCCTTTTCCATCCTGGCTTTTTTTACCTTTTAGTAGTTTAATTTTTTGTTTAATGAAAATTAATTCTCATACTGGAATCTAATTTCTGTTCATTAAGGAAAAAAGATTATGATTTTAAGCAATGAGTTTCTCCAAATCCAGAAACCTCAAACATATGCTCAACAACCAAGCCTACAAGCAGCTCCATTTACCTTAATATCTGTGCTTATCTCTAAGCATGTGCTTAAGTGGTTTGTTGGCAAAAGCTAGAGTACTTATCCCTTTCCAGATGACCCTATTTAATATTTACCAGTATTAATCTGCTCAATAACTATAAACACCAGAAAAAAACCCATGAATTAGCTGTACACAAAGCTTTTCCAAATAAAATTTCTACATTACCCAGGAGGGTCAAACTCTTCCATGCAAGGGCTGACCCCAAAGCCACAGGAATCGGTGGAAGGGTGTTGACCAATTACACTGGTTTGGGGATGGGATCCCCTGTGAGCAGAAACACCTTTCTGTTTTTGGCACTGTGACTAATAGGGATAACAAAGGCTCTATGCTGACTTTAAGAAAATTTGTTTTATGCATTGACATCCTGTTAACCTCCAGCACACTTAAAGGAAGCTGTTAATTTAATGGTTGCGTCAGAAAGATATGGCAGAACATGTATTGCTGAGCAACAAAGGAAATCTTCAAGCCTAATGTCAGCGTTAACACCTGCACAGGACAGCACCTACTACAGAGCATAAATTTAAAGAATCTGCCCTTGACAAGGAGAAAATTTTCAAATCAAAGTGGTAGTAGCTGATACAGTCTCTAGATAGAAGCTTTGGTATCTGCCTCCAGCATGTTCTTCAGCAGCAAAACCTCTCTTGATCCTACACATCCTTCCAGCTGAATTTGATGCAAAATAGATGGATTAATCCTCTCCCACCACTGAAGGTAAGAGGCTGCACACAGGGTCTTATCTCACCCTGTTGTAAAGGGTTCTCAGCAGCCCTTAAGAACCAGAAAAGGTTGTTTTGCTATCAAGCCTGAGCAGTGCCTTGATTTCACTACAATTAAATTTGACTACAGGTGGTATCCATTTTGCTGAGTATCAAACTTGTATCATGCATGTATGCAAAGGTAGAAGTAGAAGGTAATGGTAAGACACTTAACTGAGATGCTTGACCTAAAAAACATAAAGATATAAAGGTCCTAGCTCAACAAAATACTACAGCACATACCTAACAGAAGACGCACAGATGATGCTGTTGAACTCAGCCTGACACAAGTGCTATAATAACTAGTATTATGATAATCAGGATTCATTACAAGTTGGATGGGATCTGAAACACAACTGTGCTGCAAAACTGTGGATGCCAGTACATCACTAAAAGCAATGAAGCTTTAGTCTTTCCACTGCCTGCTCAGACACTGGATCACATTTATACTGCAGAAAACACCTTAATTTACAAAAGCAAAGTAGAAAGCTTATTTGGGTCATTGCCTTACTTTTAAGAAGAAATCCTTTATCTATGTGTGAGGCTGGCATTCACACTCAAGTTGAATCCCTGCTCACTGACCCACATTTGATGCTTCTACAGATCTGAGCACTGACCTTCCAGGCATGAGATCATGGACTTGTGTCCTTGACTCCTGCAACCCCCCAGCATCGCTCCAAATGTGGTTCCTGATTGTGAGTTGCTCTGGACTTTGTCTCATTTTCTGTTAAACAGCCCACCACCTCCATTCATCCAGTCCCTCCATCTGTCTCCCACACAACCATCACTGTCCTTTCCCTGACTCTACTCCCCATTCTTCAACCTATGGCTCAGAGTCAGCATCATCCTTCAATCCTTTACCCTGCTGCTTACATTTCTCATCCACTAGCTCCTAATGAGAAATGGAAAGTAAAGTTCCTCGCAGCTTCAGCCAACCTAACCTCCTAAGGTCTTTTTGCCCAGAGAGACAATAACTATGGTTCAAGCCAAGATACTATCTCTTCCAGACAAGGGAAGTCTGGCAACCCTGATAGCTAATGACCTATATAAACCCATGTTACAATTTCACTTTCCATAATTCAACTAGTTTCTAACCTGTGTGGAAATGCTATGTAGTATTTATGGAAACATCAATGTTACTTCGATTTTGGAAATAGTAACACTGGTTTCAGCAGTCATGGTTAACCACAATCTTGAACTATCATATTCACTTGATAAAACCTAGAGACATTTATACCAAAATAGAAAGGAAGAATTTGTGAGGCATTTCAGAAACCAAAATCACTCCTGAGCACGGGTTCTTCCTCTCATCTGGCTGCAGCCAGTGCAGGTGTCCATCTGCACACAGAGCAGACGGCAGAATTAAAGCTTAAACCTATAATCATTAGTCAGGCAAAATTACAGTGGGTGATGGTCTGCTCAGCTGAACCAAGTGCTTTATGGCAGGTAATCAGCACACTCCTGCCCAATAACCTTTTTAATCTATTGGTTTCTAGTCAGCAGTTCTGCTCCTGTGGGCAGCAAGCACACAAAAGCTATTTTCTCTGCAAGTGTTATAATTCCTATTTCAGTTCAGCACACTTCCTTATTGAACTGTCATTGGTCACAAATGAGCTTTCTGAGTAATTAATACTGCAGGGGCTCTAATGAAGATGCCATGTAATATTCTGGTACAGCAGCTTCAGGTGACACTACCCGTCTGCCACACTTTTCCAGCTCTTCAAAAATATGATGCCTTCTTAGCAGGACAAATAGTGCTACAGCACTGAGACACGGGGTTTTTTTTCCTCATTTTAAAAAAACCTTTTGCACTAGATGTGTCATTCTAGACAATAAAATCCTCTGTTTATCAAGTCAGAAGGAAATGATCAGCAGCAGCACACCAGCTTTGCACAGGCTGTCCTTGTCTCTCTGGGTGGTGTTTGCTTTAGATGGTTTTTCATGGACACCTTGCCATCACCCAAGCAGCTCCAGTGCTGGTAGCAACCAGCAAAGCAAAACAAAGTGCTGTCAACTCTTGCTATGACCAGAGCAAAGACCAAGCAGCCTACTAAAATATCCCAGCTACTGTGCAGCTGTAAATGGTAGAGCAGGAAGGGTGATAACAATGCAAAGGTTTGTGAAGGGAAGGACTGGATCCGACTGCCGTGACACATGTTCAGTGCAGAAGACTGACCTGAGACCATGTGCTCCTCACACAGATGGAGGGGTTTAATTCTGATAATACATCATGTAAATACACAAAGCCAAATAATCCTTATACAGGAAAAGCACTAAGGAACCTGTGGTTACCGAATATGCAGTGCTTACAGATTTTACTGAAGGCTTGGAAACGTGGGCTCAAACTAGCAGTTAAGGGACATATTTTGAAGCATGTGAAGTGCAATTGTGCTTCTTTGTGCACAGGGAGGTTATACGAGTTCACATTCCCCGGCCCAGAGCATGTCTGGTTCTGCCGGGGGGACGTGCGGGCGTTTCGCCACCACACCACGCTGCCTGCTCGGCTGCAGCACTTGCTGCCAAGCAAACCCTGACATTTCCATCCCAGTTCAAGCTTTTATGTTTGACTCGCTTCAGAAAACATCAGACATTAATCCTACCGTGCAGGTACTAATAACAGGGAAAACATCATTGAAGCCCCTGTCAACCTTTTCCTCCTCAGGACACCTGATTTATTATTGACAAAGTGCTTCCTGCTTTAACATCCGACTTGACTGCAAATGCCCGTCAGAAGTAAGGAGCAGTTCATCTCCTCATTTTCTGCCTTTGGGGCAGTTTAGGTTAAATTCAAACCACATGAAAGGAGCCGGTGTTAGCCCAATTTTACAGCTCTATAAAAATTGCCTTTTTATCATATTGGATGGAAATTTTGTAACTGGCTCTGATAATTAATTGGAAACTAATCCAAGAACAAATGTGAGCATGCCACAAACTGTGTATGGAAGAAAGACTACAGAAGAAATTCAAGAAAAATTTTGCTGGCAAAGATCAAAGTAAAGGCATTAGTTAATAGCCATATTTTCTTAAAACAAGAAGCCCTTCCTTTTGAAGGCAACAGCTGATGAATAAGAATCTGATGAAGCTGATTCTTGTAAACTCCTTCTAAACAAGGTACATGTACACCTTCAGAAAGAACATAATTTCAAAACACTGGCATTATTATGCATGGTGTCTGAAAACTATTAGTTACAGTAACTTCTCATTGTGTGAATAGCCTTCAAGGAGAAAAACATGCACCTAGTCCACAGGTTAAATAAACAGTCTGATTGCAAATCTGGTATAACATTTTCTTTTTCATGCAAGTTACCAGCTATGAAATTTATCTCAATCCT
The DNA here is from genome assembly GCF_031877795.1 of Strix aluco. Taxonomy (NCBI): domain Eukaryota; kingdom Metazoa; phylum Chordata; class Aves; order Strigiformes; family Strigidae; genus Strix; species Strix aluco. Next base: position 25,584,816 of record NC_133939.1, on the reverse strand, counting down.
ACTGAAATCTTCTACTTTGACATCAGTTGAGCTAATGATTGGCTCATACACAGAAGCTCAGACCCAGCAGAAAACTAAGAAGTCCACATAGCTGATACCAGAGTGCCTGGCTGTTAGGTGTCTGCCTCCCAGGGTGAATTCCCATTCACACCAGTAACGCTAAGTTATTGGAGTCTCCATACATGGCAGAAGTCATGTACTTCACAGAAGGCTCAAAGCCCCAGATGTTGAACTAGGCAACCAACAGAAGCAAGAACAGAAAAGGAGAGAGCAGGTACAGGACGGAAAATTTTGAAATCCTGTCTCTTTCCAGGGCTTTAAGACCTGGACTGAGGCTTTAGGGTGGCACTGGCTGAAAATAGAGCCCAGCACCCATCCTGGGTGGGTGCTTACAGCTGTTCTTGGGGAGGGCTAAGCAGATCTTACTCTTCTTTTAACTCCTAATTGCCAGGGAAGGGACTGATGATGCCCAGCTTTGCCACAGGCTAGAGGCTAAAGCCAAGAAACTGAGAAACACAAGTATCATACCATCAATTTCTTGGAGAGGAAGGGTGTCAGCAGCAGCTGAGTTTGTTTATAGAGTAGGGAGGAAAGGCTATTTCAGGACATTGGTACCTCTGTCCTTATTGGAAACCTCCCCTCAGGAATGACTATCTTCAGCACAAGAACAGTGCAAGGTGAGAAGTTTCCACCTTGAACCATGTCACCACTCTTATCACAAGATGCCTGGTGTCAAGCAGAAACAAGAGCCGTAAGTAAAATTAGCTCTTACGTGGGAGGTCTACCTCAAGGCCCATCTCAGAGGGCTTAAATAGATCCTTACTGAATTGCTTCAAAAGGGAAGGAGACACACAGCAGCTTTTCCACAATACCAACATCAGCTATTGCCTTGCTTTTGGTCTCCCCTGTCTGGGTTGGGGTTTTGCCCTGTGGAACTAACCCAATATATCTGTTTTCCTACACACAGCCCAGTGACTAGCTGCACTGAATAAACCCTCAGTAATCCCATTTCTACCCAGAATTTGGATGTGCTGATCCCTGAAGGGATCCACCTCCCAGCTTACAGGGGGCACAGGGGAATTGATCTCATGAAGCTCTAGGAAAATTCCTCAGGCTGGAATGTCTGTCCCGGTTGAACTTACAGTTAACCTCAGCAGATGTGTCCTAACTACCTTTTATAACTGGAATATAATTACACAGAATTACTTCTTCAGTGCAAAGCCAGTTTAATGATTTCTGCCACAGTCCACAGTCGTCTGGGCTCACAAGACCAATACAGAAACTTCAGTCTGAGAAAATCCTCAGGAAAAAGTCTCAAAACAAGGGTGGAAGGTAGCACAGTTTAACTTGGATTACCTCACTGACTGGTAAAATTCCCAAAACAGTTGCACGATGGAATGGGAAAACATCAAATATAGCTGAAGCATGTGTAGAGATGGGCAGGTCTTAAGTGACTGGATAAATGGATGCCATGCAATAACTTCCCAACAAGTCTGATGGTTTTGAGACTAAATACTGTGTCTTGTTCGAATCACAAACTGCCCCTCTACTGTCTTATCCTTTCCCCTCTGTTCCTCACCCCAGCACTGGTGTCTAAGGGTGAGGTGTCGTGGGGTACCTGAGTCACCTTAACAGCTCAGTGTCACCGAAAGAGTCAGTGCTGGTCCCAGTCAAATATTCCTACCAACTTCCTTGCACCTTGCCTGTCTGACCCCTTGGCAAGATGATTCAGCTCACTAAACCATCCAAACTATTCAGTTCATGCTTTCGGAGGGCTCCTGCCCTGCCCACATTCTGAGCTGCAGGACAAAGGTATGTGACATGCATACAGCCAGTGGACCAGCTCCAAAACAAACGCAGCTTGGCTAACACAAGAAATATAAAAAGCTAGACAAATACATACCCCAAGCACATTTTCCTACCTTTGTGGGATTTAAATCCCTCCCTGCATGTCTAGTCCTCTGCTCAGAAGCTTGTTCCTCTCCATGTAGGTAGGAGATCCCTGTAAAAAGAGAATACTTTGAGAGCATTCCTGTCTCTTCCTCCCTCACCTACCTGTGTCTCTTGAAAAGATCATATCCCCCACATTTTCCCCTCCTTTCCTAAGAAGAGGGTTTCTCCAAAGTATTTTCATTTTAAAAATCAACTTGCCAACCCTTTTGCCAGTGAGCTTGAATAAGGAGCAGCAAGCAATGACCAGCACCCTTATATAAACCTCAGGCAGCCCTCAACAGTTTGTCTCTGGGTACCCTGCCCAGGCAAATCACAAAGTTTAGCGATGCTTTTTGTTACCCTTTGCTAGGTCCAGATGTTTCTCTTCTCTTTACACTTCTAGGAAGGGTGAAGACAGCAGAGAAAAACAAGCCCCAGATCCCAAATGGAGTTTGAGCTTGACACAGCTGCAGACATCCCTGTTACTGAGCTCTGCCAAGTGAGACTTCCCAAATTATCACAGAAGGCTCATACCAGAAAACCTGCCCCAAATTTGTTTTATTTTATGGAGTGTGCCATCACCATCCTTCTTCCCAAGTGAAGGTTTGCTTTTGTTGGGAATGTGCTAAGTCTCACACATATTGCTGTTATTGTGTGGCTTCCCCTTCCTCTCACAGCTACTAAGCTCAGGAAGTCTTACATTCAGGTAATAAATATTATGGACTGATTGCAGTCAGGTATAGCAGAGAGTATTAGAACAGCCTCAGATAAACCTTCAGTGTCAGACATCTGTACGTACTGGGGGCCATTGAGAGAAACAGGCTTGGAAAAAGTGAGTAGAAAAGATGAATATATCGGATTTTATTAGTCTACGCATACTGAGAAAGCACCAAAGTACTGATTTCATAAGGCTGTCTAAAAGCAGATGTGCAGAAATAGCTCTATATTGAAGGATTCCCACAGATAGTTAGACAAATACCTTATAAAAATACCAGTAATAAAATACAAGTGAAGCGGCTGTGTTGATATACTGAGTTCACATCATTAAGTGACAGTGCTATGATGTTAGTGGTAAAGTGATTCTCTTGTTTAAATCTAACCTGGAAGAGGTCTTTCCACCTTTAAGAAGCCTGAAGGACATTTAGGGAGACCCAGATACTAACAGCTCACTAGAAGTGTCAGCACTAATTCTTTGCTGTGCTCCAGGCTCTAATTATCTACATTGATAAAGGATCAAAGACAACATTTATCTAAGTCACTTTTGTTGTCTAGTCATGGTTTTAGAGGACAACATTCAGATTTCAAGTGATGTCTGCTAAATTCAGAGGGGTTTGGAACTGGATTTTGGGTTAATAATCAAAATACAGCTGGGAACAACTAAAACCTTAATTTTAACTTCAAAGTCCATTCCTATTTTTCCTTGCCATGTCAGCGCTGTTGAGATTACAGTTAGAATATGAATTTAGAGAAGAGAAAGTGCTTTCTTCATTTCCCCTCTAGAAACATCAAAGAGCAGAGGTGACTTTATGCTCCATGGTGTCTAGCCACCAAGCCTTCCCCGGCTGACTCAGTGCAGTGACAGAGGGGTGACAGGGCAGCTGGCACAGCGCTGGCAGCACTGTTTCAGCAGCTGAGCCAACAGCACAGCTCAGTGAGTCCAGGGGGAAGGTCTCACCCCCTGTGCCCTCCTCACAGGTCTACAAAACCACACCAGGCTGTGCCTCACATCTCAAACCAAGGTGGCTGCTCTGCGCCGCCTTCTCCCAGCTCACTTCCCAGATATTCAGCTCAGCACTTTGCCTAAGTATGCTGAAACTTAAGAAATTAGTAGAATTAGCAGTGCTGAAAGAAATCAGGATCCCAGCTGAGTAATCAGAGATACATAAATTCCTGTGACAATTAAAAACAGTCTCAGCACAAAGCAAGGACCAGGAGCTTCTAGTAATGTGTTCAGTTTATCTCTCCATTCCCAGTTTGCACAGATAAGGGAGCTGGATGACTGAGGGACCTTGCGTCCCACAGGGTCTTGGAAACTGTATTGGTGTTCACAAGATCACAGACACATCCCTGTTCCCAGCAATCAATATTATAACTACAGAATGTATGCAAAGCAAGATATACAGCTATTCGGAGTTTCACATCCTGTGTGGGGCTGCTGTATCCCACCTAGGAAGGTTTGTTAAAGCCTCCAGGAGTCCTGCTGTTTTCTGTAGAGCTCCCAAGGTAAAAACTCACATACAGCTGTCACAAACATTGACTGCAAGCATATGGAAACCCACTCTATCGCCACAAGTCCTTCACTACACACACCTCTGACTAAATGGGATCCCTGTTCCCAGCTGGAGCAGAAGGGCTCTGGCTCTCATGCAGGGGAGCTAAGGGGCTCTGGTTGCCTGGACCAAACAGCCAGGGCAGCGAGACACCCCGGGCTCATCCGCACTGCCTAATGAAGTCCTGCAGAGGCACTTGCTTGCACAGTAGTCTCTGGATACAGTTAAAATGTGAGCTATGTTTTGCTGGGGATTACCATGTTGTTACTGGTTCCCCTGATAGCATCAGCTCCAAAGTGTAGATATGGCCGAGGGGAATGCTTAAAGAATCCAGATGCGCTCCTCAGCTTTAATGTGTTTTCCTTTCCCTAAATTATTACTACGTGTTCTCTACAGTGACAGCCGTGACTCAGATACCTCAGCAGAGAAGAGGAGCAGTTTATTTGGTGTGTGACTATTTTTCAGCTGAATGCCTAAAAACATGAATAGAGCACTTGGCCTTTAATACAGAATTTTATGGAAATTATGGAAATACTGCACAGTAGACAGTAACCTCTTGCCATCGAGAGTTTTCTTAATAGTTATGCTACTAAGGAGCATTAAGTGAAACAATCTACATCTTGGCATTTAAAGGGCTTTGTGGAAGAGCATAATAAAGTTTTCTGTGAGATGTGACTCTGGACTGGTTCAGACAATCTCTTCCCCAGTACACCTCTCCTTTAAGTGCCAGAAATCAGCTTTCACATGGACAAGGGGTGGTTTAGGAAAAATAAACAGACTGGGAGGCATTTATATGAAAAGCACTTAAATAATCTAATCTCTGTAGCTAATTTAGGAACTCCTAGGAAAAGAGAAGGTAGAGATAAGGAATCTTAATGAGGTCAGGCCAAAAATCAACACATGATCAGCAATCAAATGCTTGCTGACTGCTGCCTGTTCATTTTATGTGATGAGTTTGACAGTTTCTCAAGAGGAGAGACCATTACAAAAATAGTAAAAAGATTCCACTAAAAAACCCACTGAGCCAGTATTAAAGTCTTAGTAAACAGTAAAACCCTGGTAAAGCATTGTTAGTCATTGCTAAAGTATTGCTAAGCAACCCTTTATCCTCCTTAGGACTGGATTAGCTTCATCATGGCAATAACTAACAGCCCTTCTCTTTGCTCCCAACGCTTAGTTTGAAGTGCTATGTAATTTTCTTTGAAACTCAAGTGAGAGTTGCCACTCTAATTCCCAGCCCCTGCCGAGGCTGGGGGGGAGCTGCATGTCTGCAGGGAAACCTGTCTGCAGCTCCCAGCAGTTTCAGAAGCCAGGCTGCAGGACATGGCAATTAATTCATCTTAAAAGACAAGCAATATTTATTCACCCTCACACTTTAATTCTTTGCTGATTGTAATCAGCAGCTGATATCCCTGTTTAGTACTGATTTAAAGAAGCCCAGCCTTACTCTGGCCTGAAGCTAGACTAGCTGCTCTTGGGATTTTTACTAAAGCTCTATTTAACTGCAGTAAAAGACTGAAACCAGGAAACTCCTGGGCACAGACCTCATTGAATTATTGCTCCAAGGTAACAGCTTACAGCTAGGCATTGCTACTCTCGTCCATCTTTATTTTGTACACCATTTACGCTTGTATCATCTCAGTAGGACCTCCAAAATGCTCCTTCCCTGGCTATTAGTAAAAAATTCACCCAGCTGAGTGAATTCAACCAGGGTATTAGCTCACCTAGTTTAACCTCTAAGCAAATCTCAAAGACAAGAGTAATAAGGGACTTGACCTGCCTCCACCTGATCTGAAGCCCTATGTGATGAGGGGTCCATTGGAGACCAGCACCAATAAATCGATACTTCAGAAAAGCCAAAAAGCTTAAGGAAAATAAGTTAGTCTGCAGGTTTTCCCTAGTGTTGCCACCCCTGTGGTCACAGGTGTTGGAGAAGCAACATCCAGTAACCCATCCACTTTCCCAGACTATAGCCAGAAAGGGTGGGGAGTTCCAGATACCCTCCCAATCTTTCTTTGTCTCCATCTCAATTTCATTCTCAGATTAGCATAGATATACTAACAATAGCACTCCTCAGCCTACATGGTGCTTTAACAAAGGTACAGCCACTTTTTCTTTAGTCTGACAGATGTGGTTTGTCACCAGCTAGGCCCACAGTGCAGTTTTAATGAGTGGCCAGGATTTACTCATATAGCTGTCTGCTTCAACTGGCAAAATGATAATTCCCTGTGAACTAGAATTACTTGTTCACTCAAGAAGTTAAAGTCCATGCCTACAAGAGAGATACTTGCTAACCAATTTTTATAACAAAAAAAAAAAATCAGTTAGCTACTGAGAAACATTGCTGTTTAGTGAAAGCAGAGTGACAGTTACAGAAATATAGATCCAGATATTGTGCCTGTGTCAGAATGACCATATCAGAGCAGGAAAGTGGTGCCATATAAGTCAGAACCCGTTACCTATTGCTTTTAGTTTAGGAAGAGCTCAAAAAATAGATGCCCTTTCTCAGAGCCTGGGGTCTGAAGCTCATGTGCTCTTACTCACATGGGTGAGGAAACATTCTTGCAGGAGCAGTAGGACTACCTCCAACATGACAGTCTGGGGAACTCCTCACTGACTTAAGCAATTCATCTCCCAGCTCATGAAAAAAAATGTTTGTTTTTTTCTTTGTTTCCTGAAAAGACAATGCACATAAACAACACAAGATGGTTTAGTTTTGTTACAGCAAAGGTTCCAGCTTCTCCCTGAGGGAAGGGAACCAAGGGCAACCCCATCAAGGGCACTGCTTAAGTCCCACAGAGCCTGAGCACAGCAGCCAGAGCCATCAACAGTCCCAGGGCCAGCAAAGGATGAACAGGTCCAAGAGCCACCCAAGGAGCCCAGAAAGGAGCAAGAGAAGACAGGATTAGATGAGCTATAACACACACAATGGGCCATCCAGGAAACACCTACTTACAGCATCTGTCCAAGAAGTATAGGCACTCCTACAACATAGCTCAAAAAAGGGAGTAATAGTCCTGGGCTGAGCTTAAATAGGGTCCAGGGCCCATGGTCAGGGTGTGGGTGAGGTCCCAGGTGAGGCTGCTTAGGGCCATTAAGTCCATGTGAGGCCCTGACACATATGCATGCTGATGATACTAATTTTAAATACAGTGCATGAAGCCACACTGATTTAATTCTGCATGAGACCAAAAGCAGACAACAGTCACATATCAGATCCTCTCCCAAAACGCTCCCATGATAAACTCTTGTGGCTCCACTGTACCACGGGTCTCTGATTGTGAGCAGCCTGCTCCCAGATTAGACCTCACCCTGGCTGGTAATGGGCAGTGGGGTCAAATTTAAGTGATTTTTTTTCTGAGTTTCCAAGTTTAATGCCACCTCAGGAAAAGCACATTGCTCAGTTTAAAAACTAAGCCTCCTTCAGTTGGTTTGACTTTCTTGCACATCAGCTGCCCTGAGGCAGAGCTCAGAGGAACAGAAATGCCTGGCTTTAGGCAGTCAGATTGGAGTAAGTGCAAGATAAATTTATTTTTCCTAAAATCCAGCATGTATAGACAGTGTAGCCCACCCTTCCTTCCACATCTTCCCTGTCTGGGGCCGAGTCTTCTTCCTTATCTTTAGCGAGTAGTTCTGACATTCTCCAGATACGCACATGAGGTCATGCAGAGACTTTTTGGCTAAGCACCCTGCTTATCCACAACGCTTGCACGTAAAGGAGGTTGGGGACATCTTCCCATATTTGAACCAAAGGGTGAGTTTTATCTCTGCAGGAGCCCCAAAGACACAATACAAATGTTTGCTTTACACTGTTTCGCTCCGTTACAAGGCCCTCACGGCTTTCAAGGGAATAGATAGCAGGGCTGTGGCAAAACTGGCATCTTCCTGGAGAATTTGCAGTAGATAACTTGAAACAGGTTGAAGGTAAAGAAGACACCCAGTAAACCATGAGTTGCAGTGAAATGGAATAGTGAAACAGAAGAGAAGACTGGGAAAAAATGTGTGCTAAAGAAACGGTTTCTTCAGCAAAGCCAGACTGGGCCTTTTTGCAAATACAACTGATTGCTAATTAAACTGCTCCTACTCTTTATATTTTCTTTTTACAAACTTGCTTCTCTCTGGTATAGAGACAATGAAGAACTCGCGTTTTCAAGCAAAGATGGTGTGCCAAATTGTGATCTCAGTGAAACTGGTGGAAACGCACATAAAACATTCCCTTAGGGGAATGGGAATTGTGGGGTTCGGAAAAGAGCCCCCGTCACACAAATGGAGTTTCATTATTTGGTATGTGAGTTCATTATAAGTGGGTTCAATTATATTTCATCAGTGAAGAGAAAATAGCCTTTTCATCCAATGTATCTACTTGAGTTGAATGCTAAGCACATCTGACGTGGCTTTTGGAAAAAAAACAAAACAAGAACAGTAGCCATGTGAAAAAAACAAACAAAATGACTAAGGCATCTCGGCGCCTCGGCGAGCTCCCTTTTCTCACGGAGCCATCGGATAAAGAAGTGAATGAAGTACAGTAGCTTAACATGCACTGCATGAGTGTGTGCGGTGCCACATTTGCTGATTTACTAACTCGTTTTGTTTGAGGGGCACTTGAAAGGCTTTGACATTTACAGCTATGTAGGCAAATGTGAAAGGAAAGAATAGATGCTGTATCTCCAATCTCCCAGCTGCTGGTAAATGTCTACTTAAAGTGCCAGCAATCCACATGAAATCCGGAGGCACTCCTAGCCACAGAGCTTCCCAGGTTTGTCTGCGAACACTGTTAGAGCAAATACATCAACAGTCAGTAGGGTTAAAAATGTAAACCACCCTCTCAGTGAGATGTGAAGTCTCTCAGTGGAAAGTTGTAATGCCTTTACCAAGTTTTCTATTCAAACACTGGGCAAGCTGGGTTCAGAAAACAGCCCAGAGCCTGCGGTTAGTAGCCATGTATCAGTTACTGAGTATACACTTGGTATCTGAAGATACTTAAGTCAAGGGAGTTCTAGGATGCTTTCCTGGACTATAATTGCAAGGACAGTTTTGTTTCTATGTAAGTCACACATTATACAAATGTTTGTTGTACCGTATGCCTCCTGCTTCACAAGGGCCTCACAGTTTTCAAGGAAGAAACACACACAGACGTACCAGGAGCAGCACGAGCAAGTCTCATGAAGTTTCAAATACTGTACTCAACCATGTTATTTACAGTTTGATTTGTCAGGTCCAAAAGCTTTTTGACTTCCTAAATCAATCAGTGGAACCCATTTTTCATAGCACGGGCATTTTGAAGCTCTTCAATTCAGCCTGAGCAGTCTTGGTGTTGGGCTCTTTGGTACAGCGTTGTTTTTCTCCTCTGCCATGCGATGCAGCTTCTGTTTGTCTGCCGCTTGCTGACAGGCAGTACTGCAAGATCCACAGTTGTCAGTACATCCAGTTATTCCCTGTCAGTCCTTCCCACCTATTTGGCAGGACCCTGCCTATTCAGTTAGGATTTTTCACTCACAATGAGGAGTAGCGTGGTAAAGACTGAGGGGAGCAAGGGAAGAAGGAGGGTGGAGCAGGAGGTAAAATGAGATGGAGAAGAGGAAAAAGCAAAAATAACAATCGAGTAGGAAAGCAATGAAAAGATACAAGGGAAATACAATGATTAAGACCAGCAGGGAGTGACAGAGAGATGATGACGACAACTGTTTTCACAAGAGGCATGGGGTGGTGCTGATTCTGTAATGTGTAGACTGCATGTGAAATATTCTTTACAGATTTTTCATGCAGTCTTGCTCACTTGGAAACCTGCATGGACAGTAATTGCCTGCATTTCCTTTCCATGGAGACCAGAATATAGGGGAATAGCGTAGAAAGTCGCATGCTTGAGTTTCATCCACAAGTAGAAAACACTGCTGGTCCTGTAGTTTAGACCTGTTCTGTCATAACTACACTCAGATGGACAAGAAATGGAAGGCAGCCCCTCTCTCTGCCAAGCTAATTTGGAGAATTAATCTGAAAGAAGTTTGAAAGAGGGTTTCAGAGGTCACTAATAATATCCATTCTTCCAGTTACACTTTGTTCTCTCCATCATCTCAGAGACTCATGTAGAAGACAAACTCCTAATTGAAACTGTATGTGAATTTGCACTCCTCTTCCTCCCGGAAGAGCTCAGCTAAAACCACTCAACTACAAAACCCATTCAGCGTTCCCTGGACTAGGCATTATTAAGATCCATTACTTTCTCCTGCATTCACATCTGCGATGCAATTCACAAAATCAGCGTTGGCGGGATGCCACAGGGCATATAGGCATGTGTCCACTGTCCTTTCCCTCATCCTGTGAAGAAGGGTTGCTGCATGCTGAAACAGCTGATCCCTGGTTTTTCTCTTTCAGCCTCACAATCTGATCCCTGGTCCCTGCCCTTCCTGTGTGCAGTGGCTCTGCAGAAGGAAATTCCACTTAAATGCTAACTTTTGGGGAGGAGGCATCAATGGGAAATTCATTCCCTTCCTCAAGACTGACAAAACAAAACCTCCCATTCCCCATCCTACCGCAAGAGGAGACAGCAGAGATCCTTGGGAAAGCACATGGCTCTTGCAGTGCCAAATGCAGCACTGGTGAGTTGTTATAGTGAAAAATGTTACAGAAAAGTGGGATATTTCATTTATATTTCTATCCAGATAGTATTGTTTAACAAATAAGGACAAATTCCCCAGAACTGTTTGCTGGAACACAAATCACACATAGTTTGGATTATTCTTAGAATTTTCACTTTATTTCTCTTCTTAGAGGTTCATATTTATCACACCTCAAGCTCAAAATATTTTTAACTAAGAAACAATGCTGTCAACATACTCTTTTGCAAACTAAAACAATGCAGTGGAAGAAAGGCTGCTTTCCTCATTTTCTGCTGCATATAAATGACTAATGCCATTCTGTGAGAATGCCTTTTGAAGTACACAGTTGACCACTGCCACCCACCATGCACAGATCAGTTCTGATTCCCTCCATGCACAGATCAATTCCTCAGGCTTTATGTTTCTTGAAAATCTGTATGACATCTTTAGATTGGAGATAAGGTCAACACCTCATTCCTTGCCTCAGATGATGAGTTTCTAGGCTTGATTCATGTTGACTCCTATCAAAAGAGAATATAAAATAGAATTGTAACTGGCCTGCAAGGAAAAAATAAATTAAGTAAAACAAATCATTCTTTTCTTCTGCTCTGATGCTGGCAATAAACATCACTGTAGCTGTGAAATGCAAATGAGTAAGGGCTTTCACTCACTGACAGCAGACATCACATCACCAGAGAGATGGCCTTGAGATCCCTGCCAGTCGCAGTCACAAGCCATCCCTATGGCAACTAAAGCAGGGGCTTGCATGGAAGAATAATACTGGGAAAAGCCTTATTTAATATGCTCTAACAGCTGAAAATAAGAGAAAAGTCAGCACCACAGGAGCAGCCTGATTTCTGCAGATCACATCAAGGGCTTCGTCCCCCACAGGCAATAAGGACTGCCACCAGGTGACAATTCAGCTGAGCTGTGGGGACATATCACTGGATGTCTTTTGGTCTTGGTCCTTGATTATCTTTCCCCAGAATCTGATTATACCACATGGTGACCTTAATCTGGCCCACACATACAAATTTCCTTCTGACAAAAAAGGAAAATACAGAGAAAAGCCTGAAACTTGGGCACTGAGCAGACAACGCACCCAGGCTGAGGAGCTGTCTGAATGCTATGAAACCCATGTTCCTCCTTCCAGACAAAGCCAGGGGACTAAAACTGCTTCCAACACATCCTTTCCACCTCATAGATACCAGCCTCTGCAGAACAATACTAAAATGCTGAAACGCTCCAGAATCTCAGATCTTCTTCCTGAGCTGAAAAAGAGCAGGTTTTGGGGCAAGCAGAGCAACTAAAATCTGTTCTGGACTTCATGTTGATGCTAAAGGTTGCTGTCAAGAGAACTAGAAGAGTGGTCCCACCATGTAATGCCACCACAAAGGTTTGCCTTTGTTCCTCATGCTTTCAAGCTCTTAGAGCCAGTAATTGTTCTATAGATTGCTTTTTTCATACCTCCACTTGAATACTGAACAACAGGCACCTATAAGGACCCCTGGTTTCTCAACATCTACCTCTTGTTTTTCATTAGCAATGATTATAAGAAAGGTGAGCATCACTAAAAGTAGGAGTAAGATAGCAAAATTTACATGTTAGAAGCAAAAACAATAGACAAGAATTAATTAAACTCCAATAGGAAAACTGTTATTGCTCTGAATATTCTAAATGGAGGTTCAAATAAGGCAGGAACTTAAATTTACAATTGTGTTTCAATGTTGCATTTAGTAAATATTAACAGGTAATCAGCTACATAGAAGTAAGACAAGTTTAGTAAGGAGAAAAAGCTCCTAAAGAAGAAAAAAAAGAAGAAAAAAGAAGAAAAAATTCCAGCAAGCTGAAGTATTTGTAGCAATTTAAAATAAAACAGTGAGATGAGGAGTGTGCCAGTCGGCACTGCTGCTCTGGGGCTTTCCCTGCCGCGCTCCCAGAGCAGCCCTGCCCTGGCCGGGGAGGCAGCCGGCCGGCTGCTTGCTGCGCTCCTATAGCTCAGCCCTGCTTTCTGCAAGCAGCAAGAAATCCTGGAGAAATTGTGACTGGCCAATAATGAGAGCAGCCGAGAAGAAAGTACTGAATTAGGTTAGAAGCCCAGACACATTATAAAAGGAAGTGGAGAACTAGTGTAAGTAATCTTCAGTGAATCACCAACCGGAGCAACCATGGAAAAAGAGTTTATTATCTGATAGTTACAAGTGTTGGGGAGGGACTGGATCACCAGAAGACATCTGCACAGTGTTTTCATCAGCCTAATTGTGCCAACATTAACATTAGCCAACAGGAACTGAGCTCAGTATATTAAATAAACTTGCCAGTATTAACCTGTTAAAAGTCTCTAAGTACTCAAATGAGCCAAGTCCTTCTTCAGCCCACCTGGAGCAGCATATGGCACCATCAGCCAGATTAATCCTTTTAATCTGTATATTGTGGCAACTTGTAATGAGATACAGAGTTTTCCACTGTTTCTAATTCAGCCCTCGTCGGTAATGGTTTTCAGTCCCTGCTGCCTCATGGAAGGCTTTTCTGAAGTTATTCCAGTTACTGTTGTGACTTCATTTCCTAGTAGACTTGTGATTACCGTCGTGATTGGCAAATTGGCTGGTAATGTCAGCAGAGCGTCTGAGGCTGAGCGAGCCCCAGAAGTAAAACAGGCTCTCAGCCATGAAGGCTCCAGGTCAGGACACAAGCAGCAGGACACCCGCAGTTGAAACTCCAGAGACTTTTTCCAGCGATGGGTCCATGTAGGCTCTTATTTCTCATGGGAGAGACCTGCATCTCTGTTACATGCAGCTAAAGGTGCACCCTTTGGCTTGGTCTACCAATCCTTTTCCTCTCATTTCAGTGAGCAGTGAAGGTGTGCTCACAGGGAGCAGAGAGTGGAATTAGGTTTTCCTGTACCTGTGATTTCTCCTTCTCTAGTTGTTGGTCTATAATAAAGATAAAAGAGGTCTTTCTTCTAATGACAGACCACAGAGCTCTGCTGTAAGGTGAGGTCAAAGAAGGAAATGGAGCTTCTCTGGAGAAAAGAAATTATTCTCCCATGCCATGTATACCTGTTAAAATTTAGTTCTGTGCTTTCACACAGAGGTGCAGCCTGTGAGTAGCCAGACACCATCCACAGGAGCACCAGTTTGGACAAACTTAGTTGTCTGAGACGTTAAGTAGAGAACGAAGTCGACAAAGAGGAGAAGCAAATATTGAATCCAACTTCATTGTCCTTCCCAGAGAAACAGCTTTCTCCTCTGTGGCCAGGACTGTCACAGGCAACTTCCTCCCTGAATCTTGGTTTTCTTGGCAAAAGCTGTTTATTTTATTGCGTAATTTTTCTCCTGACGGGTCCAATCCCTGACTTGTTTCAAAAGTATTTGGCAATCTCTTTCTCATCACCCTTTTGGTTGCCTCTGTGTTCTGGGGCTGCTCGTGGGGTGATGCATTGCTGCTGGGTGACATTTGCAGACACATTACTGACAGGAACAGAGAGCCACAATGATTTCCTGAGGTGAAACTTCCCGCTAATCTCTGTGTGTCTGTGTTTGTGGATGTGTTGTTTCTTATTTTTCTTTGGCTTTCATGTGATGTCCCAGCTGTACAAATTACATCACCATCACCCTGATATAAATTCCAGTTATTCACACTCTGGACAGCCCTGCTGCTCATACCTCAGAGCTGGGGCTGAGGAATTTCTAGCGGTCTTGCCCCAGATTTGGGTACTTGATCCAAGCCCATCATTTCTTGATATCAAGGGTTATCTCTATAGATAATTTTGTAAAACAGTAAGAATACATGAAGTAAAAGCATCTGAACTGTATTTGCAGGTGACAAGTTTCAGAGTCAATTTAATCTCTTTAAGTGAGCCTTCTAGATGAAATTTTTACTTTCCTTCAAAAATGTTCCTGTAAAGGATATGTTTTATTCTTGACTTGACCCAGGCTCTGGTGAAACAGGGGTGGTGTTAAAGGAGGCCAAGATCATGTAATGAGGGGTGAAAGCAAAGACTTTTTACACTGTCTAGTGTTCAGTAAAATGCAGTGAGCAACAAGAGTATGAATGTCGGATGCTCTATGTGAGCAGTGCTGCTGAGCTGCTGAGCTCTCCTGTAGACTGGCTTCCATAGCAGCTAACCTATAAAAAGACTTTAATTTGGTAGAAGGACTCAGTTCTCAGTAGGAAAATAAGAGGTCCCTTTCAGAACTTGATTCACTGGATGGGTCTATATTTAAATGATAACTCAAGATGATAGTGTTTCATATTTATATATACTATGTATTATATGTCTTTAATTTATACAAAATCTAATACGGGGGGAAAATGGTGAAAACAATGAAGTTTTATTTTTTAACATTTGCAACACAATTTAACATGATAAAACCCAGTTTCCAATCCTCTGCCACTTGGCCCCAGATCTCTTCCCATCCAACCCCATTAACACCCACTAAACTCCTCATCTCAACCACAAACCTGCGGAGCCCCTGAGACATATTCCAAGACACAGAGATTAAATCACATGGGAACCAGAAGTCACCTCCTTGATAAGAGATTGGTGCAATTAAGACAAGGTGTATTAGGAAAGACAGAAAAGGGTCAGTTTGGGAAGGCCAGAACAGAGTTGCTCTAGGTTTACATTGTTTGAGCATGGCATGGCAGCAGTATTTTGAATGTCTATGAAACTGTTAAGTCTTAAAGAAAACACTGAGCTGGTGGCTGAAAATGGTGGAGGAAAAATGGGAAAGAAGTAGGAGCAATACATTACCACAGTGCATAAAACTATTGCCAAAAAAAAAGTAAGTATCGACTGAACTAATACTAAAGAGTATTGAACTACTGATTGACAGAAAGAGTAAGCTTGGACACAATGTAAGATACAATATGATGTGTATGAGAAGTTATCTTCACAGTCTTACCATCACTAACTGCACAGACAGCACACTACAGCACCCACATCCACTAACCCACCATATCTATCATCAGTTATGCTGTCCCATGCAAAGCTGTCTGGATGTATTGTGTGTCATTAAGAAAAATGATAGAATAATAATAGAATTATTAATATACAATAACAGATTAAAATAATACACTTTTTTTTCACGTGCAGACAGTTTGATACAGAGTTAGGAAAGTAAGTTGAGATGTTCAAGCCTGCCAGAGTGAGCTGGTGGTAACAAGCTGAGAGCTAAAAACTGCCTCGGATAAAAATCTTAACTACATTTCACCACATTCTTCCAGGAACCAAAGCAGGCTGGGGAGGAAGCTGCAATAATCAAGGACGGCAGTATGCAAGCTAACAAGAAGCTGTTGAATGAGAGCTGTTCCATGGCCATGCTCATTTATAACTATAGTTTAATGGTTTTTATTGCCTGTAGAGGTACAATGATTTTTCTATGGAAATAGAACATCAGCCTGGAACCACAAGCCCAGAGAACAGCAAACACACTGCAGCAATGGCACTGACTGTTCAAAATACAAACTACATTTTTGCTTTGGCTACAGATCAAATTGTGGGTAGAAGTTCAGGTCATTTCTCTTTCTGTCCAGACAAGTTTTCCATTTCTAGCTATCTGTTGGCCTTACCATTTTCATCTAAGAGTTGCTAATACAGCGATGTCTTCTGTAGCATATTTTAGACTCGCTGTCATTACTGCCTCTGCAGTTTGTTGCTTGCAGTTCATTGCTCCCATTTTTTCCTTTCCCATTCTGAGAGACATTTTAGAATGGAGATGAAGTGCTGGATTTGATGGCCAAATCCATTTTCTTACAGACAGCTTGTCATGGTAGGATACACAGTGTCACAACTGTCACCCATTTCTGCTGAGTATTACAGAAATCCAGGCATTTCTTTGAATGCTCAGTCCTCAGACCCTTCCATGCACTTTGTTTAGCCAACTTAATAATACATCAGAAGTCTTGACACACTGGACCACCATTATGTCAACAGCACTTTTAATTAAGAAGAGAGTTCACTACTGCATCAGTAGGAAAAAAGAAAAAGACTTGTTTTCTTAATTTTGTATGTGGTGTGGGATATTGACCCATGAATTTAGGGCAATAAACTTTCATTTTTTGCAAGTAGAACTCTTATTTCATTTACCCTTTATGATTCTATAAATGGAGATAGCATAAAGGTAATATTCAAAACAAAGATGTTGCAAAAAAGCATGAAGCAAGTAAAGATTTTTTTAATGCTCTTAATTAAAGTCATAAAATTTCAGAGTAGAAAATTTCCATTTGAATGACTCATGTTATTAAGTACAGGACTGTATGTTCCCATGCCTCAGCAACCTTAGTAAATATATTATTAGTGGTCCACAGAGAGAGAATGGATAGTTTAGTGCTGGTGTTCTTATTTTCAGCAGCTTAACACATTAATGATATAACTGCCATTATTTTTCCATAAATGTTGTTGCTGTCCCTGCCAGAGTATGTTGCATGATCAGAGATGCAAGGGGAAATTATTCACATGACTGTTCATGATTCACGTTAAGACTGGCTTTCCATAGTCTCTTAAAATGTAGGCTAAAAAATTAGGCTAAAAAGGAAGGCTAAAAGCCATTAATGTAATACATATTCTGTAACTGTAACAGGCAACTCAGACTCCTTTCCATGGATCTATACGTTAAATCATGTCATATTTTCCTGCCTTTTTAATATAACATGAAACATATCAGTGGGAGAAAAAGTAAAAGATACTGGGTCTCAGAACTTCTTCTGTTGAGGAGGAGGTTAACACTGTACAGCACAACTTAAGCCAAGGCATTATTCTTTTATTGGATCTCAAAAGCATGAATATGTGGACCTGTGCAAAGTGCTAATTAGTGACTATGCCTGTCTACAGCTGCTATGATTGCAGTCTACTGATCTGTTGATCTGAGTATTCATCTTCAGGGCTTACTCCTCATCTACTTAATCATATCATATCAATTAAATATCATATCATTGTCCCTCAGTTGAAGTAGTTGGTGAGGTTGATGCTTCACACTGCCAGCAAGTTGTTAATGTAAACATTCAGACATGGATTTACATGACATAGAAAAATACCACATGCTAAAACCAGAAATCCTGCTCTCCAGCGCTAGTGTCAGGGCTATGAGTGCTTTAGTAGGCCTTGTTGGCCCTGATCAGCCTCACCTGGGACCTCCACCCACAGCCATGGCCCCAGCAGCTCTATTTAAACTCAAGCTGGAGGCTCCTTAACTCCTGTCTGAGCTGCATTGAAGGGATCATAGCCCCCAGCTTAGCAGTGCCTTTACCTGTTTTCAGAGCTTATTGATATAAATTCCAACCTTCTAACTTATCTCCTGACTTGACTTCAGTCCTGTCTTGCTGTCATGGACATACCTGGCAAGCACTAGACCTGATCCTACACCTGATGTGCAGGTTGATTTCTTAATCTTGGACCTGTCTCATCACCATGATACTGCCTTATGGTCTGATCTCCTGGCTGAACCTGCCCTACTCTCCTTGCTCAGGTACTATGGGAATGGGCTGTGGTTGAAGAGTCCCCCAGGTCCTGCTGGCCACGTTATCTCTCTTAGAGTACATCCCTTAAGGACCAGGCTTCTCCGTGACAAGTAGTCAAAAGCAAATATTAATGGAAGAGTGTAAGAGTAGTTGAGTGAGCACAGGCTGATGGCAAAGTGATATGTTCCTTTAATATCTGACCACTTCCAGTTCAGTAAATCAGAGTCAGTGCCTTTAGAGTTAATGGATTTTCCTTATCTAAATTTCTCAAGTCTTTCCTTGAACCCATGTAAACCTTTAGCATCCACAGTGTCCAGTAGCAAGGAGTTCAATGACATAATATGTGAAGAACAACATCCTCTTTGTTTTGAACCCGGTATCTGCTTTGTATGACACCCATCACTTCTTGAAGTGATATGATGTGAACAATCAGTTCTTATCTGCCTTCTGTGTGTCACTTTACACTCTAAGTTTCTATTGCACTTCTTTCTCAGTCATGTCTTTTGGGGCCAAAGAGTTGTAGGTTACTTAATTATTCCATATTTATATATAGAAGGGGATGTAGGCATAAGCATATGTGCATACGCCCTTCTGCTTATTAGTACCAAAATTAATTAGGACGTGAGGGATGTTGAAGAACTTACGTTTCTGTGGCTTTAGGGATTTGGTATCCAAAAGAATATATTCATTGGTATGGGTTTAAACTCTTGCAAGCTCTGTTATGCAAATCAGACTGAGAAAAGTGCAACAACATAACTTATGTACAGATGTCTTGGCAGCCCTGCAGAGCAACATTTAGGGAAGCACCTGTTTCTCCCTAGTCAATGGGGCTGGTCTGTTGTGAGATGCATTGTTCCTTTCTGCTGTTACTAAGTAAGTGAAAATAGAGAAGAAATAGCACAAAGTTTTTAAACATTAATAATTGTTCTGCAAAATGTAGAATCATTATTTTTGCTAGTAATTGGTTTCTGGTGTCTACAAAGTCTACTAAGTGAAGAACACACAGGGTATGCAATTAAAACTAAAAAGGGTAGAGAATGTATCTGACATATCAGGCTTAAGTACAGCTATTCCCATGGTTTCCATAGGTATATAAAGGTCAGGTTTTGGAGAATGCAGCACAGCCCAGACTTTCAAGTTGGATACTGAATTGGTTGGAAAAAAGTTACTGTATTGGGAGTTGCTGTATGTTTAGCTCTTGTTGGAGCTTGACCTTTAAGGATTAAGAAAGATAGTGTAATCTGTGCAGCCCAAACTGTTCTACCTAAACACATACAGGGGGAAGGAGGTGGTGGGAGATGGGTTAGCAATCAGCAGTGGTGGGGACAAACACCACCGCTTTTCCTGCTGGCATGGAACAAGGAGAGGCAGCGCAGAGCTCTGTCAGCCTGTGCAGCTTGTGTGTCATAGTGAATATTCACTAACACTCCCGTTCCAGTGAAAAAAATAGAGCCTCCCTGATTTAGGAAAGAACTTAATGGCAGCTGCAGATTTCACTTCTTGACTGAGCAGCAGCTCAACAAATCTTACAGATTGAGGCTGCTGAAAGACCGTTTTTTCCCCAGTTACCTTATAACTGTGTAAGTTAAAATAACTGCTTGCTCTCCCTGTCAGTGATGACCCATGACTCCTAGGAGGAGTGAGACCTCTTACCCTGCTCCTCTATTGAGTGTCTGCTGTTGCCAAGCTCAGACTACTAGCCTGTCTGTTATAACGAGACACTTCAGAGAAAGGAGAAGAACACACAGTAACTGCTAGCATGAAATAACTTTGCAGTGTGAAAATAACTGCTGCTTGACCCTGGAGAGCATAGCTAGTTTTGAGGTATTCTGCAGAAAATCTTGTGAATCTGGAAGAACTATTGCTTGCTTCTGCATCATCTGACCTACATCCATCTGCTAGTCAAACTAAAACTTTGCAAGTGCTGTGCCCCACTACTACCCTGGCAGTATATTGGAGGTCAGAGCCACATTATGGTGCTGGAAGTGAGCTCCTGTTTCTTGTTGGTTAATAGTAGCTAATGACAAAGAAAAAACAATACTATAAACAAAACTGCATCCATGGCAACATAGCCATTTACTCTTGAACTTCTCAAACTAGGAGTAATTAATTTAACCTCTTTCTTCATTTTTTATATTTTAAAAGCTTACACAGGCAAATGTGGGCATGTTCTGGCAATTAATAATCAGCTGAGTCAGAGGTCTTCAAGGGAGCTTGTAATGAAGTGCCAGGAAGTTCCTCTTTTATATTTAAGTTCTTATATCCGGAATGCAATCTGCATTGCTCAGCACAGTGGCTTTGCCTTTTGGGGATATATCAAACAGATCCATGAAACTGTTTCAAAGGAGATGCTTTTCCTAATGCCTTTGGCAGTTAAAAATGAGGTACCTGAGTGTATGTCACGGAAGTCTGATCTGGTGACACTTTCCCTCACGGAGGGTGTTACCAGTCTGTTTATGTGGTCCCTACAACTACACCAGCTCAATACATTTGTCCTATTTTAGAGTAACAAATGAGCATAAAGATCAACCAGTTCATGTTGGGAATAGGAAGTGAATACATACTGATGGATCACAGCCTGGTTCCCCAAATAACATCTTCCTCCCCAGTTCTTGGGTAGGGTCCTTCCTTGGCTGCGAATCAGGCAGAGACATGTCAGGAGATTTCCTTGCAAAGGCTCCACTTCTGTGGCATTGTATCAAGAAAATCATGTTAATGACTCTTGTAAGAGTCCTGTATTTCGGGTCCATGATGTATTAGGGCATTTGGAAGTGTGAATCCACAACAATTGCTGAAAGTGCTAGAAAAACTAATAGTAATACTGTAAGTACCTACAGACCGATTTGAAGCACACTTTCTTGTTTTCAGGGTAAAAGATCTGCATTCCCTAGCTAACTGAAAATTCTGGAAATACACAGACAAAATCTGGGCTCAGGACTTTAATTTGACTCTGCACTTCGGTGACCTGAATAAGGTAAAAGACAGTATGAGCAAGGTCATCACTTGGCTCAATAAGCTTACACAGTTTCTTACAGCCTTTATCATCCAGGCCTCCTTATCTTGCTCCATCTGCTCCATTCCAGTGATATTTTTAGCATGCATTCACTGTACAGTTTTTCCAGTCTGACTGCCTGACCCTTTGGTCTCCTAACAATGCAGCTGCAATGGAAGTGGTGCATGAGCAAAGGCTGCCAGTGAAGCGGGATTTTTTCCAGATCCCAGAATAACCCCCAAATTTGACCAATCCTGTCCCCTTGGAGCTCTTTTTTTAAAGAGTCAAGCTGGGAGGTTTTTTTTCTGTAAGGTTCTGTTAACCTATAAATGGCTGCAGCTCAGCTTTGAAGTTAACACTTCATTAAGATTAATTGGGGAAGTTCACACCTCTTCTGGGGGTTTGTCTAGCAGACTCTGAGACAGAAGTGGGCTGGTTTACACACCGGTGCCTGGCTCTGTAGCTGTGAAAGTAAGGGCAGTGACCGGCTCAGAGAACAGTGCAAGAGCTGAAAAATGACCCTGTTTCCACGGGCTGGGCTCCTCCTGCTCCTGAACTTAATAAAGTGAATGGATGTGGATGACAAGTATCTTGAACTTGCACTACAATTTCAGGTGCCAATCTCAGGGCATAAATGGCTGGGGATATATGATTAAACCTTATGTTACTGGTGGTGGATAAACAAAGAGGTAAATTTTTCCATTTAGCTACTGCTGCCTGGTATGAGCTGGAGATTATTCACTGCAAGTAGAAGGGAAATGGGGCTGGCTCCTGCTGACACACAGGCTGTGTCCGGTGCACTGCGTCCACGGGAGAGGTCTCCAGGAGGATGTGGAGAGAGGAGGAGAGCTGCGTAATTCTGTCTCTTCCCCTTGTGTCAGGCCACATGATGGGAAGGAAGAACCTGCAGCAAGTCAGGTCCATCAGGATGAGGAAAGCTGATGCCCTTTTAGCCTCTGGCCTTGGAAGTGTAAGGTTTACACTTGGACTCGATGATCTTAAAGGTCTTTTCCAACCTAAATGATTCTATGATTTTACAATTGTTCTTGGTGCCTTTGAACCTGTGGTGCTTGCAACAAGCAGAAATCAAAATTGGAAACAAATCAAGTATGGTTTAAATCTCTTGTAATGGAGAAAAGTTTTGAAAAGCCTTACCTGTCAATGTGGTTTTTATGGGGACAAAAAGGGCAAAAAACCCCCCTTGTCAGCATCCTTCTAGAAAAGGAGCAAAAACCCAATCAATGGCCCCTATATCATACTCGTGAAAGAAAAGGGGCTGAAATCTCTCTGGCTGCTCTTCTGTCCTCCCTGGCCCTGCTGTTGCCAGCTGCCCTTTGCCAGAATCCTGCTGTGCAGTTTGTGTAATGTCTCAGTGTAGATTCCTGATGGTCTCGGTTAATGTGCCAGGCTTTAGGTGAGCTGCCAGCTCTGCTGGAAAGGCAGTAGCCATCAGCAGCAAGGTAGGACAAGTCCTTGTGTCTTCCTCAGCTCAGTCTTTCTTGTGATGATTCTCTTTGATCAGTGAATCATAGACTGGTTTGGGTTGGAAGGGACATTAAAGATCATCTAGTTCCAGTCCCCTGCTGTGGGCAGGGACACCTTCCACTAGCCCAGGTTGCCCAAAGCCCCATCCAACCTGGCCTTGAACCCTTCCAGGGAGGGGGCAGCCACAGCTTTTCTGGGCAACCTGTGCCAGGGCCTCACCACCCTCACAGGGAAGAATTTCTTTTTTATATCTAATATGAATCTACCCCCTTTCAGTTTAAAACTGTTACTCCTCATTCTATCCCTACCCTCCCTGATCAAGAGTCCTTCCCCAGCTTTCCTGTACCCCCTTTAAGTACTGGGAGGCCACTCTAAGGTCTCCCCAGAGCCTTCTCTTCTCCAGAGGAACCCCCCCAACTCTCTCAGCCTGTCCTCACAGGGAAGGTGCTCCAGCCCC
The DNA here is from genome assembly GCF_031877795.1 of Strix aluco. Taxonomy (NCBI): domain Eukaryota; kingdom Metazoa; phylum Chordata; class Aves; order Strigiformes; family Strigidae; genus Strix; species Strix aluco. Next base: position 25,561,623 of record NC_133939.1, on the reverse strand, counting down.
CTGAGCATCTTTGTGGCCTCCTCTGGACCTGCTCAAGCAGGTCCATGTCCTCCTTATGCTGGGGGCAAATCATTAATGGTTGTTTGAGGCCAAATGGTCATTTCTTGAGGATTTCTAGGTGACAGACAATCAGAGCTGGGATGATCCCAGGTAAAAGAAAGCCTCAAACCAATGGACACTTCACCTATACATAATTTCATAAGCAGTGAGTTGTACACCTCTGGGATACACCTGATCAACGGTGACAGTGTGTTTGTCCTAAACAGGACAGATGGCTGTGACCAATAATGTCTTGAAATCACCAGTTTTTCTGACAGAGCCCTTCAGTAGAATAGCGCAGTGTTAATGATGTTTATACCAGCACCTGGGAAAAGCTATGTGATGAAGCCCTTTTCCCTTGTCAAAGTGTGGAGAAACAGTATATCAAAGCTATGGTAGTGTCACGTATGACATAGTAAATAAGTCAGATCTTGGAGTATGTCAGAGTTCATATTCAGAACAGTTCATGCCCATAATCAATTTTCATTCTCAAGAGCAGATGAGTTGCAAAGTCCTGTACAACAATGCATATAAACCACAGCTGAAGTGGTTTAAGTGAACTCTCCAATCTAGCAGTGATTACCTTCCACAGTAATGACAGTGTGGTGCTTTCCATAATATCTGCTCAGCGTTTTGAAAGGGTTATGATTAGCTGTGATATGACAAAATAAACAATGGTGTGTAGTGTTTGCACAACGGCTTTCATACTTACTGCTTTGTGCAAGATAATCTTGTGGCCTGAAGCTAGGAGAAATATCCCTTGCAGCACAGTCAGCTCCTTTGATACATCTTTATCTCACTTTTTACTGTGTTTATTGCTGGCAGAAAACAAGAGTAAATGTACAGATAAACTTCAGGGTCTTATCATCCTGGCTAGAGGGGTAATCCTGGCTCCATTCATGTAAACAGCTAAATTCCTTCTGATTCCATTTGGACCAGGGTTTCATCTCTTTGAGTACTTCTTTCCTCTCTATTTGCAGTCCTTGAAGTAATTACAGACTGCTGTCTACCACCTGCATTCCACGGGGCACAGAGATTGCAGCTGAAGGCTCAGCAATGAGTACAAGGAGAAGTATCCTCCTAAACTTTCAGATCTGCAGGCATTTCTGAGGCAGGGAATGTGGTGAGATCCATGAAGCAGGGGCTGAAAACTCATCAGGCACCAGAGAGAGCAGCTGGGGGAAAGGGGCAAGTCTGGCTGTAAACTCGTTCTCTGATGCACCTGATAAAATAGGCACAGTTCCCTGCATTACCAGTGAAGTGTGAAAGCTAATACCTGATCTTAGAGTGACAGTGATGAGCAGCACATCTTGGAGTTTTACTGTCTCAATGTTGTTTCTATGGTACCAGTACCTGGAATCTTCAGAAAAATAAAATCAAATGATAGCAACCAGGGAGCCACTGCCCTACTTCTATATATAAGCACTCTGTTGTGTTATCATGGCTTCATATCTAGTAAGGGTGTTTCTAGTTCTGTGAAATGATCTTTGGTGTCTATGGCTCATACAGGTGGAAATACAACATGTACATTATAATGTGTATTTTTTCAAAATATGTATTCTACTTTTCAGGACAAATATTTGTACAGATGAAGGTTAAGATACTGGCTGTCCTAGAACTTCAAATCTCCTGTTTGTTTACCGATCAGATATAGTTCAGACATCTACAGCACAAACCACCCTAGCATTGACCTCAGCCTGTCAGTGCTCCCAACCATGATCCATGGAGTCTGGGCTAATGTAAGTCTGTATAAGTGGTCCTTAGGAGTCTGGGTCTCTTGTTGTAGCAGGAGGTCTTGCTCAACCCAGAGCTTCATGGGGAGTTTTAAATTCAGTTTCCTGCTTTACTAGCATCTTCTATCCAGAGTTACGCTGTCAGAAGCTTTCAGCAGTGAAACCATTCACATAGGTGGATATATCAAGCGGTCCTTCTATATATATAAAATGGAAGAAATGTTTTGCCACATAAGAAGAGTAAGACTGGTTTGTCAGGAGAAGTAGTGACTTTTACAAGTACCCACTCTTTCTTAACATCTATGAAGGCTAGCAGTACAAATAATGTTCATCATTGCCTTTCAGATTCTATTTGTGTTTTGGTATAACACCTTTAATTTAGAAGAACTGGAGCCCACATAGTTTTATCTGTATCTCCATCGCTTGGAAATTGAAATACAGCTAATTTGAGAAACAAGTTAGCCAAGTGCTTGCTGCAGGACATTGGTTAAGCATAAACAAAAAGTAATGTCCTATGTAAAATATCACTGGAAAGGTAGGTTTAGCTACCTGAGTTGGAATTTATTAGAGGCATCTGACTCTTGGATAAGTTCAGTCATAATTGCTTGTAGGTGAGATTCACTAGTCAAGGCTGGGCTAATCAAATAAAAAGACCTTTTCTGGCCTGGACCAGTAGACTTTGTGATTAAGGGAGAAGTGTCCTGTGTTACACAATTGATCAGAAAGACAGCACTTGCCCCAACATAATAGCCTTGGTAGTGTAATAGAGAACATCTTGCCTTTAGAATCCCTGGTGAAAATGGTCTGTAGGATTGGTTACAGGTGCTCCTATCAGGGCAACAACAGATGCATTTCTACTTAATTTAGTTGAAAAGTCTCCTGTGCCTTCCAGTGGGCAGCAACACATTTCACTCCAAAAAGTTCTTTCAATTTATGAGGCTACAGCAGAACTCAGAAATATTGCAGACAAGTTGATTACCCTCTCTCTTAAAGATCAGACAAGAGGGAAAAGTACTGCCTAATTGATGTGATGGGTTGTCCCAGCAGAGTCTTTATTCTAAGATAGTTTTCATATTTCCAAATGTAAAAACCTAAAACAGTGGTGAAGGAGGCTAGGATTTCTTTTTTGGCTCAATCAGCTAACCTGGAAAGGTATGTCTGTGAAGTCAGTCAGGAAAATAGAGAAATTCCTGGTTGTAGCTCTTGGAAATCGTTGCAGAAGCAAAGCCAGGTTATTTTGATAGAGGTTGTGTTATCAGAAATGGTCTGGAAAGAACATGTTAAGATCTGGGTTTGATTTATTCTAGGACTTAGGGTTCAAGTTCAAATCCAAATCGAGATTAAAAAGGACTAGAGTATTCAGCAGGAGATTTTGGCTTCAAATGATAGAAACAGTGAGAGATCTAGCCGGCTTTGGTGATAGGCCAGGTTTTTAAATCGCCTCAGTTTTTGCACACCTCCTCTTACCAGTAATTGAAGGCATATTGTTACATATATGCAGCATAAATCTGTATTGGTCACATGTCTGTATCCTAAGAAATTACATTTTTTTTCCCTATAAGTGAGATGAAGAAGCTCTTTTTTTTGATCCCTGACATCTTCCTTCCAGCTCCTGTCAAACAATCTGGGCCTAATTTGAATTCCAGTGATGAGGAACAACCTGATATTTTGCTAACCTTAGTGAATGAATTGTTAATTCTGCACATCTAAGTTTTATACTGCATGCTAGTTTGTTAAAGGCATTCTACCACACAGCTGGTGAGGGAATTCCAAAATTACAAGAGAGGCCTGTATATTATTTGTTTTAACTCTTCCTTTCAAGTCTTTTTTTCATTAAGTTCCCAGATGACTGCACACTCTTGAATGCAGCAATCTGTTTAATCTAGTTTTAGCTTTCCTTTTCCTGTTTTGCTGTTTACTTTTCGTTCCATGCCAGTAGCTATTGAGGCAATACTGTGGGTCTATTATTTGTTTCAGGCATCTTGGAATATATGTGTTGGCTTTGCTCTGTGTGTGGATGCATGAGAGAAAGGGAATAAACATACAAGTGGCCAATTAGTACATTTAAATTAATGAAGAGCAATCTATGAATCTCCTTTTTCTGAGAACTTGGAAATACTGAGAATGTTTGCCATGCAGCCTTCAAAAGCAGCTGTAAGGTCACAGTCTAATACTCCCTTCTGTATACTTATGTCTTTTCTAGAACAGGACGGCAGAGGGGCAATGACAGTGTTTATGACCAAAGTGCAAAGATGAGGAAGAAAATTAAATCCCCTCAAAAGCGAATCTTTTGATCTCTGCTTCATTTTCCTCATTACAAACTTAACAGTACCAGCAGTTATGTTTTAACTAAACACTGAGTTTATGGACCCATGTCTCTGTCTACAGATAAGGGAAGGTCAAGAGGAACTAAGCTAATGCTGTCTTTGCTTTTGCAGATTTTCCTTGAATTGGGACACCCAAACAAATCAGTGGGAGTCTAAACAGCATCAGTGATTTGGGTGTGTTGTTCCTTGTAGTAGGTAGAATATGATCAAAGACGTCTGCTCTGGATATACACAATCCTGATAGGAAAGAGTCTTAGTGATATCACAGGTAAAGGGGCCTCTAGAACAGCAAAATTAACCCAGCTAGCGGAGTTTGGAAGGAAGAGTTAAAAAAGCAGGTTTTTGTATGTCCTTTTTTTTTTTTCTTTTTGGTTCTTGAATTGTGGAAAAACCCACAAGAGTCAGAAAAGCTGAAAAATGAAAGGAGGAGGGAAGCCTAGGAGGGTGTCTCCACTCTGTAGGAAAGCTCCTCTGTCAAACCACCCTTCAGAGCAGGGAGAAGAAACTCCTGTTTCCACCGAGGTTTCTGCTTCTGGTTCCACAAAATAAAAACAAAGGAGAGACTCAATTTTGCCCCATCTCTTTACCTTCATAACTAAGTTTACTAACTTTTGCCCAAAGTTCCTTCTCCAGTTGATAAACACATCCATCATTTGATAACTCAACAAAGTGATCACATCCTCTTCATCACATTGCCACTCTTCTGGCTTCACAGACTGGCTTTGTCTTCTGTAAATCCTAACGGAGATAGTGAGCTGAGCTTTCATGGTGTGTCCTGGCAGCAACCAGTCCCCCAGGGATGCCTTGAAGGGTCATTCCAAAACACTGACCTGTCCATAATTCATCCTCCAGGTGGAATGACTGAAGTCGTCAGAAAACCCATGTGCACCAGAAAGGAATTTAGGTATGCAATGAGGAAGTCAAAAGACCAAAAGTCCCAAAGAAGAAATAAACTATGACCTACTCTGCAACTAGCACTGATATCATCTGAGGAAAATAAAAATCTTCCTCTCTTTTTTTTCTGTGCTTTCTTATGAAGCACAGAAGAATAACACACCCAGATTCTACCCTCCCTCTACTGAGACATATAGACAAATAAGTTGGTACTGGACATTAAGGAGAACTTACATTAGGGAAATACCCAGAGGGAAATAGCTCAAACAGGTGTGTGTATTGTAGAAGTAAGGCATGTCCCTTATCACTGTTAGTCATTTATAACTTAAGATCTAAGTACACAACTAGTTCCAAAAAGGAAAAAAAAAAAAAATAAAAAAATAGTTCCTGAGAAATCAGTATGCTGGCTCTGACCGACACTGGCTATGAACATGGCTGGGTGAACAGCGCTGAACTGAATCTGGAGTTTAAGCACAGACAGGTCATTTCAAACAGTCCTGCAGTTAAGCAACACTTTTCACCCTAGGGAAGTCTCCCTTCCAAATACTTCCATTGTTCCACATCGGCTTTTTTTTTCAAAGTTGTTGGCTGTTCTCAGTGGTTTTTCTTCATCTTTACTCTTTTTTAAGATTTTTGGATGTTTAGGGAAGCTGCTGTATTAATTTTCTCAGACGTTTTGAGTTCTGAAAAGCTTTCACCTGCAAAGGATTTATCCTGATGAGGAATTAATTCCAGCTTTATTTGCAGAAGAAGGAGAAGCATGCTTGGCTTCTTCTCGGGCACTAACATGAGCAATTCTGAATGGAGATCTGTTAGGGTGTTCTGGATATTTGCATGTCAGCATGCAGAAAAAGCAAGCAAATGCAAATGAATGTTCCTGAAAACAGCAGTGGAAAGCAAATATTTTTTTACATACCCTAAAAAGACCTTGTTATAAGGATCATGATACCAAGAGACAGAAGTACTAAACTTTCAGAGCAGGAGATGATGAGAACAGGCTGGCTCACAGCAGTGGAACTGGGAGCCTCCTCTGCTATGTCCCAACCGTACCCCAGGGCAGTTGGCTGTGGCACCGCTCTGTCACCAGTTGGTGCTACTATCAGCTTACCAGGTGCAGTATGGTTCACAAAAACGTAATAAGACAGCTAACATAAAATAGCTGCACCATTGATGCTATCAGAAGAGAGATTCATAATCAGACTGACCCTTATTCTATGGGGGAGAGTTTGGGGGCAGAGTGAATAATGGACAGATGGAGAATTTGCCAAGTATAAGGATAAAGAAGTTGAGCAGAGTAGAGGGCTAACAGTCAGCAGAGGAACTATCAGGATGCTCCTGAAGAAAGGACAAATAATGGATAGAGGCAGCAAAGACAATGAGGATAGTGAAACGCTGGAACAGGCTAACAAGAGAGGTTGTAGGTGCTCCATCCCTGGAAACATTCGAGGTCAGGTTGGACGGGGCTCTGAGCAATCTGATATAGTCGAAGATGTCCCTGGTCCTTGCAGGGGAGTTGGGCTAAATGACCTTTAAAGGTCCCTTCCAACCCAAACCATTCTACGATGTTGTGAAGTACACACAAAATATGCAGCTTTTGCTGTGTAAAGGGAGCAATTATTTATACTTACTGTCTACCTACAACAAGCTAGATCCCCACCACCAGATTCTTCTTGCTTAGACTCCACTGAGATCCTAGCTCAGTGTTTTATTTTAGCTGCATCTCAACATCCAGAAGCACTTCAGCCTTAGAAAACTCCTTTAGGTGGAATCTGGGCTGCATAAATCCGAATGCAGGAACCCTTCCTGAACTCCACAGTGAGTGGTTTATGCACATATGCATGTGAGTGCATGCATGTGCTCATCGGGGAAGCAAAAAGAAGGAACTGAGGCAGCAGACACATGACTCAGGGTGTGTGCGAGATTGGTAATATAACCCCAGTATTGCTGGATTATCAGCAAGTTTGGATCTTCATTCTGCAGCAGCTGGGTTACCTCCCAACAGAAAATGCTGCAGGCAAAATCTATGCTTAGTAAAGTCGGTTATCCATGGGAGCAGGTAAGGGATTAGTGACCAGGCAGGGTTTCATGCCTGTCAACCGGGTGAGCACTGTAACTGCTCAGAAATATTTAGCACAAGAGAGGAAATAATACAGCTTTTTCTGTTCTAAACCACAAGCCCCTTGCATTTGAACTGAAGGAGAATTGTCTCCCCTTGGTGGAATTTGGTATGTGACATGTGCCTGGACGAGATGTGGTTCAAAGTCATGTTGCTGCGTGCGCTTGGCAGCAACCTGACTTTTATTTGGCAGCTGGCTTAACATATAGCTGTCCTCCCCTTCCACCCAGGCACTGCAGCCCACCACCCCTGCCTTTGGGCCACTGCTTCTTGTGCCATCCGAAAACAGTCATGGAGCTACCTGGTTGGAAGACAAAAAATAAACCCATTTTTAGGAATGCTGGTTTTCAACCAGATCAATTTCCTGACCTGATTCACAGCATTGCTGCAAAAAACAGGAGGCCCAGCCCAACCGAGAGGGCAGAGCACGGAGGTACCAACTAGCAGTGAGGGGCAGTAATAGCTTAAGTCTGAATTGCTGCCAAAGTCTTTGCATCATGAACCTATAGCTGGAGCTGCAGTTTGGAGAACAAAGCTCAGTCTAACCCAATTTGTATTCTGAACAATGCAGAAATACCACAGGTTGAGCTGGTTTTTATCTCTGTCTTTGAATTAAGGGGCATGAATTCAGGTTTGCATCTTTCACCCAAAGAAACCTTATTAAGCAGCTTGTTTCTGCCAATGTAATTAATCAGGAGACTGCTAAAGATCACTTTGTTTCATCCCAGATTTCAAACTCCGTTCCTCTGCTCTTCCCTGGCCTGTCAAGGCTGTCCCACATGCTGCGTGTTCAGGGCAGCGTATGGTCTCTTATTTTTAGCTATAGGTAATAGCAACACAGCTGCTTTAAAGAAATCCCACTAAGAGTGTCTGATAGTCTTTGAAAGCAATCAGTTATTAACAAGCTTATCTTAAAGTTTACTTGCCTAAAATTTCTTCTGCTCTCAATTTCTTAGTTTTCATTCTCTTAACCTGTGTCCCAAGTGAAAAAACACCTGATCAGTTAATTGATCTGTCACAGAAAATAAAAATGTACTTGTTTTTCCCTTTCTTAGCAGTATCTTTTGGCTCTTTAAAATGTAGCATTTGCATCACCTCACTTTAAATGTGTTTCCTCCATCCCCTGATTAACACAGCTAAGTTTTTGTAAATTTTAGATGCATGATTTACAGATTGCAAGAGTTTTCTCTTTTAAATTCAGTGAATTATGTTTAAAATACTCAGGTGCCATTTTTTTGTCACTAAAATGGAGTCACAAAGTCAATTGATGAGTGGAACTGAGCAGTTTTCATGATCAAGTTCAAGCTTGTAAAAAGAGGAGTTATTAAGGCTTAAAAAAAACCTTCTCTGAAGTGCAAATCTTTCCCCAACAAGAAAAACTGTATCTCTCTTTTCACAGGTACCATTATACAAGAAATGTAAAGTAAGATACAGGCGTATCTTGAGTATTTGTTGAAAATAGCACTCTGTTCATCACTGGATTTTCTTTGTGCCAGGCAGAACTATGCTTTTTCCAAATAACCATCTTGGACCCTGATCCTGCATGTGCTTACTTGATTATTCTGAATACTTCAGAGTACTCTTATAACTTACTCATATAATGAACTGCCAAGTCTATTTTGAATATGTTAATCTCAGGGTAAAGTTAAATATAAATATATGCCCCCAGCACTCTGAAGGATTGATGCATTTTCGGGTTAATCTCTGAGGATTTTAGTGCCATTCAGAAGAAATAATCAATATCAGTTCAGTATTGCTTCAAAGTATGTGTATGTTTTCATGAGAAATTGATAAAAATCCCATTACAGAAATGCTGGGATCCCTATTTTCTAGTTACAGAAGAACCAAAACACCAAAGGACTAAGGGAGTGGTGTGACAACACAATACATTTATTTTTTGGACAGGGACAGGACAGGATTAAAAAGTGCTGCCATATGAGACCAAGTATTTATGTGGTCTAAACTCTCTCTGCCCGTTTCAGTTTATTTTAAAAATTCTGATGGATTAACTCTGAACAGCCAGGCTTTATGCCAGATCAGGCACTGTCCATCACTTCCAACCCAACTATACATTGAATCCCAGAGCAGATGCAGGGTTAGCATAAAGGTGTCACGTTCACATGAACTGTACCGTGCACTCTGACAAATTCAACAGACATGCCTGCTCTGGGATAAATATGCTGAGAAGAAATCTGGAAATACACAGATCCAGCATTACTGCTCCCATAACCATGGCTTTACAACCTCGGCTGAGAAGAGATGTGGTCTGTGGTAGGGGAGACCATGGCTCTTGGGGCATCTTTGCCCTTTCCCATCCTCATTCAGCAGCAAGCAGAGCTAGGAGAAACCAGACAAGTTATAAACACGATGGACCACAGACTGTGAGACCCTGAGGATGTTTGTGAATTTGGGACAGTAAAAAGGGCTCGGTAGTACAAATGGATTGGGGGAACCAAAGTGGATTGCTGAAGGCATGGGGCAGAGACAAAGGCAGCTTGAAAAAGATGTGTCAGGTGGCGCGGGAATGCAGAGGAAGCTGGACTCCTGGGGAAATCTTTGAGATAATCCTTCCATTTGGGTCTCTTACAGGCATTTCCAAGTGTCTGAGAGTCTAAACCCTGAGTGAAAGCTGGGCGCTGTAGTGCTGCCTGGCTGCAGCAAGGCTGAGATCTCAGCTCGGGGCTGACAGTCGTGAGAGCTGCAAAACTGTTCCGTGAGACGCATGGCTGTCACAGGCGGGGCAATGCTAACCACACACGTACACCTCGTGATCCGTCACCTGCTAGTCTTCATAGTTCAGCTACTTTCAACAAAGACATTTAACAACCCTGCATAGGGCAGGGTAGAAATTTCACTTGAGACTTAAGTCTCTTCTGCTTTGATGCATGGGATGGCACAGAGTTGAGTCAAGGGACAGGAGCAGCGTTGGACACGTCTGTGGCCAGGGCAGGGCTGAGCCTAAAGCGCTGCCCTGCCTTGGCTGGGCTCTGGGCTGGGGGTTGGGGAGGAGAGAGGGACCACTGGCCCCTGCTTTGGATGTAGACTGGCTGTGGGGATTGGGAATCCACTCTGCAAATCTTGCAGATCATTTAATTCGGGGAAACAGAAATACACGCTCCGTGGTGAGGAACTGGTGAAGAGTGCAACCCAAAGCAGATTGCTCTTTATTTTGCAACTCCCTTTCCAAAGCTGAAGTAATGTGGAGAGAGGGGAATAAGAAACATCTGAAACAAATATGAGAGCTTTCTCAATCCTTCTAAAATGTCTATTATATTTATTTAATCTTTATTGAGTATGGCATGAGATTTATATTATAACAGGAATAATTGGCATTTTTATGGCACCTTTCCTCTAACAACTTTATTTTGGAGATCACAAAGCATATTTAAAAATACCCATCAGTTAAGCCTCATGTAATCATTGTGTGGGTAATGAAATTATTCTATTTGCTTTCCTGTCACTTCAAGATTTGCTTAAATCACATGAATTTTCAAGGCTTAAAAGAAAAACAGTAGTAGAAACCTGTGAAGAATCTGCCTGCCTTCTTATTTTAACATGTTACAATCATTCCTCCAGCTCTGTATCAGCTCTATCAGCCTTCAAGTGAAATATAAGTTAATCTTTCACCTATCAGCGATCAAATGACTCAGGACCTATGTGGACACCATTTCACATCACTGCATATCGCAGCTGTGGTCTGCCAGGGTGCACACAATAAGGCAGGAGCTGAGACAGCACGCTGCCTATATTGCCTTGGCGTAGTGGTTGCTCCTCCCTTAGTCAAAAATAATTCCAGGTTTTGTTGCTCTTTAGGGCATGCCACTAGATTTTAATTTTGTTAAAAAAATGTTAAAGATGGGTAGAATTTGGGTGTGATAGTGTGTGTGACAGGGCATGATGGAGAGGTTAAGCCTGGCTATTTATTGTAGATAAAAGAAGTAATAGAATTGTAAAATAAGCATTATTTTTTAAATCATTCTACCCTGAGGCACAGCTAGCTGAAGAGATTTTTCCAAGGCCATACCAAAACATTTATATCCCAGACTCAATTATTTATCAACATGAAATAGATACGTTATCTCAGGCATCACCTTTTAAGCCTGGTAAAGTTAGCAACTTGGTAAATAATTTTTAAAACGTGACTGCTTTTCAGAGTAACACTTTATGTATTTCCATGCAGTTTTGGGGACGCTCTAGGCAAAGTCATTGATGGAGATGAATCTGATGTGAAATTTTCTAAAGTCGCTCAATGCCTTTTTTTGATATAATATATTGAAACTTGGTGATATTTTTTTCATAAGGGCCTCCCACCTGGCTTAAAGGATCTTGTTTTATTGCAGATGCATAGAGCTTTTGAGGAGAGCTCTCTCACTTTGAAAATCGTCATGCTTTTCCATGATGTTTTCAAACAGGACTTGTGTGTGGGCTCAACTGGGCATCTCCATTCCAAAGCAGTGGGCCTGCTGCTTCCATGCTGCCAGAGCCAGGGAATCAGAGATGCTCACTGATGGATAGGGAAAAAAACCCCAACGTCATCTAGATGTGTTTCTGCTCCATTTGGACTTAAAAAATACACTTAGTGAAATTCTGAAAGGAGGAGGAAACCACAAGTGCACAGCAATGTGGCTGAGGCTCCCTGGATAAGAAGCATCGGGAGGAAGGCTGGGATGAGGGCTGGCTCTTCCCTAACTTCTTGCTGGGATTTATGGTAATCCTGTGATCTAGGGGCTGGAACTGCCATTCCAGCACCAGAGGTGTTTATGAGTCTCTTGTTGTTTTAAAGTTATTTGTGCATTCACTGTACGCATTATGAAATTGCTGTGTTGTTGTTTTTTTATCTCTGAAAACCCAGACTTCTGAGCCACCAGTGTAGCTTCCTAATCACAGGCATGGAAACTCCTGAACTTTAACTAGCAGCGTTATCTAAGTAGTCTTCTTTTTGGTTTTCTCAGGTGCTTTTTTAAAATTACTTTGGGGAAAATATCAGCAATAATGGTTGTTTAAAAAGCTTATATATAATGCTTTGCTATTTCAGAGCAAACCTGCTGAGTCACTGGTAACACTTTAATTCCAAAGCTGGCAACGTTTCTCATCGATTGCCCTGTGTACAAAAATCTCCACATTGCATATGTATGTAATTAACAGTAGATAAGACTGTTCTATTTAAAGGCTATGAAAAGAAGAAAAATCCTTCAAGTTGTACCCTGACTGATTTAAAATGAATATGGATTTTTGACAAAACACCGTTTGCGGCATGCAGTATGAAGATTCCCAGCATGCAGGGAAAGGCTTTCATGATACCACTAGAGAAGTCAAAGAGCAGAAACTACTTAGGAATTCACTAGAAACCTTGGAGGGAGCTGGGAATAAAACTCCCATGTATAGTGCTTCAATTCGGCAAGAAAAATAAATGTTTACTTACTAAAGCATTTATTTCTAAATTGTCAGGTGTGGCTGCCCTTTACAGGAAAGCAGGCGCATGACTGGCAAGGAAAAAGAAAAAATTAACTAGCAAAACAAATACTGTGAAGAGGAAGGAGATACAGCACAGAGGAAAAGTACTGTGATAGAAAAGGGCAATGGATCAGCAAAGTTTGCTGGTATGTGCAGAAATGACAACATCTGAATTTATTTTTTTTACAGTGAGAAGAAACTATTAAGCATATTTTAAGTCATTCCTGCTTGTGTTTTCTCCCCCACTTCTTCCTTTGTAGTTGTGGGGTTTTTTTGGTTTTTTTTGTTTTTAACGACAAGAAAGAAGATAAATTGCTAGTTGTAAAGAGTGCTGCAGGGGAAACACTGGGGATATAACCACCTAATTATGAATTTCCTGAATGTGCAACATGACCAGGAGCAACTGGACAGGATTAGTGCTGTATGTTTCATCTCCAGCTGTTTCATGAATACCAATCTACAAAATCTTCCAAGAAGAACTTTTTTTCTTTTTTTTCCCTGGCCCTACTTTTGGCTTTAACAATGCAAGCAATACTGCTTTGTTTTCTTTAGAGCCTGAACTGAAATAAGAGCTTTCAACAAAACAAAACCAAAGCAAACCTAACGAGCCAAAGAACTGCACAGTGTTAAGGAGATTTAGCTGAAATATTTGTAAAATATCAAAAGGAACATCCTTCTATTGGCAAAGTGGAACTAACACTGCAGAGATGTGTGATTATGAGACAATAAATGAGAGTATTTTCTTCTGGTGCAGTGGTCAGAAGTTATTGTTTTGAATAAGCACAACTGGTGTGTAATCTTCATGGCAAGCTTCTTGAATTGGTTAAGCGCCAATGCTCTTTGGAAGCTCTTGGCAGATGGGAACTTATTTAAACTTATAAAACCAACGTAGACGAAAAAATGTAAAAAATGCCCTGTGTAAGTCCTCAGCTTGCAAGCAGACAAATTATGAAGACAATGGTGCTTCTCATGGACGAGGGGGCAACAGGAACATTTTCTTTCCATGATGCCTTTGTAAAGCTTAAGAAACAACTAATAGAATAATATCCCTGACAAACAACAACTTCTGTTGTGTCAGAAATCACATCTTTAGAATAACGGCACTGGCGTTCTGCTGGTGACGTCCCTGGGTCTTTTGTGACTTCTAGTGGAGTTTGATTGGGCATATTTATTGTTTACTCATAGTCTGAGAGATTCAAAGACCAAATTAAGGGCTTGCCCATTAAATGTAATAAAAGGATGTCCAATAGGTAATTGGTTTTACCACAGATTGATGTGCAATGCAAAGTTACCATGCACCCCACTAACAGGAGAGGCAGATAATTTTTAGTTCAGAATTTTAGAGTGATTAGTCCTTTGATCTTATCCAAATAATAAGATTTTGGGGGCTTAATTTCTGCATGTGTTATTGAGCATGAGAAACACTGACCTGTGTCCTAAAAAGGGAAAAATCTGCTAATTAATACCATGAATACAAACTCCTCACCAACATCAGTCAGTTCATGAATGCAAAAACATGAATATATGCTCAGTGAATAACTGGCATTCATTTCCTCTAAATAGAGAGGTACAGATAGAAATCCTGGTTCATGCTAATGTTTACATGCCCTAGTTATTTAAAAAGAGTGTCCTGCAGAATTTTGGATTCCCTGCAGTAAAAGTGACCATTATGAACTACAAACTACATAGGCTTACCCGGATCATCTTGCTTGTGCCAGTCTCCACAGGCGCTATCTTGAAAATAAAACATGGTAAAGGTTGAAGAAATTCAATATGTTTTAATCTGTACAATCTAATCTGCCGTTAGCTTTCATTTTTTTCAGATAAAAGAGATAAAACGACTGTGACCAGATAGTACTGTGTGATTTTGAATACCCAATTGTTTAAATTGTACTAACTTTAATGGTCTGTGATACATAAAGAGAAGGGCCCCCAAACGAGTTTATTAACAAGAAAAAACAGATTATACGGTCCTGTCTTTATTCTGTGGAAGGAGTAAGTTGTGTGATTGCAAGGGGGAGGGAGGAAAAGTGCTACACCATTTTGCCCTGGATGTTTTCATAAGGGGATCGTCCAGTTGTTTGCTTTGAGCATCCTGCCCTTCCCACCTCGCAGAGCCCTTCCCCTGGCAAGGCAGATCCGAGTGAAGGATGCTGCAGCGCCGGCTCTCAGCCTGCTGAGGGGTCACCTAAGGTGTTTCTTGCTGAGCAAGTTTCTTTTTCTCTATCCAAGATGCTGCAGGCCCTGAGAGTAAGAGTCTGAACCCGGAGCTCCTGCTATGGGTAAATATAACCCATTAGACACCAAGTCCCAAGCCAGTCCACCCCACAGCTGCTAAGAGATGTAATAATGCACATGGAGAGAAAACTCCTGCGGCCACATTCCATCCCTTTGAGCAGAACCATCCACCCTGTATGCTGGTGCTATGTAGTATTTAAAATGACTGAGGGCAGTACACCCCAGGTAAAAAACCAAAGCAGTCTTCAGCAAATAAATCAATCAGAGCATTCTCTATACTGTCAAACAGCACCGATGCCAAGATGCCTGTCTGCCCTCCAGAATACAGAACATGCAGCTTGTGGGAATAGTAAAAGTTGAACTCAAATCCCATCAGAAACATGAGGGAAAGTATCCTGTGGGAATAAAGACCATCTTCACAGCCTTTACAATGATGTCTGAACTCCAAGGCCACATCCTGATTGTATGGAGAGATTTTCCACAGGCCCCTCTCTGGGATTTGTCACCAAATAGGAGGGGATGGCTGATGGGGATGATGGCCGAATACAGGATTTAGGATTGGTTTGGATCCAGCCCTAGCCAACAGTGCCTAAATTGTTACTGTGTGATGGCTAAACAATTCCTGCTTGAAAGGAGTTAGGGGTTTCTGCCTGGTCCTGGTGCATCTGCAGCTTGGGAATGACTGTCCTGGGGACATGGATCCAAGAGAAAGGCCAAAGGAGACAGCATCGTCCCTTCATCCTGCTCCTCTGCAACAGGCGCACGTGGGAAGGGAGACAGAAGAGATGCGTTGTTGCGTTTCTGACGCCGCTCGCTTCCTGAATAAACAGAAAGATCTCGCTGTGATAAAAGAAAAATATGCATGTTATTGAAAAAAAACCCAGACTCATCAAAACAGAAGAGATAAGTTCATGGCTTTGGTCTGTATTTATTTAGATGATAGTTTAGGTCAGTCATTTTCTCCGGCGTAATTTGTCTGTCCCAGCTGTGTCACCACTTAACCTAATCCTTTTCCTTTTTCAGGGGCAAAAGACGTTTCCTCCTGGTCTGATTAATTCTCTTCCTAAATGAGCTGGCTCAGGGAGTAAACCATTAAAGAAATAGTTTTATCTGTTATTTATGTAGGAACTTTCTGCAGGAAAAGCAGTCCTTGCTTCACTCTCCCCTGCCCTTTTCCTCGGTTTATAAGCCATGCCCAGTTTCCATTGAACCAGTTTCCAGTTGCTGTTAACCATATCTGCTCTTCCAGTTCATCAGGGCAGTGTGGCTGAATAGAAAGTGCTCCGAGGAGAAGGTGTGCATTTGCTCCAGGCCCAGGTTGGCTTTGCTCTATTTTTTCTGAGTCTGGCCACTTCTGTGGTTCCAGGTAAGACTGGAAATGTCCCCATGCTCAGGGCCTCTGCTTTGACCCTCCAAATGTAGCCTTCCTCTGGCCCATTGGATAGAAAAGCTACAAATCAGGCCTGTGGTTTCACTTCCTTCCTCTTCTTTATTTCTTTTCATTTTGCTTTCTTCAGGTTTGATTTTGTTAATTCTTCAATTTAATTTTTTTTTTTTGTCATTTTCCAAGTCAGGTCAGTGATTTTTTCCTTTCTAAACCAATGCCTTCACTCCCTCCCTCTGTCCCTTTTCTCTATCTTTTCCTTCACAAAACAGTCTACGAGACCAATTTACCACCCTAGTGAATAATTAATCTCATCTGACTCTGTAACTCAATCCAGGATCATCAAAAAGTCTGCATGTTTTGGGTCACTAATAAAACAAAACATTTTTCTACTTTTAGATTTTACTCATTACAAAAGTTTTTGCAGTTAACAATGAACAATACTTAGTGCTGGCTGGCCATTTTACATTGAAAAATCTTTCCCATGGGAAAATGCTGATTTGTTATTTTCATAGGAATTATCTATTTCAGATAACTTTATTTTCATTTTTCTGTGTTCTGGTCACTTAAAAAATAAAAAAAACCCCACCAACCCCAGCCTAGTTGGGCATGATGTTTTAGTTTTACCAAACTTTTATGCCAAACCAATTTTTCTGTAGTGTGAGTTTCAACAAGAATTAGAACATCAAGGAGTCCAACGTAAAAAATGTTTCTGTTGATATTTTAATGGAAGCTGATGAAAATAAACCTGGGCTGCCTCAGACTCCACGGGGTTTTCCATTTTCTGAAAGGAAATCTTGCTCTGGTGGATAAAGTAGATGAACCGCTGAGAAAAGCTGTAAGGAAGAATAACATCGAAGACTATAGCGATGGGGAGGAGGCAGAGCGCTGGAGGTATGGGCGATGAGCTTCTGCGGAGGAAGGTTTGATGCCCAAAGGACTAAGGGCAAATGAAAAGACCCTTCACAGCGTGGCTGTGATCTGCAGTGTGGGTGAGGCCGAGTCCTATTTTAAGCTTTTCCTGTAACCAGATTAAAGCTCCAGTCATGATTCCCGCATCGCTTGGATGCAGTGCTGAGAGGTACATGACCACCGCGGTTCCTCGGGGCTCTCTTCCAGAGCCAGGGGATAAAACTTTTCTTCTGGGCTGCAACAATTTAATTAAGTCAGATCATTTCTTAAGCTCTGAAAAACGTTGCCGGAAACTTCTCCTCCTCCTCGCTCCCAACCGATGGAAACGTAGGAACGACCTCACGGATGGACCAAGGGTTCTTCTAAGTGAGCGTCCACCCCTCGCGACAGATGCCTGGGGAGGATGCCCGGGCGAGCCTGGGGCACGCAGGCAGCTCCCAGCCCCCAAATATTTGGCCGAGGGGCTTCTCCAGCCAGAAATGGCTTTTTCTTTTGGTGACAGCAGGGATCAACCCCCGGCGGGTCGGTGGAGGCCGCTCGCTGGGCAGGAGGAAGGCTCGGAGGGTGATTGACGCCCCAGGGGTGGTGTCTGGGAAGAAGGAACGATGCGGGAATTGGGAGGCACTGGGGGGGCGGCCGAGGGGCGAAGCGGGAGCTCGGCGGCGAGGGGGCAGCGGCCGGGCCGGGCCCTGCCAGGCGGCGAGGCCGGGGCTGGGCACACACCGGGCCGCGGTCCCGCCCCCCGCCCGCCCCTCACGGCTCCCCCCGCCCGGGGACGGGGCGGTGGCGGCGGGGCCGGCCCGGGGCGGAGCAGCTGCTCGGCGGGGCGGGGGCAGGAGAGCCGGCGCGCCCCGCCGCCGCCCGCCTCAGCCGGCTTTTCGGCGGGAGCCTCTACTCCAGAGTGCGCGGTAGCGTGGGCCGGCCGCGGGCCTCATGTGGTGCCGACATCACTGACATGGCGGAATCCCCGCCGAGCCCTCCTGGCACTCGCTCCAGCTAGCCGGGACTCACCCCCGCGCCCGGCCCGCCGCCCCGCACCAGCCCTCCGCCAGGTAAGGACGCGGCGGGGGAAGGGGGTCCCGGGCGGGGACGCCCTTGGCGAGCAGCCCCGGGGAGCCGCGTCCCCCGCCCCGAGGCGCTGCTGCCGGTCCCGGCTCTTTTGTTCGGCGGCGGGGCGGGAGCGGGGGGCGGCGGCGGGACGGGGCGGCGGCGGCGGCGGCGGGACGCGGCCGGACTTGGCGGAAAGTTTCTCTCGCTGCTTCCCCCCCCCCGCCCCGGCTCCCCACCCCGCCCGCTCCGTGCCGCGGGGCCCCGCGGCTCTGCCCCTCCGCGGGGAGCTCCGGGGCTCTGCGAGGGGCTGGCGGCGGGACGGGCCCTCCAGCACCGCCTGGGAATCCCGAGGGGCTCCGGCCGGCCGCTGTCATCGCCTCCGCCCTGCCCCGCGTCGCGGGTACGGCCGGTGCGGCTCCGGGGGGGGGGCGAGGAAAAAAAAAAAAAAAAAAATCTGTGGGGAGAGGGAGGTCGGTTGCTGGCGGCCGTGTCTGCGTGTGCCGGTGGCACGCGTGGGTGGGTGCGTGGCGGCGGCTGCCCCCGCCCCGGCTCCCCCCCGCCGCCTCCCGGAGGAGCTGGGGCCGTGGGGCGGGAGGAGGCAGGTCCGCGCCCTCCGGCTGCGCCCAGGAGCCGGCCGGGGGCTGCCCCGGGCAGGTGAGGAAACCGGGGCTCCTCCTCGCCCGCAGCTGCCTCCCAAAATGTCTGGATCCAGGGGGTATGTTGGAGAAAAAGCTGGAGGAAAAGCTGGAAGAAGGCGCGAGCGGCCCCGTCCTCCCCGCCCGGCTCTTGGCTGAGGCGGCTTTGGGAAGGAAAACCCTGGAAACTTTTTATTTTTCTTGCCAGACACCTTTTTAAAATGGCATGCTACCAGGAGACGGAATGAAAAAAGAAAAAGTCTTTTAAAAGCTTAACCTCTCTTAGGTTAAGACCACATCTGCATCCCTCCCCTTTGCCTTCCCCCCTTCCCGGTTCTCAGAAATGGTCTATTTAAATAAGGTTTTGGCTAAGGTGGTGCGGCTTGGAGCTAAATGTAATGAACCATTTATCCCATCTATATTTGTAGAATAAAAGGCGGGGGGCAAGCCTGCCTCTCTCCATATTAGTAATTGTGTATTTCGTTCGCATTTTTTTATGTGTGTACCTAAAAGTACTGGCCTTGCTCCTTAAAGTGGTAGTTACCCCATCACAGATGGAGAAACTGAGATAGGGGAAAACTAAAGTTTCTTGTTTGGTGGTTTTTTTTCGTTATTTCGGTGGGGTTTTTTGTTGTGCTATTTTTTTATTTGAACTCAGTGCTACGTTTGTGAGGACAGATCCACGTATCCCAGCTCCCCGTGCCCTAACCACATTTGCTGTATCCCCTAACCGCTTACCCTGTCAACTAGTACGTTCCTGAAAGGTGCCAAACCAGTCTAACTCGAGTTTAACAATGTGCTAGGTAATGGGATTTCAAACTCACACGCATTTTTTAAGTCTAGAACGCTATTTCTCAACCTTTTTTGCAGCTGAGCTTGCTTTAAAAAGGTTGAGACTGCCAGGCCTGGCAGTGCCTCGGTGCCCGTACGGGTCTGGGGCTCTGCTCCTTTCTGATGGGGGGCTGCTGGTCCGGACACGGGTGACACGATGTGTGCTTGGCTGAAATCCAGGTAAAGGCATTGCTTCCATGAGCCTCAGCAACCGGCAATGGGCTCCCTCCTGAGCGGAGGCATCTTGTTCCTCTCACCCGGTCCACCGGCGGTCTCGCCCACCCACCGCCCGTGTACCTTTCTCAGCAGTAAGAGATCATGCTGCCGGTGCTACCAGTAAGAAAATGATTCTTGGCCGTGTTCCCGGGGTCATTTCGGGTCTTGCACAGAAGCGGTCTGTTAGTGCTTTTCTCCTAATCTTCAGCACTTTGTGGTTCCCTTTCATTAGTTTTAAAGCAGTTGTGCTTTCTGGTTCTATCGGGACCCTGCTGTGACAGAAGCGTTTGCTGCCCCAGAAGTATCGCATATTGCTCTACCCAGTTCAGTATCTTTTGGCTAGTTATGATCATAATGTAGCTCAGAGATGAGTCTGTGTGGAAGTGGATATGTTTTACTTTTTTTTTTTTTTAACCATCGGGACTCATCTGGTTTGGGTTTGAGGTCACTGCTGGGACAGCAATGAGAGGGGTTTTTCATACTGTTCGCCTATAGTTGGCTAAAGAATAAGAAATGAAGAAAGTTAGCATCCAAAATAAGCTGATATTCTACTATAGCCAAGAAACTCGGAGCTGTAACTCCATACTGCAAGCATTTTATCTTTATGCTCGGAAAAATTTCTAACTTCCAAGCTGAAGTGCATTTATTCTGGCACTTTTGTTTTCTACATATGGTATTTAGTAAACTGAAAGAAGATTTCTGCATTGTACCTCTTTCTTAGCAGAGAATTTATGTTTTTTCTTTTTGCTAAAGATGCCTTTAAGTCCTCTGAGAGAGAGAAGCAGTTAAGGGACAGTTAAACTTCTACAATTCATAAATCTCTTCAGGAAGATATATACAGATCATGCAGCACACTTCTGCATGTGTGTGGTTGTATTCATGAACTGTCCAATTAGTATAATTGGCTTTTCCCTCAAAAATGTAGGTTGTCACTCTGGTGAGTGGTAGTGCAAAAGCAAAGTTTGCAGTATGAATAAATGTTTGTAGCGTGAGGATCTTAACTCCTACAAAATACATATAATTACATAAAAGTCCCAGAGCCTGTATACAGCTGAAAAAAACAATTTACTCTCCACAGTGCTTTTCTTATCAATATAGTTTGCCACTCCTCTCAAAAAGAAAGATGCGAGGGAAGATGGAGTGACCTGTGGGGAGCAGCAGGACTGGCAGTCTGGGATGCCCTGGGAGGACAGCCCTGTCTCCCCCACCAAGGATGCTGTGGTAGCGGCTGTTAAGTCTGGAAACTGAGTGTCCCAATGCATCGGAATGGTTTTGTGCAACATGCTGCAAGTTATCTGAGTCCCATTTGTTTGCCATAGCTTTTAGTGTGCAGCAAATAAAATAAATAGCAGAGGAAGCCAGCAGCCCCCTGTGTAAATCTCAGCTGTGCAAAATACCAGCAAGGCAAAGAGTTTCTCAAACCAGTTGCCCGGAGGACTCGTGCCTGGGTGATCGCCTCTGCCCTGCTGAATAGCAGCAGCTGAGCGGTGGAGGATCCATTAGAAACGGGAATATCAAAAGTCACGTTGTTTACGGCCAAGGTTTAGTGTCCCTGTGTGATCTGTCCCTGGAGATGGAAGGTATGTGGGAAGAGGGAAGTTCTTCAAACAAGGCAGTGGAAATAGGAGACGCTGGATACACAACGGTACCAGGCCATCTACAGGCAGGAATGCTGGTGTGTCAGCAAGCAGATAACTCCAAACAGTTTCCAGTGGGGATGTGGTGGTTTGCAGTTTTACCAATTCATTCTAAGCACCTCTTTGCAAAATTAAAGTTGGAAGCCCCCTCTCTGTTGGATTACCGACAGCTGGGGGGAAAAAAAGCACAAACTAATTAAACGTGATTTATCGTGGAATTTGTAACAGTGTTGGAGAGATTAGTTGCCTTTCAGAAATGCTGCTGTGGATATTAAATCTGTGCTCTGCCTTGGATGAAAAATGACGGTGCTGTTGAGCAAGTACACAAGAAAAACGTAGTCTGTGTTAAAGTCTGTTCCTCAGCAGGAAAATTCCCTGGAGGTCCCAGGTAGCGTGGCTTTGAGCAAATTTTCACAGTGTTTGTAATTGGGAAAGGATGGCTTTCCTTGAGCTTAGAGGTTAAAACACACGGCTTCTCCAGTGACATGCTTTCTGTGTTTGATCTAAGGAATCCTTTGTTTACAAGTAAATTGTGTTGTTTGTTAGCAGATAACAGGCAGAAAGCCAACTACAACACCAACTATATAAGAAACATTGTTTATTTGTATTTCTAGTGGTGACAGTTTATAATGGTGTTATATACTGAAAGTTACCATTTGGATACTCTGCTTATTAAACTGCAGCTATGTGTAATGTTATTTATGTAATATGAAGCAACAAAGTAATTAAGTATGTATTTTATATTTTTTTTGAAGAGGACAAAGATTGCAGCTCATACTGATACGTGGCATTTGTTTGTTCTGGCATCTGCTTCTAGTTCCTCTAGAAGCTACTCAGTGGAGCAGCAACAAGATGGATTCAGGAGCGGAGTTTCTGCTGTTGTGTTTTGATTATTTGGTTTTTTTGTGTTAAGATTTAGGATAACTGAAATCAAGCACTTGATTTCTCTGGAGATGAAGGTGGTAGGCTTGTCTGATTTCTCGATGTTGACTTAGTGTATAGCTATTCCATGGCGGCCATGCACATACCTTAAAGCATGCTTTATATGTAAGTCTCCTATAATTGCCTTATATGCAATTATGGACATTTCTATCATTAGGTCATTGCGAAGGACTCTAATAATAGAATGTGCATATATATGTATTTAAACATGTCTTCATGCTTTCAGGAATGTTTCATATGGAGTGTTTCAAAAAGAGAAAAAAGAAATTGCTCTTGAGGCTGTTATAAAAACTTCAATAAGCAACAATTTTAGATGACCCTTGCCACCCTTGAGATGTTGGGGACAGATTTCCCCATGCTTTTAATCTAAACTAGCAAAATATTAAATTTATTTTGTAGCTACGTCCCTGGGCCTCTATGCAGCTGTGTCAATTTTACATGGTTGCTCCATGTTCCCCACTCACCCACCAGTAAAATGCTAACGTTTATAATCTAAATCCCTGTGTTATCTTTTGCCCCAAATATTTCTGCATGATTCTTTAGTCAAGCCCAACACTGCAGTGAAGTAAGGTGCTGTGATTATTTTGGACCTTGGTAGCAGAAACAGCATGGGAGTAGAGACTTGTCCTGATTTGTTTCAGGATCGCCTTACTGTTTTTCTTTAGTGTAAGATTAGTTAGCTGCTAGAATTTATTCCACTTCATAAGTTGCCTTTATTGTGGAAGTATATGCCTATTCAACAGCAATTCATGTAACATAAATGACCTTATGCTTGCTGACACTTGAGCTGATGTAGGTATGTTGTTAAGTATTATGCATTGCTCTTTGCTCATTATTTATTTATTGATGTGGAATAATGCAGCAGAGAAAAAAAGATGATAGCATTTGTGGATAATGAGAGCATTGAATAGGTTTCCTTCTGGTCAGCCTGTATTTCTTGCAGACTCACGTAATGTCAACTCACAGAAAAGAAAGAATTGCTTTCAGTGTCTTGTTACTAGCAAACGTATGGCAAACAGAAGCATCGCTTTATTAGAATAAATTAACAGAGCACAAGCGATACTGTTGGAACTGCAGAGGTTGTGGATTATTCGGGGTGTATAATGCCTGAACTCAAAAGCTTGAATAGTGGCCTTTGTCTATAAGTACTGATAGAGGTGGTGAGGTTGAAAAGCAGAAGCACAGCTTGGGCTTGACTTACTTCATTAAGTGTGTTGCTGTACTGTGTGACTTAGTATTTTGCCTTTCATTTGATGTTTTAGTATCAGGAATAACGGCTTAGACTTGAAGTAGAAAGTGGAAAACACTCCAGGTTTTGTGACAAGATAAGGCAAACTGGGATATACCATGTACCTGATTCTTCTAGATCTATTTCAACCGGATGCAAGTTTGAGACCCAGCTGAATATGTGCGTGTGTCCATTCTGTTCTTGTAGCAGAAGGGTGGCTGCGGGGTTGGTGTTTCGCTTTGAGTTGTGTATTTGGTTGGCTTGAACAGTTAAAATGTTAGTCTTGTTTTCCCCACTTCTTAATCCACTTAACACGTATTAGTGTCCTGTTCTTTTGTGAGATACTCTCAAGGTCTGAGGAAATGATTTTTATAGTCTAATTCCAGTAGATACTTTTTTATTAATTGTATAAAAAATTGAAAAATGGGGTAGAAAGTAAGTTGTCACTTTTTCACCAAAACCTGTTAGTGCTGTTCCTCTAGTATACAATGCTGCCTTTAACTGTGGCTACCTTGGAAGCTATGGCTTTTAAGGTGAGAAATTTGTTCCTATTCAGTTGCACTGACTGAAGGATGACGTTTTTTGAGGGCTAGTTCCACTGAGTCATCCCCTGAGCTGGGCAGAGGGGCACGAAGCTGCTGTCACATCTTCTGCTTTGGCAGGTTAACTAGGAAATTTGTTTTCAAAGACTGCCTTGGGGAGGGCAGAGCTACAAGTCTTTATTTTCTAATGCTGGAAAGTGTTAGATGTGGCATCTCAAAGAAATGAAAGAAAAAAACTGTTTCTTACCCTGGATTTCTACAGAATTAGCTTCTGAGTTTTCTTATTCCTAGGACTTCTGCTTTTCTCAGTGTCCCACTTGCCCATCCTTTCTTTAGCACACTTATTCATTAGCTGCCCATGATTTCCGATACTAAGATAGGGTTTTCCTTTTAATTATATCTCTGTATCATTTATGTTCTTTTGTTGGTTTCATGGTTGTTAAAGGTGATCCTCAGCCATGCAGTGAGGTTACTTCTGCTCTCACACTCCAGACTGGAGGCTCGGCATGCAGCATTTGGCCTTGGAGAAGTGTCCCTCCTGAGCAGCCAGCGCCATCTGACAATCCGTGTGTCTGGGGAACTGAGCAACTGGATACACAATACTTAATTTCACACAATGTTTGCTGGCTTTTCTTGAATGCTTCAGATGTGGGTGAGGGAGGGACTGCAGATCTGTCTTTGTGGCACACTGCATTCCCTTCTGTCCTCTTTTGCTTCATGCTCTTGTTCACGCAATGGGTGTGACATGTGGCCTTTGCATGACTAAAAATGCAGGCATGTGGACGCGAGGCAGTTGTGAGGGAGGAACGTGTCCATCCACATATGTAGTGGGGGTGTGCCCAGCATTACAGCCAAGGTGGGTTGTGTCTTGACTCCAAGGTGGGTACAAATGACACAGGAAGGCTGTGGGATATGGTCCCCGAGGACTTCAGGAGATTCCGAGTAGTCTGGTCTGTCAGGACCACAGGGCACTGCTTTTGGATCATAGGTTGAGTCATTGTCGATGGTACCTGCCAGCCAGCCAGGCAGGGAGAGAAAATCCATGGGTGTCTTCAAAAGCTGGTTTTGAGGAATGGGTCAGAAGTTTTCTGGCTTGTTTGGTAAGGGCGTTCATGGATGGAGAGTGATAGGGAAGGAAATGAGAAATTGGAAATGTAGTCAGGTGGCCTCATGTTTTGGCTGTCATGTGTAAGAGGGAACATTAAGGCACAGAGGTGGCAACGCTGGAAGGAGTTAAGCTGTGAGTGGCTTGCAGCACTGTGAATGGTCTGTGGAGAGCTCAGACTTAGAGACTAACCCAGAAGCAGGCTGAGCTACAGGAAGGCTGGTGGTGGTTATGGGCAAGAGAAAGGAATGGCAAAAAAAATAATATTTAAATTCAAAATAAATCATAACTTTCAGTCTAAGTTGTCAGTCAGTTAGAGAATGGTGCTTTCAGTATATTTGCGTTGATATCTGAGCATGCATATATGTTGTCTTCTCTTAAATGAGTGACCTTATGTGGTTTGGAGGAGGAGAGAAAATGGCACTAGTGTCACAAATAATCCCTTGTATAAACTGTGGAGTCTAACAGCATTTGAGAGTCTGGATCAGTGCAAAATGACTTGATAGTTGAAAGAGCGATCTGCTGCTCACTTTGCACACCATGACCCTGCAGGCATTCAGCTCTGCTCTGAGAAGTTCAAGCCTATTTTGTACCGGCAGGAAATGGATGTTAGATGTTTTGAGGATAAAGGATTAATTTTATAGCAATTCAGTGATTATGTTGATATATTCATAAGTCTAGCTTGTTGACACAGTCATTTTCTCGCTGTTCCCTAATCCGAAGTTAGTGATTTTAGGTGACTGTGAATGTTCTTCTGGTCTCAGGTAATACTGATGAAAGTAACTCAGAATAAGCAAAAGTGAATCATAGTTTTCTGATGCTTCTGTGTTTCACTTACACTCAAGCAGGTAGGTGGCTCATACCCGTGGTGCCTCATTATGTAACCCTCTATTTGTATGTTGTTCTCTGGGTTTATTTGTTGTAAAACTAAATTACGTTTTAGTTCAGCAGGATCTCAAAACAACAACAGAAACCCAACAAACAAACAAAAACCTTAAAGGAACAAACGAAAATGACTTTGTATTTTCACATGCTGGTTAACTTCAGATGTTGTTGAGGTAATAGTGTCTTATGTTCAGAAGTCAGAAATATCCTATGGATTTTGCCAGAGGCACAGGTAACGTCTTGTTGCATGACTCTTGCAGATGAGCTGTTCCTACCACTCTGGGAAGGTCAAGTGCCATAACAAGGTAGCAGCTTACGGCTCATTGAGTTTTTTGCTACCACAACATATGTTCTAGTTTTGCTTCAGGAAGGTCTAGAACATAGTCTTGCAGGAATTAGTGTGTAACATGTGGGTTATGTTATTGGTAGCTGACTGTAACTCATGCGGAAGAAATCTTATGGCTAAAGAAGAAAAAAGTCAAATTCTGAGATCTTCAACAAAGCAAAAATTCCACAGATCTTGACATAAAATTGAACAAAAGTGATCAGAGTTGTTAATGTTGCTCACACTTACATACAGTCAGCCTTAATGCTTGTTTCTTGTATGTCAGCTGATGGCAAAATTGTTTGATTCTGCTCCGCGCATATTTGTTTTTGCAACTCTGTATGCTGCTCTAACAGATCTTTATTATTGCTTATTAAGTTCACTGGTGCTTTTAATGACCGCACAAAAGATAAACATCCTCTGTGACTTCATTAGACATACAGTGCAAACTTCTTGCTGATTTGAAGCCCGTTCACTGGGTCAGTGTGCGTTGCAAGCAGCAGCCGGGGTGCTGCACACCCGCGACTGCTAGGATGTCTGAAATATAGAGGAGGGGTCTCATTACCTAATTTAAGTGTCTTCTCTACAAGCTGTCATGTGTATCTTTACCCTTTCCCCTCTCGGTTAACAGAGCTGGACATGCTTGTCCAGATGTTCCAGCTGCCTTGTTCAGTGGGCAGGAAATGGTGATGGGGTGGAAATTAAGCAATCCTGCCTAGCGTAACCAAAAGGGTCTCTGATCTCTTCTGCAGCAACCACTTCTGGCTTCTGGATAAAACATGAGTCTAGTCATTCAGATACATCTGTAACCGCAATCTATTTAACGTACAAGACAGCTACACTTTTAATTTTTATATGTCTGAATAGTTTGCTTCAGTGGATGTGTGAGAGCCGCTATGTTGCTGTAAAGGCAATATTTGTGGATATAAAACACTGAAGTTAGACATCAACAGTTTCACTTCCTTTTGGCATTTCTTGATCATGCAGTCAAACAGGATGATATTATGCTCAAAAAAGTTGCTGTAAAAAGTTTTTCAGTTTCTCAGACCTTCTAGACTATTACAGTGTTGTCCCTGCTAGCAGATCTGGGTCCTTTCTTGTCTGTCTTAATAAATTCTTGTTTCTCTATTCCCTTCTTCCTTCCTTAGATTTTTCCACTACAACATATTCATTTCAATACATCCTGAATTGCTGGGTTAATGTAAAGGGACAAAGGTGAGTGGATAAATGGTTGTAGTATCTTCTGAAATACGAGAGTTGGGAGGTAGGAAATACTGGTATGTGAAGCTAATGAAAATAATAATGAAGGGAATAGTTTGCAAGTAGGTCAAGCATGTTATTTGTGGCCCTGACATCATTTAAGATTCTGTGATGCTCTCTAAAAGAAATATAAGCAAATATAATAATATGCGCTCTTATGTGATTGAGTTTCCTCAAACAGTGATAATGCCACCTTTGAGCAAATTTGATATATCCTCATTATACAAACCATTATAAAACCACAGTGATGTGGTTTTACTGCAGCTGCAAAACTGTGGGCAGTGCCAGGTAGGGATGAGGTGCTGCTTTCTGGCTGTGGGTTAGCGACGTGGCAGTGGGAGAGCTGTCCTTTCGCTTTGGGAGGGAAATGCAAAGTTTTGGCCCGGAGCCTGGACTAGCCTCAGATGGCGAGAAGTGGTTTTATGCTCAAGTTAGAAAGTATATGGGGATGACAGATTGGATCTGTCAACTTTCCTCCTCTTCTGTCCTCAGCAGAGTTATTTTCATTAATTATATAAATATTTTTTTTTAAAAGTGCCTTAATTATGTGTTGGTGTCCTGGCTCTGTAGAGCAAGAGAGGTTTAACTATCTCTGGTGGTCCTCAAATGGTTGTGCTCGTGCAGGGCTGTGCCCCAGATTGCTGCCTGGGACAGGGCAGCGAGGGGCTGCCCGCACCACCCTGCCAGGATGGCTCCTCTGCCCCATCTTACTGCGGGGCAAGTGAAAGGCAATCTGAGGGACTATATGCAAAATTTAGGCAATTCAGATGAGGAAAATCTTACAAGCTGGCTTTCCATAAAAATTTTGAAGAGTGCTTGGCTGGTTCTTTAATGAGTATTTTATATTAGCTCTATACTGTGTAAAGTATCTCTGTTTTAGCATTTTTACACATCCCTCCTTTTCACAAAAAATATTTCACAACATTCAGTAATGTGTGTTTTTGAAAAATGTGAAGGGATTTGGTAGATGAAGGGGGTAGGCAACTGAATCTGACTCTTGTCGTATGCAGAATACACAGTTAAGAGGAAGAAACAGAAAAATACCATTTTTATCTATTCTCTTCTAATACATTAGACAAAGATTTAGTGTGGCTGCTATATGTTTATCTGCCAACATCATCTCTTCCCAACAGTTGCGATCAGTATTAGCATTGAGGGTTTTTTTAAAGCAGATACAGAGACTTTGCTGTGCAACTACTTGCACTGCTTGACCATAGTGTGAGTGGGGGCTGTTAGTGGTGATACAGCCATGAAAAAAGGTGTACACCAAAGGGTGGCTCTTTATTTTGTTTTTAGTAGAGATGGGAAGGGAGATTAATACTATTTTGCAAGTCCTTCTGGGACTTCTTTTGGAGAATGTATACATTCTGATCACCTATGTTAGTGAAAGATGGATAAATTTGAAGTTGTAGAGTTGCAGGGAGAGGGTTATAAGCATGAGTGGAAGTGTAGAAAGCCTTTCTTGTAAGATGAGATGAAGAAATATTTAACAGGAAAAAAGTTCCAATGAACTTTACTATCTCTAAATCCATCAGAGATGTAAACACTGTGAAGGCGTACAGGACTGTTTAAGCCAAAAGCCAGTGTCAGCAGATGAATGCATGGATGCAAACTTTTTCAGAATTTGATCAAACAGCTTAGTCTAAAGCAATCCAGCTATCCAGACAGGAGATGTCTTATGGCAAGCTGAAAGACCTAACTAATTTTAATGTAAAGACCTTTATGCCAGGCTACAAAAGAATATGTGGCTGTAGTATTTTCATATATGAATAAGGAGCGTGCAAGTGGCAGACTGATTTCAAGGAAGTGGGAGAGCAGAAAAAGACCTTCTGTCCTGGAATACTGTGTGATGAGAATACTCGAGGCGTTTGTTGCAACAGCAAAACTTACAAACCTGACCCTTATTTTTTAATGAATTGAAATAATAAAAATACTTTTTTCAAGTCTACTTGCACTTGAAGTTATGTATGTGCAGAGCTGTACAGTATCGGTGCTGAAACTTTGATACAGCTGCGACCATAGTGGAATTTCACTCCTGTATCCTGTTACTGATACTCACTTTTTTATTAGGTGGATGATCCTGGTGTAGCATAGTTTCAGAAAAGGAGATAGGCAGCTTTCAAAGAGCTTTGAACATGAGGTCAAACAATAAAGGTGCTTTCCAAAACTGCTTTGTGAAAGTGGTGGACCACTTATCGGAGTAAAGCCCAGAGGTTTGTATCCAAAACTTTGCTAATGATAATCTCTATGAAGGAGCATGGTAACTTCAGGATAATCACAAGCTTCAAAGCAAAATCAGAATACAAGATAAACTTTGTTTAAGCTTTGGCTTAGAGAAAGAAAGTAACAAGATCGGTGCTTCGCAAATGTGAGTTTAAATACTTAAAAGATCAAAAGGTTTGAATTTATATTTGCTGATATAAGATGGAAGTTATTCTGAAATACAATGTAAAAGCTTAAAAAAAAGTGAAATAAAGTAGCGAACAGATGTGCAATACCAAAGTAGAAATATTTTCAGTGATATGGAAGGGAAAATCTAAATCGGGTCACCTGCAACTTCAAAGTGGCTGTACAAACAACAAATTGCTAGTTATGCTTGCACCAGTACTCTGGAAGAGGAAAAATCAGCAGGTAGTGTAGGTATTATCTAGCTAATTGCTTGGTAGCTACACTAAAATTGCATTAATACTGGTCTGTGGTGTTCCCTTTCTCAGCAGAAATGCTTTTGTCAGGCAGTAGTTAATGTTTCTTGCAGTGAGGAGGATGCAGTGAGTCCTTCTTCAGCCTTTCATCTGAGTGTTTTCCTCTTAGAACGAGGAGTCACAGGAACTTGTTGACAAAGCTGTTTTCTGTGATTGAACTGAGGTTTTGTTTTGGGTGGTTTGTTTTTTTGTTCCAAAGAGTCAGGTTTTACTTAAATGTATTTATCAACACTGTCTCATTTAAGCTTGTGTGATGTACTTTCATTTCTGGGCTGCTTGGGGGGGATAAATTGTTTTAATTGTCTTTATGTTAATGCAGAAGAACTGGGAGCTTGTTTCCATCCATCAGTGCTGGAGATTTGAAACAAAAGCCAAGCAAACTTCCAGATGGTTGCAGATCCTGGATCCTGGCCACTGCCCGACGCAATTAAGTACGCCTGCTTCTGTCATTTAACTGCTTACAAAACAGCTGCCTGCCTGCGGACTTTGCCTTCGTTAGCAGTCGGGTGAAGGAGGAAGGTGAAGGAGTGTGGTAGGGCAGGAACAGTCCCTGTGGGGTCCTCGGGCTTTGGCCAAGACTTCTTGCCAGCAACGTAAGGATTGGCTTGTGAGTTCGCCAGGGTTATAAAACGCCCAGCTGTTGGCTTTTAAAATTGTGTGACTGGGCAGCTGAGAACTTGGATGGACTGGAGGATGAGCTGTATTGACGGAGAAACAATGGTTTCACAAGCACACACACGTACTCCCCTTGCCCCCCTTTTGGGGCCATGGGTGTGCACTATCTGAAATCCTGTCACTAATTAAAAATCACAATAAACCAGTGCATTTAAAAGTGCTTTCTTTTTTAGTTTAAAAAAGTCTCTGGCTAGGGAGTTAATGAAACGACTGGGAACAGCATTTTGCGTTGTGGCCGCTTGCTCAATCGTGGTTGAGTTGGTGCAAAGGATGTCAGAGTTGATTTTATTGTTCTGATGGGATTTCAGCCCAGTATGGCAAAGGAAGAGTTAATGTGGGCAATAGGAACTAACTCATCTTCAAGGCCTGATAGTGCTGGTGGGTGAGCAGGAGGGCAGGCACTGGCTGAAGAACCTGGCTGGGAAGGGGGAAGATGGGGCAGAGGGAGCATCCCTGGGCTGGGCAAGGGACCTGCGGGCAGGTTGGCAGGGCCAGGAGCACAGGCAGCAGCAGTGATCCGTGGGGTTTTATTTAATGGTGGCTCTCTGTGGGTAGCTGGGTAGTGTGGTTTAGTTTCAGTCCCACCCACAAACTGCTAGGCATTTCCTAATTTAGGAAAGTCCATATGAAAAAATTTGCAGTGTAAGTTGTAGATGTTAATGTGGATAGATCCTGTGGACTGATAATTTTGATTAACATTAGTGGCTGGGACAGGCTGTCAGTTTTAGTAGGAAATCATTAAATAATCGTGAATTGTTAAATAATTGTTGAATAACCAGTGTGATGGTTCCTTTGCTCTTGGGAGATACCAGAGCACCTCGCAGGGGTGATGCATTTCATTATTCCCATTTTACAACTGAGAAAACAAGACATGGAGGTGAAATAAGTGGAGATACTTGTTTGTTGGGGCTTGTTCCAGTTGAGGCCGGACTAGAAATCCTATTAGTGGTCTGCATGTGTCTGGGGGTTTCCCTCCCCAACATGAGACTCAACAAGCCTCCTGGCAGCGCCTGTGTGTGGTTCGAGTACCTCTGGAAGTCTTTCCCAGGGGAGGAATGCTGATAATCTAATGTGGCAAGAGGGCAATAACTGTTTGCCTTCTGTTTAGTGTATTATATTGTATTTGTAGGATGTCTTTGTAAAAAGCTGACTTGTTATGGGTAAGGGGGGTGAAAATGTTTTTTTTACAAATGCCAACTAAGTTTCTGCAAGCTAATAAAATTGTCAGTAAGCAGTACAACATACGCTTAATTTAGTAAGGTTATAGTTCTTTTTCAGAAAGGATAAAGTTATCCTGGCTTGCTTGTAACTTTTATTTCTGGTGAGCACATGAAGTTGTATTTCCATAAGAGGAGGAAATACTGTTCACTTCCCCTGGCTGATCCCATCCACTCCAGTAGCTAATCTTTGGATTTTTGTTTTTAATGTTGTGCCCAACTCTGCTTTGCCTGGCTCCTGCTTCAGCTCACTGGTTCTTACTGTTCTTTAACGTCCGATCCTTGTTGGCCCTGGACCATATAAATCTTGCACAGTGCTAGTAAATCCTGCTGGAGTGCCATGCATCGCGCCGTTGGGTATGTCTGCTCCCACGGTGTGGCTGGTTCACAAACAGTGTTATCAGCTCACAGATTAAACCGTGGTCAGTCAGCTGGCCAGCTCTTAATACATTGAAGATATTTCATTTTGATTGTGCAGTGCTAACTCTTTTATCAGTGTTGCGTGGTATTAAGTCA
This sequence comes from Strix aluco, assembly GCF_031877795.1. Classification (NCBI taxonomy): domain Eukaryota; kingdom Metazoa; phylum Chordata; class Aves; order Strigiformes; family Strigidae; genus Strix; species Strix aluco. Next base: position 25,528,760 of record NC_133939.1, on the reverse strand, counting down.
AACGCTGCCTAAAGAACATACACGTGCTAACACAGCTATCTTTCCAACCAAGGGTGTAATCTCGTCAGAGAGTGCGCTTGGATTTGTTTGACAGGACCTGTTTTATATAGAACAACAATGCTGATTATGTTCATATCTTTGAATTCTTTATCACTGAAATCCTACATTGACTTTTGATTGTTTTATCTGAAAGCTATGCCTTACTAATGGGATGTAATGGCACTGGTCATCCTGCTTCCCTCTCAGCTGCTGGTGCTGGATCAGCATGGTCTCCCTTCCATCCCTCCATGTCAGTGTGACCATAGTTAAGGCATTGCCTTAAAGGCTCGAATCAAAACTTAATTGCAAGATTTTTGGGGCTGACTTGGCAACTGAGGTAATTCATCAGTTTGCTTGATACAAGTGCATTTTTTGCCTATTTCCAAATACCGAGTGGAAAAATTTATTAAATGCTTTTTCCCTGTATCATTAGCCTTGCATTTTGCAGTGGGGTTATACCACTATTAGAGTTCAGTCCTTTCTAATTCATTTTAAAAACCAGCTCGTTTTATGTCTCCCTGCAAGTCATGATTATTTTTTTATATCTGACTTGTCTTGACTGCTGTCTTGGTTTCATTTACCAATTTTCTGTAGCTCTAGTTAATTTTCATCACTGTCTGTTCCTCTTTCCCTCCTTTACCCCTTTTTTTCTGCTGCATTACATCTGTATTGTCTTTGTTTTACCATGGAATCGGGATAGGTTTTTAGCCGGCTTCCCTCTTTCTCAAACAAGGGGATCATAATTTTTCTTTCTTAGTTGTCTGTCTTTAAAAAAAAAAAAAACAAAACAATATAAGCTTACACCTGTACGTAAATTTTCCTTTCAGTCAGTTTTTCTTCTCAATTCTTGTCAGTTTTGGGAAATTAACATTTGTTGTTTTAAACAAAACTGCATGTACTAATGCCAGGTAATCTCCCTCTAATAATGTTTGATTGCTGTGGTGATTCAAAAGCTTTCATGGGATGATCCTGACTGGTTCTGTGAAGATGAAATTTCCAGCTGTTGGGTGTTGAGTGTTTAGAAACCAGACAGATAGGAAAACGCTGAGGTTTTTTCACACATCTTGTACAGGTTGTGTGTATATGGTGTAGGAAAGTTTTGTTTGCTCTTGAGCTATGTTTGAAATCCCTTTGTGGTGTAAATCAAATAATTCTCTAAATATGTTGTAGGCAGTGGGGGAAGGAAATGGTTTCACAAGTGTTTGCCATACAGAACTTGGCGGATCACCTCAGTTCAGTAGTTAAACATCATGATATTAAAAAAGGAGGTGCTGCGATCCAACTTCACATGTATATTGATAGATAAAATACTACAGATGTACATCAAAGTGCAATTTTGTGGCCTGATTGCACAGCTTTAAGTTCATGCTGCTACTGAAAGGTCAGTCCTGCCTCCAGCTCCCTTTATTCCTGTGGCTTCTCTGGTTTTGGCTCAATGCGTTAGACCCCTGGGTTGATCTGGAGGTTAACCTTAGACCTGGCTTGCCTTGCAGCTGGACGAGTGCCGTCCCAGCGCAGGAGAGGGGCAGCAGCGGGGGTCCAGTGTGGCTCTGCCAGTGCTGGCCTGGCATTGGACTTGCTTCAGCCTTTCCTGAACCTGGGCTCCAACAACTCAGCCATGACTTTTTAAGTTGAGCTGATGATGGCATGTGGTCCCTCCTTCTGTGCTGGCGGGATGCCTGAGTGGGGCACGGTGTAGTGTGGGGCACCTCCTGCGCCCGCCCCCCTCAACAGTTCCCAGTCCCACACCACCTTCCCCAGCGATCAGGGCTGTTCCTGCTGAGGTACAGTGCAAGGGGAGTGCAAGTGCTAAATGGAGAAATAGTGCATTTTACTTTGGCTTTAGTCTTGTAGTACTTGTGCTGTTTGAAATCGAAGCATTGGTGATCATTCTCCCTGTCCACTAGTCTCGTCCAATTAACCACCACCTCCCACCCTAAAGGAAAAGGGTTAAGAGAAGGTAAGTGCAAAACTGTTACAGGTAAAATCTCCTGGTCTCCTGAATGCTCTGCCATGCACATGTGGGTTAGCTTTCTTTCGGTTAAAAGAGCAGCTCAACTACCTGGCTTTGATTTTAAATTACTTGTTCTCCTTCAGTGTTCATTTTAGCTACCTGTCCCAATACCTTAATTTCTTCTTGCTTTGAAACTGTCTCTGCTCTTTGTTTCTCATATTTGAAGAGACGGGCTTTCACATCCTCTGTACGAAAGGGCGTCAGGGAAGATCTTCCCTTTCTCTTCTGAACAGCTTGAGGCGGAGATCTTGTCTTTCTTTATATTTACTCACTGCGAAGCACGTTGTGGTGATTAACAGCCAGCTAGCCTTTCTGGAACAGCGTGTGCTGCAACAGCACAAATATCCCGGATCTGTAGAAAGGCCCTACCACAAGCAGAGGTGCATCTTGGCTTCTCCTGGGGACAGGGCGTCCCTGGCAGCCCTCACGACCTGCATCTCTCCTGCGTTGTTTGAATTCTGCATTAACTGTGTGGTAAGAATATCTCCTAATTAGTCACGGCTAAAATTTGGTATTTAATAGCTACTTAGAGGCAGAACTTTTATGGGAAGAAAGAGTTTATAGATAAGTTGGTCACTGCTTGTTAATTAAAGTCTGTCTTTTGTCAGGGATAATTGGTGCATTGGTAAGAGATAAACAAAAGTTCAGACAGACTACAGTTGAGCTGTAATCTGCTTATGTTAAAGCCTTAAATAGCAAAGGGTGTGCTTGACTTGAAGTGCTTGTCCAGGGATCTTTGACTTCTGTCCCTATGGGGGAAGGGATAGTGAGCTTTGAAGCACAAGCCCAACTCTAATGCTGAAATACCAATGAATAACAGAAAAGTATCTATAACAGAGGTATCTCTATTGTGTGTTGGATTCCAGGTGGTGTAAAGAACTATTAGATTGTTAACATCTCCTTTTAGTAATATCCAGGTTGGAAATATCAGCTACTAGGATACATCCAAAAGGAAGCATGCTGAGATATGGAGCAATGCTTAATCAAGTCTCTTTGTGTTTTCCACCCAAGAATGTAGCCCTGAGGTCATGTTTCCCTATACATATGTATGTATATATATGTAGAGGTCTGCCCTTAAAGCAATGGGCTTAATTTAACTGAGTTCAGCTGAGTTTACATACGTTCACCTCCACTATGGGTACATTTGCACTCGCTGTTGTCCTTCACTTGCATCATCAGAGACTTGGTTTCAGCAGTAGCTTTGTCTTGGGAAGGGTGGGTGAAAGATTTAAATGTAGGCATGAGAGAGAGGCTGTGATGCTGGATGCGGACTGGGAAGGTCTGTGTAATGCAGAAAGAATTCCAAGCATCTTCTTGGTTAATTCTGTTTTTCAGAGGGCTGCTAATGTGGCTTGATGGGAACTTGCATGTTGAGTGCAGCTTAAGGTTTCTTGATTATTTCTAAAAATGTTTTTTTAATGTCTTCCTGAAAATCTCTTTGAATTGCCAATAATTGTACTTAAGACAAAACAACTCAAAAAAGCCTAATCTTTTTACCTTTGCTAATGTCATGAAACTACTGATAATACCTTGGCAAATACTCTAACACTGAGTCTATTTTACTCCTAATGAAAAAGAGCCCTGATCCCATCTGATTCAGTTAAATTTATGCTTTCCTACTCAAGGACTGAATTTTATGTGCTTGGTATACTGTACACAAAATACCTTATTTTTCCTAACAATTGGTTTGATTTTTTATAAGGAAAAATGTATTTCCACAATATTTGCAAACAACACAACACCACTCCTCTCCAGAAAGTACAGTTGCTATTTCTAGGTCACACAGAATGATTTTGGATGCTAGGGTTTTACTACTGTAGTAGTGATGGTGACTTATAATTAAAAAGCAAACAAACAAACCCAACTTATCAGAAATGGACATCAGAAATGTCCATTATATTTGGCACTTAGGGTCTATGAAACTGAACTTGGAAAAATGTCTGAGGGTATTTTATATCCTCTGAAATGCTATATTACCTTTTCCCTTTCCCTCACCTTCCTACGGATGCTTATTTTCTGTAGTGATTATTCAGATTAGAATAAAAATGTGAATTTGAGAAGCGTATAGGTAGCTTTTTCTCTGATGCACATCAACATAGCTTCACTGTTTTCAAGATATTTGTCCTTAAAACTGTTAAGTTTTTAAGGTGTTAAAGTGACATTATCAGTGATCTGATAAGCTTCAATGCCTTGCATTAAAATTGTATGCTCACGACTGATAATGCCAACCTATAGAGAACCGTTTGAGGGACAAAGAAATACAATAATGGCAAAGGAGATTTTTGAAGAAATGTTCCCATGATGAATTAACACCTGTCTCCACCAGTTTCTCAGTAGGCTTAATGATTTTGCAGATTGAGATGCTGCTTTGAGAATAAAAGCTGAGGATACAGGAGAGTATACAATTTATATGAATATTGGAGGAAAATTCAAAAACCTTTTTTTAATGTCATCTCTCTAAATTAATTTTGTTGCCTAAAATTGTGTTGGAGGAAGCCTTGGATCTTGTGAATTTGGTTCATGTTTGTCAATTAACTTAAGTAGACTGAAAAGATCTCATTGAACCTCACCAGCAGGATTTTAACCATTATGTTAGTTTCTTTTTTTTCTCGTCAGTATTACTCAGCAGTGGTGTTCAGTTGGATTGTTTGGCTTAAATTAGGAAGTGGCATGTTTTTTTATAGGTCTGTATGTGTTGTACACTTGAACTGATGGTGTATAATTAGACACTCCATTTTGCTTCCATTTGACATCTTTTAACTAATTAGTTACTTGAGTTTCTTTATTTTGCATTACTTTTATTTTCAGTTGATTAAGTACACTTACTTCTCTAAGGGTACAAAATTAAGAACATACTAATTGCACAACAATTTTGGCATGTGTAGATTGCCTCAGTGTCACCTAAGGACAAAGACTTTTCTGCTTACATTGCTGGCTCTCTTCCCTCCGTGCCCCGTGGGCAGATGTGTCAGAGCAGACGCTGCGCACTCCAAATTCTCTTCCTCGCTCCTGCAGTCTAGTCAAAGCTTGCTGGCAATGTCTAACGTAGGTACTCACCCTTAGAATCGGCTTGATCTTAGCTTTTAGATGTTCAGACCCACTAGTTCAGTGAGTTTGGAGGAGTGGTGGTGGGACAGCAGGGTGATCTCGAAGGAGTGGAAACCCAAAGGTGTCGTGTATCCAGTGGTGTGAATTACACCTGGAAACCAGCAGGCTTCACCTGGGAGCTGCCATGAGGTGAGTGGGTAGTTGTGATGCTCTCTGCTGATTTGAGTAAATTGGGATTGTGGGTATTGAGCAGCAGAGGAATAATGTTGTGGTTATAAAATATTTGAGTGTATTATTTCTAGGAGCAAGTTTTCCCCAGGCACTGAGTGTTCAGGAATAAACATGCCTTTATTATGAAGTGCTTGCTCTGATTTGTGAGCAGATCAAGATGTTTGGATTTTGGTTTGAACATCAGTTATTGATGTGAGGGACTGAGTAGGATCTAACCTGTGCCAGCTAACAAGGTAAAGCCCACAGAAATGAGAAACCACTACAATTTTACTTTTGTTGCCGCACTGCTGGCTGATGCCGGAATGTGTCCAAGCATCTGGTGTTTGGACAAGATACTTCTTTCTGTAGATCTGTTTTTCAAAGGGAACACTTTTATAAAAGCTGGGTCTGTGGCCATAGTTGAGTAAATCTTTAGGGCTGCTCTGCCACAAGAGGAGGTGCAGGAGGTTTCTCTTGTGAAAGTGGCAATTCCTGCCTTCGATCTTATGTAGCTGTTTAAAACTGTGTCTGTATGTTTATATTTGGACTGTATTAATAAAATCCCCTCTAATAAACTTACCTGTGTGTTTGTGTTAAGGTACCTAGCAGGTAACGTCCCTGGATGCTGTGGTGGTCATTGGGTGTTGAGTTCAGCGTTGCACTAAATCAACCAGGGTTGGGAGGGTACATTAATGGATATGTGCTATTGGGACACAAGGGTCACTGCATGGGGACCTTACCTTGTAATAGGTCTTCTGTAGCCATAAGCTCATCAGATGTTGCAAGTATAATTCACTGAAATGAGAATATCCTTTCACTAAGGCTGTATTAAAACACAGTGATCATTTATGGGGTACTAAAAATGGTAGCTGGTGTTATTTTGAAGTCTTGTACAAATGGAACATTAGCCTCTGGTTGTCTCCAGTGAAACCACAGTGATTTGGTGTTCTTATAAAGAAAAGAGATATTTAAATAGAGACTAGCAAAGATGTAAAGTGGAAGTACTGTTTATTACTGAGGCTAGATTTGGATGTCCATTTATTGGAAGAATAATAAATGACACTTAAAAACCTTTAGAGAGATGTATTTTAAAAAGATCCAAGTGTCACGGCTGCAATTTTGTGCCGTCAGAATTCTTGCTTCTCTTTCTTGAAATGCTTGCTCTCTTACATTGAATGATCGCCGTCATTCTAGAGAATGCAGCCTTGGCTTTGCCTGACTGCTGAGAAAATGTTAGATGTGAATCATCAATGTGGATATTGTTTCATGGGGCTTGAAGCTGGTCAAGTGGGGAAGAGTTGCACAGTAGGTTATGATATGACTATCCCCCAGTATCCACATTATGTAATTTAGGTGACTTTATTAAAAACTTAAGACTTCTGTACAGTCACTGTTACCCCCAAAAGCCCAATTAGGAACACGGTTTTTCGGCTCCTAGTTGGTTGCAGGGGGAGCTCAACTTAGGTGGTGTGGGATAAGCACCAGCGGCTGTGGCACCAGCACCTCACCAGCTTCTTGAAGACCTGTCAAGCAAACTTGCTTTCTACAACCATGTCTCTGTTACCATAACTTTTGGTCCATTCCAGTGAATGAACCAGCTCTGTGACGAGGGCGGCCAGCCGAGCTCCTTGGCATGGGCTGGAGCCCTGCTGCTCATCCCCACTCCGCTCCTGCCCGTGCTGCTGGCAGCTGCCTGCCGCAACTGGGATTGGCTCTGGGAACGGGACAGGATGTTTGCTTTTGTGGAGTGCAGTTGTTGAGGAAATTAAATGAAGGGATAGCTTGACAGGCCAAGCCACCTACATCAGATGAGGCCATTACGATGAGGGTTGTGGGCATAGTTGGAATCACCTTATCAGGAGGGCTTGGGGAGGACGTGCTCCTGATAGCCAGTGTTGCTTGGAAAGCTGCGTTGTGTCTCTTCTCTTTGGACCGCAGTGTGATGACTGGGGTTGAGTACAGAGAACAGGGAAATCTTAAGGAGTTCTGAAGGAGCCAGTTTATCTGAAGGTGTGAGGCTCTAGCCACTGCGGGGGGGATGGGGGGGGGCGGGGGGGCCTTCCCGGCTGCCCAAAGGCGTTACACACGCGTTTGCGCGTCGACAACTGGCCTGCGCAATGACAGATAAGGAGGAATGCACAATATTTTAAGTATCATAAAGCTGGATATCCTTTGTACAGGATATTTCCTGTCCACAAGAATTTATTTTTCAACAATATTATTGGCAGAAAATCCACCAAATGGAAGTGGGGGAGGGAAAGTTGTGTATTGCAGAAGATGAGAAGTTTCTAGTTTTCCCATCTTAAGTGAAGAAATAGGAAAGCTTTGGAAAACTGAAAAATACAGACCTCTTATGTAGCAGTAAACCACCAGAATGCCTAGTTGCATATTGAATAGTCACTGATTTGCATTTATAACTGTCAACAATGTACAGCAATTAGCTATTAGGTTCTTTAAAAAACCAGACATTTGAACACTGTGATCAAAAAGGCGTTGATTTCCAAGGAAGGCTGAGCCTAGGGACAGGAATAGCCTGACCAAAGCGCTCCAGACTGACTTCCACTGGGCTCTGTTGCATGGTTTGCCTTTGCATTCGTAATGAATTAAAGCCTAAATCATAAAGCAGGATTTAATTGGTAGTTTGTGATCTGGTTAATCCCATAGTGAAAGTAAAGTGTATTTAGCATTGCTGCTGCCCACTCCCCCACTGACTGCAGGGTCTGCCTGCAGCGTGGCGGCTCAGCAGCTGCTGGAGCAGCAGAGAAGTGCTTGTAGCTTCCTGCTATGAAAATACCTTTGTAAGACTGTTTGTATGTGCTTCCTTCTGTAAACTTCAGATAGAATTCATTCAATGTCATGAATGTGGCTGCGTATTCTGGGATAGCTGTTTCTAACAAAGACCTACAGCTATTAAATACAATGAGAATTTATTGTTTACCATAATTTTTCCTTTTGTTTTTTTGTGTGTGTTTCTAGCAACAGGTATTTTCGTGAAGGAGTCATCTGTCTGTAACATGTCTCAAAGTTAGCAACATACATTTGCAATTTAGTAAAATTTACAGAAAGAAGGCAGTGTAATAAAGAGGTGAGACACTAAGGAAGCACCCCCGTTCCTATCTTCCCAGTGCTAATAAAAAGAGAAAATAATTTGGTAGGTGGGCGGCATTCTTAAGGTTTGTAGCTGGACTTTGTTTTTGGAAATATGAGGATTATGGTGTGTGTTAAAATTCTTAACCCGTTTTCTCTGCATCCCCAGCACCCAAGAGAAAGCTTCCTAAAACAACACTGAACTTACCATGCTGAGATTGCACTTTTTGAGGCTGGAGTAACATGTTATAACAGAAATCCAAGTTGATGAAAACATTTTAGTCGTGGTGCAAATATGATCTGGAATCTTTGGTATGTGCCAGTGGCAGGAGCTGCGCGCCCCGGTACGTCGCTCTCTTGAAGCGAGTGTGTGTAAAGCTTTGGGATACAGGCACGCTGTGCTTTGAGACTGAAGGGCAGGGTTTTGTAGCAGGTTAAATCCACGAAAATGAGAGGGAGAGATTGAGATTTTTCTCTTCACCACTTTGCTTCATAGTCTTTAGTAATTCTTTGAACTTGCTTATTTCTGAACATGGTTTAAGCATTCTAAGGGTCTTCAGATAAATGAAGGTAATCATACCCATTCTGTAGATGATGTGTGTATACATACATATCTCATGATTTACGTGATGATCACAAACCTCTGTGATATGGGGAGAGTAAGACCCTACAGGAGATAAAGCTGCCAAGAGAAGCTGTAAAAGTAGTTATCAGATTATTGTACTGATGAGCAGTGACCTGACACTATTGTACTAAACAGAACCCACCTCTATTTGTTGTTTTTTTAGGGCCACTGGCATGCCTCTAAATGCCAAAATTTGGATCCAGCAGTAAATTTTATGCACCTGTTCTACATCTTTATATCTTCTCACCACTGACTAGGGTTTTTGGATATGGTTTAAAAAATCTTTTTGTGACCTCTACCTTGTGTTTGACTATGTGTTGTACTAAATTTAATATAAAGCCTAAAATAAAGACTTAATCCTTTTGTCTGCCATACCTATTTATATTTGGGATATGGAGCTCACTTGCTTTAGTTCTACGTTACTGGTTTCCCAGCAGCTAAGTAACTTGATGACAAATGTAGATCCCTGTTACAGTATCAGTTATAGATCTGACAGCTGGTATATAATGTTAAACTGCACTAAATAATGTTTTTCCATAGTGATCCATCCTAGAGAGGGAAGGGTGACTTGTGAGAGTGGGTTTCCAGTCTGTTAGCTGGTCTAAAAATTCTGTCGGTTTACCAGCTAAGCAGCTCTGCTGTTAGATACCACCATGTTTCTGCATTTTTGATCAGTTTTCTGTTAATCTTCAGGAATTCTTAATCCTTTTATAACCCAATGATGCTTCAGCTATCATGCTATAAGTAGAATGCAGTTGGTGATTGTACTGCCCCTTTCTCTTTGTTATTAGCGTTAAGTACTTTCTCCATATTTAAGAGATAGGAGGCTCAATCCACTCATGTTTTTTCACAAGAAGGAAATTGCTAGTAACAAAGTGACTCTCCTTAACTTAATCAATTCAACAACTGTTCAGAACAAGCCTTCAAGGCTAATGTACCTCAGTGTGTTCTTAATAATAGGCATATTATAGTCTGCTCAGACTATCTCATTCATTACTTCTGACCAAATACTCTACTGAGATTTCTGCACCACTAATGTATATGGGTGAGGAGGAGGAAAACAAGAGCATCCACAGTCTCTTCAGCTACAAATTTAAAGACGAAAGTTGTAGCAAGTTGAGCTTTTGATTGAAATGATAATAAATCTTGTTCTGCTCTTCCTTGAACAGAGAAGACACTGAGAGTGAAGTGTCCTGTAATGGTGCTGAAATTCATAGTACTGATTTCTGAGTATTGAAAACTGTAATGGGCAATGATTAATTCTTGGTGTAGAGCTGTACAGCTCGCATATATTGTGCTCTAAGCATTTGCTTTATGAAGTGTAAGGTATCTCTGGCACCTACGGGATGGTGAGGAGGTATGCTGAGCAATCTGATTTAGATTATTCATAACACGTCTTGATGCAGCAATGCCTAGGAACACAGAACAAGATTAGAGAAAGATCTTACGGTTGAAGTTTCATCTGGGGCAGTAGAAAAAAACCAGTCAGAATTCATTAAGGGTGAGGGAATTTCCTCAGTGAGCATCAGGAGGAGGATGAGATGCTGAACAGCTCTTTGCTATTGGGGGGTTTCCCTGCAGCATGCTCCATTGCTTACGCACTCAGCAGCAGGTTAAAACAACTCTGAACACCCAGACTGTCTTTATGTACCATCCTGGAGTTATTATCAGGGACTACAGAGAAGTGAGGGTAAGAATGTACATGTGAGAGAAAGTGGGAGGGCTTTTTTCTAAGTAGGCTCATTACTATTGAGAGTCTTTATTAAAATTGTTGCGTGGACATGTCATCATCTTCCCCTGCCTCAAGAGGAATATTCTGTGGTGTAGGTAGTGTATAATACAAGTTAGTTTAACTTATTTTTTTTAAACCAGTTATTAGCATGTCAAATTATGGGAAAATATGTACCCTCCCCCTAGAAATTAGGGAACAATTAAATACGACCCACTTGAATCCCTGAGACCTGTGAAGCTTTTTGCTGGAAGAAAAACTGAGGTTAATGGGTAGGCTTTTGTCACTGATTAACTGTGTACTGTATTGTTAAGGTGAGTATCCGTATGGGCTCTGCTCTGTTCTGCCAAAATGTGATTGAACTGGGTCAGAATGTAAATATTAAAAAATCAAGATTGTGCTGTACTTTCGGTGATAGTGCCTGGGTGTTCCAGCTTATTCACACAAACTAAGTGTGCCTTGATAGTACTTCCCTGGGTGTTACAGCAGTGGAATAAAATCTTATTGGGCTGTGTGTCAGTTACATCATTCAGGTAAAATTGAGCACAACGAAATTTCACTGGGAAAGCTTGATCCTTGCTCGAATCCAGCGCTAATGCCATCAGGCTGTCTGCAGAACCCAGCAGGCTAACTCCTGGTCTTGCTGATGTTCTGAAGTTTCTGCCTCCACTGTCAAAGATAAGCTGTTGTCAACCCCCATTTTAATTCCTAAAATGTATTTATGTACCTGTATATTACATTTCTATATTTGATGTGGAACTCATTCTAACAGGACATAAACTTAGTGTAACATTCTTCGCTCCATCGGGATTTCAGTGAATTTCTCTTGCAAAAAGCTAAGTGAGGTACGTGTCCAGGAATTGCTGAATACTGAAGACTGTCAGGACATGTGGTGGTGGAGTGCTTTATATGTATGCAAGATACTGTAGAAAACATTATTAAAGAATTTGCGTTTCTTATAGGCTTGGTCTTTTTTCTTTTTTTGCTTGAATTCCTCCAAGTTGAGTTTTGAGGGGGTTTTTCTTAGATTTGAAGGGCTTGTATGTTTTGTTCTTATCTCTTCACTGGAATTATGTGAATGAACTGTGTATTGTTTGTACCTTCTCCCCAAACCTCCAAAACCACTTACCTTTTTTTAAGGTAATTTTTCCCACCCCCGTATGCGAACCAAGTCAAAGTCCATTTCTTGAAATTCAGGTTTGCGTATTTTAAGATGCCAAGCTATTTTTTTTTCTTCTGCTTTTCCAAAATACTTTAATTTTTGAATTTTAGCTAGAATTCTAAATGAAACATTTGTGGGAGAATGTGGGGTTTTTCAATGCTTCTTTCCAGAAAGCTGAAATCCTGTGAATGGTTGTTGCTAGAGATTTATCACTGTCAAAATGATTTTGTTTAAAAGGACCCAAAGATAAACTCTGCTTTGTTACTGATTATTTTATTTTTACTTATTGCTAGTCTAATCCGGGGCTTGTGCAATGGATCTACCCCATGTTTAGAAGTAGCAAGTTTGTTGTATATGGCAACCTGGGAAACGAATGAAGTTTACCTTCTGAAAATCAGTGGAGCAGAGAAAGAAGAGAGGTGTTTTGGACAGGGCTTGTGGTACAGACTTGCTGTGGCACGGCTCAGGGGGTGGATGGGGAATAGGGATGATCCCACTGCATGGCTCCGTTGGCTTCCATGTGCCTTCGCTCAGCCCGCACAAGACGTGTCTCTGTTCGTCATGGCCATGCGTGTCGGTAGAGGTGGTGTGAAACGTTCCTGGGACAAACACAGAGTAAATAACTTTTGGTGGTGTTTCAGGCTGGAAGGGCTCTCAGCATGGGGTTTGACAGCAGCATGCTTTCGGCAACAGGCAGGCCAGGAAGTTTACAGTTCCCTGCTGTTCAGCTGGAATGGTGTGTTGCATCCGTGGCGCTGGGGATGCTGTTACAGAGCCAGGGAGAGGGAGGGACGTACTCTGGTTCTCACTTACAGAGCAGAAATAAAAGTGCATTTGTCTTAAGTCAATAACTTTCTTTTCCTCTTGGATCAAAACTCCACTGATGTTCAGTAAGACCAACGTTCTCATAGTTCACCTCTGTGGAGTACAGCTTCTTCCTTTCTGTGGATTTCTTAAGTTTATTTGAATATTTGACTCTAGACTCCTGCGCCTCTGAAGTTTGCTGTGTGGCTATGGAAATGAATTTCCCCAAGCGTAACGAGGGAAAATGAAATTGGAGTTGTGTGTTGTGTGAAGCTTGAAAGTTGGTTTGCTTTCTGCTGCTTGTCTGTTTAAGTTTTTTGCTTGACTAGAATTGTGTCATTTGAAGGATGTGGAAAACTAACTTTAGTTTCAAGGGTTTAATTGACTTCATTAGAGCTGTGTGTGGTTGTGTCAATAGGGAAACAAAAAGAATCGTGACTGTCCCCTTTTTGATTAAATAAGTTTACATTAAATTATTGCAGTTTGTGGAAAAATGTACCTTTTTTCACCTCACTCAACTGTTTCTTATTATCATCTTGTATACGTGCCTCTTGACTCTCCCAAAAGAACTTTGTGTTGCTGTCTGAGGCCCCTTAATTGTTCTTTAGCTTAAAAATTGATTTTCTCTGAAGTTGTGTGAGCTTCCTAGTGCATGAGGGCTTGTCTGCAACATGGAGCGGTGTTGCCCCTGTAGCTCCGCAGGCATGGGTGTCCAGCTGTGTCTTAAAAAGCACCTGAGCTGCCTTCCATCAAGATTCATTTCTAATGGGAGCCTGCAGGTTAATGCTGTTTTATCCTAAATGGAGTCTGTGTAGCGTTGGATGGTCACAGCTATGTCCTCCAAGTTTTTTTTTAGGAAACAACAAACTCTGGGTATCTATCTGCAGACCTAATATAAGAACACATTGTTTTCTTGCTTCATTTCATCCCCTTTTTTCCTTATTTTCCTACTTTTCAGCCTAAGCTCACAGTATCAGCAAGCTGCCAGCAAGCTGCCGTAATGTTTTCCTCCAGTTTTGGAGCTAAAAGCAGTAGGGTAGGATATTTTGGATGATATTTTGTAATTAAAAACCCCAAAGAACCAGAAATGATAGTTTGCCTTAGATTCAGTCTTTCAGGGGTTATTCCCAGAGGAGCCTGGCTAGCTATGTGCTGTGAACTGGAAGGTGTGTGCTGCTTGTTCTAGGGTTTAGGAGAATTCTCATCAATCTTGAGAAATTTTTCATTATGTGAAAAATAATTAGTATAAGGTGTGTTAACAACCTTTCAGTACTGCTATTACCTCTTCATGTTCTGCTAACACTGAAAGCTGTAGTATCAAAGTCAGTAGGTGAAATATTATCCAATTTTAATTAACAAAGACTTATAACCTAGTAAGGAGTTACAAGATTGAGGCTGTTGCCTTTTGACTGCACCCAGGGCAGGCAGAGGGGAGAGTGTCTTGTCTCCCTGGCACTGTGCCCTGTGACTGCCTTTCGACCAACACTGCTGGGCTTGGTGGAATTTTTTTAAAGTGATGTTGGTTTTCCAATTCATAATACAAGCTGTCCAGTACTTCACTGTGTTGCTCATTATCGAAGAACAATACTGATTTATTTTTGCTGAGATTAACTTTCAGCCTTCCATTGCCTAAATAAATTGGCAGAGAGTGGGAATTAACTTAGAAGGGTGAGGATTCAGAATTAAATTGGATACGGACAACCTGAGTGCTGATAACCCCACTGGACTGTCTCTTCCTGTATCAACAGAATTTCATTTCTCCTCCACACACAAACTGTACCCCATTTCAGACAGGTAACAAAACCCAAAGGTCTTCCCTTTTAAACCATTTAATAGATAACTTGAGCTTTATAGCTGTATCATGTGACATATTCAGCATGATGGAGATTGAGCATTTTCTGTCTGGATAAATAGAGACCCTATGTCTTCCCACTTTAAAGAAAACAAAACCCCCTAGTACTCTGCATTTAAAGATTTGTTGGTTTTGATTCCTTGATGCTTTATCACTGGAGATAAAAATCAGATACCTGGAGTAGGAGAGGCTTCTTTCCTGTAAGGTGATGGATACCAGAATTACTCAGTTGAAAATGAAACAATGATTTGATGATTTTGTATGTGTCGTTTCTTTTTTGTTTGTGGGTTTTGGGTTGGTGGTTTGTTTTTTTTTTTCAATAGAAATTTCAGTCTATCTGATATTAAGAGAAACCACCTTAGGTAGCATACTAGCTTCATTTTCATGAAGCAGTTCAGAGGAGTGAAAAACTGTCCCAAGTATGTCTTCTGAAAGTGAGGGATGGTGAAACAAATCTTTAACTTTTTCTCCTGATGCTGAAAAGTTCTAGAGTGATGGGGTTTGAGTGGTGGGTTTTGGGTTGGTTTTTTTTGTTAATCATGCAGTTTAGGCACTTAGATCCTGTGAACACGATGATAATAATGGGTTCAACTTTCCTTCTACATGAGAAATTTCTCCGGCAGCCATCCAGAGGTGCTCCCTTGCAGCAGCCGCTCCGTGTGAATGCCTGTTCTTGAATCCCAGGGCTGAATGGGAGATCTCTCCGAAGCCGTTTCCCACAATAACACAATGAGCCACTTTGTCAGCACAGCGTCAGCCCGGAGTCAGGTTAGCAGTGAATGGCGACAACAAAAAAGTTTGTCTTGCACAAAGGTGTGCTGAAACCTTGTTGTAAATGGAATTTGGTATGCGTGCTTTTCAAGCGCTGCAGATTGATATGATAGATATCCTTCTTTTTTTCTTCGAGTTTAATTAGTGGTAAAAAAACCCCAAACCCCACCCTGTTGATTTCAGTAGATTCTCCGCTGCACAGGAACTCTAGAAGAGATAACCAAGGTCTTTGTGATATTATTGGAGAGAGATTATTATTTGAGAGAGCAGAGTTGAAGGGGAGGGTGTTTATCGCCAAATGCTATGCTTATCAACCTCTAACTGTGATTAATACTTTGGCTATAAAATGAAGGAAGAAAGCAAACAGATGAAGCATACGCCTTATCTGACTTGGACCTTTGTGCAAGAACTTCTGTTCGTGTAGAGGTTTTGCTGGTGTCCCTGGACATGTGTGCGGGGTCACAGCCCTGATCCGGGGAAGTTCAGTGCATAAGGACACTGCTAAAAACTGTTAAGAGGGCATAAAGATGTACATACCCTCGTGCAAATGTCTGCATGATTGGGGCCCAAATTGTGGGCAGGTGTACGTCTGGATTCCTTCTTTTTTCCTCCTCAACCAAATAGTTGGAATAACTTGGTGTTTCCTTGAAACAGTGTTTAAGCTTACTGAATATCTTTTGTGATGTTGTGAACTTAATTTACAAATTGCCTTTGTCAGAGGTAATACGGAGTGTAGAGAACCTGAAAAGGATTATCGTTTAATTAGGGAACATGCAATGTTGTCTCTGTTGCATGAAATGGCTCTTTGTCGTTAGGGGACCAGTTTGTGCTGTGGGATGGAGAGCTGTTGGGGCACTGTCACCTTCCCCTCCTTGCCCTGGCATGTGGGGGGACCACAGCTGGAGGAGCTCTGTCTTCTGCTGACCAATGGAGAGGAGGATGTCAGTGAAACAAAAAGGTCCTGCTTCATGCCTGTCCTGTTTGGTGTGGCTTGTGGTCTCCCAGAAAAGCACAGAGGTGCTGAGTGCCATTGGTAGTGTGCTGTACAGCTATTGATTGATCAGCACCGAGAACTCCCTTCCTCAAATATTTCTGTGAGGGTGGACAAGCAGGAAAAAATTGGTTCAAAATGTTGATTACTGCTTGTATTTTTGGAATTTCATAAACTAACTTCCTCTTTAAAAAAATAATGGTTAAAGTAGTTGCCATTTAAATTTGCCAGAGCAAATTTCATAATTAGACATTTTTTAAATGTGAAAAATTGAAATTAAAACTGTAGGGAAACAACAATGCAAAGAATCATGGAAAAAATAATTGGCCGCTGTTGTGCAAGAAGAGTTATCCTCAGCCTATTGCTGCTTGGGAGAAGTGTTATGAAATACTGTGAGAATTGTGTGCCTGAAAACTTCTCTATTTTTGCAGCTATATCCCTTGTGGGTTCCTTTTTATCTGTTGTTGTTAATACAGAGGAAGGCGAGGAGAGAAAGGTGTGAAGACATGGAAGAAGGAAAGGGATAGAAATAGCAAAAATACCCAACTTAATTTTTAGCTTGAAGGAAAAAGCACAGAAAAACCCAAATGGTGAGAGTGAGTTGTGGACAAGCTTTCTCTGTGTAGCTTGCTCTTATGCCAGTGGTGCAGGCTGTAACCGTGGTGTGTTTGCATGTTTTAGAATTGATTTTGAGCAGCAGATGAATTTGCTGCTGCAATATTTGCAGAAGTGAGAACACTGTGGAGCCATTGGATTAGCTCGTCTGCCTGTGGCTTTCTGCTCAGCTGTAGCTAATATAAACCTAATAAAAATTTTGGAGATCTGTTTCACTTCTGGAGTATTTTATTCCCTTAAATATAGCGCCATTACATTTTCACCCGAATATGACTGCCTTCAGGGCATGTGCGTTCCCCAGGCGTGCACCATGGTGGGAGGAAGGTGGGCTGGCTTTTCCTATACAAGTTTTCACAAGATTCTCCCTCAGAAAACCAGGGGAAAAAATCCCTAGGGCCATGAAGTTTTCCATTGGTAAAAGAGTCCTTTGTGCACCAGCTTGCTTTATTCTAGTATTTCATCAGAGCTATTATATGCTGATTAGTTGTACTTGCCTTGTGAAATAAGACACTCCTGCACGATGCCGCTTGACCTGATCTTCCCATTCTTGATGCTCGGTTCTGGTACGTGTTTGAAGTTATTTGGTTATTCCATTTCACCCCAAGATTGAGCTAGGGAGCATTTTTTTTATAGTTCGTCTGTTCCTAAATTACAGACATTACCTATGCGTGTTATGGAGCTGGATGCAATGCAAAACTGTTGTTCTTTAAAATAATAGTTTTAAGTCTTGAAAATCTGAGGTTAAATTTTAGGTCTAAGTAAATGCGAACTACTGAAACTCATCATATCATTACCCTTTGGATAGCTGCCTTAATGATGTTTTTCCCCACACTGGTGTGAGATTATTAACTTTCCTTGATCCCCTACAGAATTGCATACTGCTGATAATTCCATCTTTAGAGATGGAATGTACCATGGACACTGAAATGTGTTGTTATTTAAAATAAAAATAAACTAGAGGGGAATAAACCCACTGATTAATTAACAGTGGTTAAATTTTGAGAGGATGTTTATGCTTTTCAGCTTGCTGGAGATAGGATCCAGCTACTGGTGGCCTTGTTGTCTGTGAAATGGCACAGAAAACAAGCAGCAGGCATTTTACTACCTCTTCATAAAATACTAGTGAGCTTTGTAGGTATGCATTCCCACTAATCTGTTTCCTTTTGTCATAACAGATTTTTAAAATTGCATGTATTTCTTCAGAATTGTTATGAAGAAGCCCGTCTGTTTGGATGCTTTCAAATCAATCTACTGTGTTTGCAATTAAACAGAGAAAAAATGCTTTCAGGTTTCAATCGCTCTTCAGACGGATGTGATTTAACTAAACTAATGAACGCACATCAGACAAGACAAATTCCAGACTGTTTGTGCCTTGACCAGCCATCTGTGTGCATACCTCCAGGTACTGCTCATGTCTCAAGAGGCTTTTCTACATGAACAATTATTACCACTCCTCTTTGAATTCAAGTGGCAAGCCATGGCAGGAGTCTCTTGAAAGCAGCTATATTTACCGCTCTACTTTTCAGTGAAAATATAATTGCATTATGTATATTTTAATTAATCTTAAATTTCAACGTGTGCTGTACAAAATACAATAGGGAAACGGGGCTGTATGTAAGCTCTTTCATTTCTCTCATGCAAACACCAGCATCAACAGTAACGTGCAGAAGCAGCACACTTCTTATTCAGAGCCTTCTTAGAGAGTCATGTATTCATTTTAAATTCTTAGTGTCTGTGTGTGTACAAATAAGTCTATGGGGGTGCGTGTACATATTCTGTTTGCACATACCAGCAATTTTTTTTCCAAGTTATTTTTCCCTTAGTTATTTTTGAGTTTGTTCAAAATGTCTCTGGAAAAAGCACCCGTTTTTCAACTGTATAATGATCAGCAGCAACATGATTTCACATACCAGACTTTGATATGGTTCTTCAATTCCACATACAAACTCCTGGAAAATAGCAAATGGTTCCAAGAATAATTCTTTTTATGGAAGAAGAATAATGTGTGTTGCAGGTAATGGCTGCTGCAAATGCAAAAGGATTTTCTTATTCTCATTGCATTTCACTGTATTACTTTCCAAAAGTGAGATTTCTGCTAGAAATATTTGAGACTTTCCTGTTTTCAGGGTCTATGTTTTTAAAGCCATGTTTGACTTCTCAGTGGTGTTAAGTGGAAGATTCTCTGACATGAGCCCGTGATTCCATACATTATTTTTTTCTTTAGCCACGGCAAAACCATTTTAAGCAACTCCTACTTCCTTTTGTCCCAGTTATTATAACACAAGTATTTGAGGGTCAATATAGTGCAGCGGGTGGGGGAACTCGTCTGTGTTCAGACTAACTGTGCAGATGATGGTGGAGGCCTTGGACTGGTCATGCTCTTAGGGTGTAGTTTGGAGGATGCAGATCAGATGTCACAAATACTTCCCTTCTGTGATCAGAGAACTGCCAATTTCTGAACTTGCTTTGCCCCAGGATGAGCTAGGGAAAATAGCTGGTAGGGGGAGAAACAGTCACCTTCTAAGTGACTGCTGGTCATTGGATCAGTTTAATCATCAAAAGACTTTTGATGTCAGAACTGAACTTGATTTTCCCATTGTTGTAAACAACCAAGGAAGTTCCTGATGGGTTGGAGTACTTCTCTGACCAGTGCATCAACCACTGTGCAAGAGAAGATCACCCATTACATGCAGAGTGGTAGAAGAGGGGCTCATATAACACATACATATGTAGACATAAAAAACAATGGTAGAAAGGAGCTCATATTAGACTATATAACCTGATATTTTTTAAAAAAAAATATATGGTTTTGACACATGCCTCTCCTCCTCTCCTCAACCTCGATGGGATATGTTTTAGGATTTTGAAGAATTAGTGGAGAAAACTTCCATTTCAAGAAAACTACTTTCTGTTGGGTAATAGAGTTATCTTTGAAGCCACTCTTGATGTCTAAGTTGTCTTTACAAGGAATGCTTTAGGTTAATTTTCTTCAGGGGTGACTGCACATGTCAATACCATGTAATTTCTGGGGTTTGTTATAAAGGCAGGATAGCTTATAACCATCATGACAATTAAACACTTATTCTAAATTTAGGAAGGGAGGGTTGAGCGCCAGTATGCCTCTGACTTTGATGGTTGCCATTGCCAAGTAGCATTTGAGTTTTAATCTCATGGAAAGCAGTTTGAGAAATGGATGGTTTTGTTCAATGATGCAGCGGGTAGCCAGGAGGGACTGTGGTCATGGGTGGTTCAGGAGGTGGCTGGGCCATGGACGAACTGCTCATCATGCCTGAGGACAAATCGTGTAGAAAATCTGAGGAGTTTTTGTTTGCTTGTTTATTAATTGCTGCATGCGCTGTTTGGGCTTGTGTGTGCACTCATTCACTCTCCATGTATGAGCTTCATGAAGTTGAAATTGTAAGGGGGTTTTTTAGGCTGGAAAGAGAAAATTCTTCCTTTCAGAGTTTTATACTGTATGCATTTCAAATCTTTTCCTATAGTAACACTAGGATTTAAGGTGATGTAGCTTCTTACTCTTTATGTAATGTGTTCTTTTCTAATCAGACAGGATAACCCTAAGTAAGCACTGCACGAGTACAAATATGCATTTCATGCTGGGTTTTTGCTGCATATTAAATAAACCAGGATATGTGGCTCTATTAGGTATTGGAAAGCTGTCTGTCATCTTTGTAGAATAACTTTTGTAATTTCAGATGATTCTGATAAAAAAAGCAGAACACTTTGTTCAGTAGCTTTAATGATCTGCTGTAGGGAAAAAAAAAATTGAGGCTTTGCAGAGAGTGGTCACAGGAGCGAATATTCAGAACTCCTCTTGCTTTTGCCAGGTTCTCTGATTTTGTCTGCCATAGCTGGAAGAAGTTCTTTGGCTTTGTAAAAGACAGAAGGTGGCGGGGGCGGGGGGGGAAATCACAAAAAGAAAAATGTTCTTGGCTTCTAGCCCCGTTAATAGCATGGGTAAAAACTTCTAGGAAAAGTAGGACTTGGATACCTTGATGCAGTTCACACTGCTTTTGGAATTTCAGGAGAACTCTGATGTAACCTGTTGGGTCATTATTTATTCACCATACATGGCTGTTGTTTTTTAGATAGTTACACTTTGTTCTTCTGTATGTTTTAATTTTCTCTCTAGTTTCATGTGCAATTAATTTATGTATTACTAATTCACATATTGAATTAATATAAGGAAACAGTCATCTCGGTGATCAGTAGAAGACTGCAGTGCCGAATTGAAAATGAGGTTTGTAACAGTAACTTGCAAACATCAAAAGGTTTGGAAGTTTGGTTTGGGGAGAGAAACATCAACCTTGAATGGTTATTTTTTCTTCCCTGCTCTACAGCAAGATGGTAAGCTGTGATTTCCCATATTCCTGGAGGTAGCTAGACAGGGAGATGTAGCCTCTTGCTCCATGTTGGCGTTGCTGTGGTCTGTCCCAGCCAAACCTGGGGAATGTAGACGCACAGGAAATATCTTTTTTATATTTAAATATAGTCAGCTTTCTAGACAAAACCCCAAATTTGAGTTAGTACCTGAAAAAAAGCTGTGGGTTAGCATTTGGCAGTTCATATTTTAGCTAAGGAAGAGTTCTCACATCCTGAAATGTGACCTGGCTCTTTGAGTCCTTGTCTGGTGTTTTCTTCCAGAGATGTTCCTGCATTTACAGGAAAAAGAAAGTGCTTGTGTTCAGACCTTACCTTCTTTGTATTAATCAAATTTGCTTATATGAGGATCACCTGATGCAGGTGGAACACTAGGTTTTAGGAGAGGTGTGAACGCATGGTGAATAAATCTGTTTTACGTAGGATGGATGAGCAAATAAGCTAAAAAAGTGTGTGAAGCCTATTTCTAAAGGTTTTGGCTTTGGTGTGAAGTCTGCCGCTCTCATGGTAGATGTTTTTACCCTGTCTCATCTAACTTCATGGAGTTCATCTGTATGAAATACTGCTAAAAAAAAAATGCCTGTGGCTAGCTGTGCTTTGTAGCCGGTACTGTTGCTGGCATTACTTCTGGCACGACCGTACCAGACCTGACAAATAAAGGAAGCAGGTTGGGGTTTTTTTTGTTGGGGTTTTTTTTTCCCCTTTAAAGTGAGGCAAGTGTAGACATGGCTGTAGTGACAAACCATTAATAAAGCAAAAGGAATGCAGCTGTAAAACTTTAAATAATGACATGTAGCAAATAAATGTCAACATATTGGTTGTTGTGCCTGGAATGGAAATATTGCTAGGAAAATATGTAGCTTCAAGCTACAGTCTGGCTTTTTTTTCTTAAGAAAATAGCATTGGCGTGACGCTTAAACTCTGTTAAAGCTGGGGCTTTCAGATTTGGACTAGATGAACATGTCATTTATTTGGGGGAGGGAGATACTGTTTTACATCAGTTTAAAATAGTTCCCATGAACATCGCATTCTTTTAAAATAATCTTTATATATGAATGTATATATGTACACACACAAAATTATTGATATGTAACTACATATATAACCAATGTAGTTTAAGATACAACTGTTGACTAAATCAATGTGTTTCCATTGACAGTTGCTAAGTCTGATGTTTTCGCTGGTGTTCAGTATTAGGCTTTTTCAATCCTTTTCTTAATCCCAAGCATTTAAGAAATGGTTCAAAACCTCACATGTTCTCTTCTTCCTCATAATTCTAAACAAACAAAAACCCAAAAAGCTGAAGTCACACTGCTTGACTCCTTCCCCTCCACCTCCAAAACCCAACACCTATGAATATTGGTTGTGGACTTGGATCTTGAGACTGTGAAGTAACGAGAAGCAAAAGGTCTAGGAAGAAGCTCCAAATATTGCAAAACTTCAGGGGGAAAATGCATTGAGCAAAGCTTCTGGGATGTTGGGACAGATTTCTGTAGCCCATGTAACGGTTGGGTCAAGCTTTGAATGACAAAGCCAGGGAGGCTTTGCTCATCGATAGACCCATGCCGGATCAGAGATCTTGATCCTGTGGGCTACAGGAGTGCTTAGCAAGTGTCCTTATTCCTTACTCCATGGGTGTATGCAGTGCAGGGCAGATTATTTGGGGTAGTGGTGACAGCAGGACTAAAACACTGCCAGACTTTGGGACAAAGCAGTTGATACAGGCAGTAGATAGGACTTGAAACCCAGCTGAGGATGTACCATCTTCCTGACAGCTGTGTTTCAAGCTGAGAACTTCTGTCCTGTAATTGGGTCTCAAATAAAAGAAAGGATTTTGTTTAAAGGTGGATGAAAATAGATTGCCTCTGTTTATATCTTAGTACAGTGATGATTAGAAAAGTGTTTTCACATGGTTAAGAACATCAGAAGGATTTGAGAGTCATGCTAAATTTGGTACTGAGTTAAATTAAAATGCTGATCTTGAGATATACAGCTGGAGGTAACAGGGTTAAGTTTGTATGCCTTCTGAAAAACAAATACACTTTTAGTCTTCCGGTACTACTTAGATGTGAAGGGGGCCTGTGTGATAAGAATGAAAGGGTAGATGTGATTCAGTCTGTGTGGGCACTGCTGTCACTTTTAAAGCACACAAGTGGTCCTCTTCAGCAGCTGGAGAACCAGCTCCTGGTCAGGCTGATGTTTCTGATCATCAAGTTGCTCTGCAGGTGATGGGATTATGATGAGCTCTGGAAGAGGTTGATGTAAATGAAGAGAGTCTATTTCAACTAAACTATTGGTTTAGTTGTTAAGCTAAAAAAAAAAATAAATTCTAAATGTAAAGCCTAGCAGCACCTGGGGGCAGAGCAGGTATGGGAGCGTTAGGTTTGCAGCAGTGGAACCACATGCTCCAACCCTGGTGAGGTTGGCTTAGTGCTTTGTCCCCTCCGGAGGAGATGACTTAAACTCCTGGTTTATGGCTCTGTAGTCAAGTGCTTCATGTAAATATTAGATCCCACAACACTTTCCTCGTGAGCGGGGATTTCCCTGTTGCTCTTTGCCAAAAATTCCCCTCTCTATATGCTGGTGGACTTGGGCCAGCTGATTACCTGGCTGTTAACAGCCACCTAAGTCACAGCACTTTTATTATTTTTTTTTTTCTAATTTGAATTTGTGATGTGTATGAAATTATTCAGGAGAACTTTGGGATTCTCTGGCATGAGAGGTACTGAGGGCGCTGGCTGATCAGCACTGGACCTGTAAAGTTGCTTTGCTTAGGAGTTCTTGTGCAGAAGTCTAGATAAGCTATGTGATTAGATCATCCTTCTTATTCACTGAAGAACTGGATTATTGCTCCATAAAACAGTATGATGGTACCCTTAATGCTGAATTAAGACTTGTTTTCACAAAGCAATCTCCCTGTGGTTTTAGTGATGCTTACATATCACATCAATTAACTGTGAAGGGGGAGGGTGTGCTGCAAGTGGTATGTGATTCTTCACAGGTCCTTAAGTGAGATCTTCTGCTGTCTTCTGTATAGCCCAAAATGGTAGGGAGGTGCTGTTCCTCCTGCTCCAGCAGAAACCTTAAGCCTTTGGATCGTGATGAAGTGGAAGTCAGGCACCTGCTCGTTGTGTTATATGTGGTAGTTGGTGCTGTTTATAGGGCCCTAGAAAGAAAATAAAGGTGTTTGGCTTTGAACTGTGGCTATTGAGTGAAACTGATGTAACATCTTAACCACACAGATACATAGTTCCAAGAACTGTGGTAGCAAGCAGGATGCTGGTTTTTAGGAACAGAACAAATTTCCCTCAGTGTCTCAGAACTTGCCTATTTCAGCTGTGCAATGAGGCCTGGGGATTATAATAATGGGAACGAGTGGAAATCTGACTAGTTTTATTTTTTTTGGAAGCCTTGCATGGAAAGATGACCTTCCATGCTCTTGATCTAACAGTTAAGATCTCCGTTCAGTGCCTCAAGTTCCCTTACACATCCTGTTACAAAAGCAGGTGTCCTGCTTGGGTTGCTACCTCAATGGCAAAATCCATGCCGATGCTGGTGATCTTCTAAAGTCAAAGTGGGTTTTTCAGGGTCATTAACTGATGCCTCTCTTGCAGGAAGTCCGTTGAGGAAAATTCTCCATGAATGTACGTCACAATGATGATGACCGACCAAATTCCGCTGGAGCTGCCACCGTTGCTGAACGGGGAGGTAGCCATGATGCCTCACATCGTGAATGGCGATGGATCACAGCAGGTCAGTGAGCTTTGCAGAAAATGGCTGGTTTAAATGAACTATTTCTGGGCCACCAAGGGATTTTTAAGATGGGTAAGGTGGTTTCCCTAGCACTAGGGAGCGCAGAGTATTTCCTGGAAGGTAGAAATCTCTGCTTACCCTGGAAAGACATTAAAAGCAATGCTTTAAGTGTTCCATTAAATTTAATGTGATTGTTTGCATATGTGTTCATTGAAGTTAAAATAATGGGATTGAAATAATGGCTATAAATGCTACATATTTGAGGGCTTTGCAGAAAGTTAATCTCATGATTTACTTGTGCTAGCTGTTGTCCAGACATCTTGCTAGTATCTTGAATGATATTTTAAGAATTTAAAACAAAAATGCTGATATTTTAAAAATGTGAAAGAAGGAAAGAAATGGAGAATTGAAGATGAGTCCTGTGATGTCTGCCATTCTTTGCTTACCTAAATGTACTGGTCCCAGCAGTCCTATGTATTACCCTGCACTTCATTATAAGAAGCAGAAGTGAATTGTGAGCGTGCTTTTGAAGGAAGACAAGTTTATAGTTGCTTTCATATTTTTCTGGGAGATGTTCTCTAATGAGCTTGATCAGAAGTAGGTACAATGATTATAGGACCATAACAATGTCTTCATGTCAGGATACAGCCTGAAGGTTTAAGCTGATAGTTGGTAGGTTACCAAACCTGTCATCTTGGGTTAATCTTTCTCTTTGTAGAACATCTACCCTAGCAATTTTTCTGTGTTACTCAATTTGAGTCCCTTCTGGTGTCAGACATTTCAGCAAGGTATTTTAACCAAGGTAGAAATAAGCTGTCCTTCATGAATCAATATAAAATGTCATTCTGTTACTTCTCATTCCCTTGATCATTTGTTCCTCCTTCCAAGCTGTGTTTTGAGTTACACCAACCTTGAAAGGAAGCATAATTTCTGCTTTTCTTCTGAGCTTCTAAGTCTGTTTGCTTATCTGGGTTCTCATTATGATACAGATTTTCATTGCTGTGATTTTTTTTTTTAAAGTCATTTCTGCACATCATGCTTCAACTTGAAAAAATAGAAAAGAAAGCTTTTAATGGTTTTATTTACCAAGTCCAATATTAATATACTTAAGTGAAGGAACAATCTTATCATTACTGGATAGGATAATTGTTCTTTAAAAATGCCCTTTCCTCCTTGCTGGAAACCATTTATCAGGTTATACTGTCCTGTGGCTCCTTCTGTATTATAGAAAGAATAAATGAAGTCTTCTGAGCCCTTTTTTGAGATGGGGCTCTAAGTCCAATCTTTGAATTTCCCCATCAGTGATGTTTTAGCAGCCTTGCTTGGCAGATGCCTCCATTGCCTTTAATCTGACTTCTCATCTAATGTTTTGGAGTAAAGTGAATTGCTGACGTACTGGAAGTGCATTATGTCTTGCTTTTGCTGTGTGATGCAAATAGGAGTCAGCAGAATAGTTCTGCGCCGGGTTCCTTTTCTACATAAATGTTTCTTGGATGATGCTCATAGACCTCATCACCTTACCTCTATAAGTACTTGTAGCTGGAATACTAGTTTTCTGTGAGACCTTTTTTGGCCTCTGGTCTGGATCAGCCTTCATATGTTGCAAAGCTTTATGCTTTATCATTTTCATCCTATTCATGGAGCTTTAGTTCATGTCTTCACTTTTTAAAAGTACAGTTCTAAAATGGAATGAAATTGGAATAAATGCTGTGTTTGATCTTTGCATATGCTAGCAGCAAGTTGACTATGTTAATTGTTCTTAACATGATTTGTTATGTAATGTAGAAGCAAATATTACATGTTTGTTGAAAGAGATTTATCTTAGTTCCTTGTAAGGCAGGAACAGCTTTCAGATTAGATTCACATAAGAATTACTTCCTTAAGAAAGATGGTTTATATTACCTCATAAATAGCGGCTGGTTTGATAAGGACATTCGCTTTTCCAGGGTATAATTACAGGCTCAATTAGAAGCTGGTGGTAAGAAAGCATCATAGCTGAGCTGGTGGGAGGTGAGGTGTGTGGAGTTTTCCAGACCACAGGGTGGCTGGCACGCAGATCAGCTTTGAAGCTGATAGTACTTGCTCCTGAGGAGATGCTCTGGGTGCACTTGCTGTAGCTCCTCCTTACATGTTGCTGGATAAGTGAAGCCTCAGCCATGCCAGCATGGCAGAGCTGTGCTATAAGCTGTACCTGAAAATGCTGAGCTTCAGAGAAAAGGCTTTTCTCAGAAGACAGGTTCTTACATATGTAGAAAAGAGCAGACTGGAGCTGGTAAAACACCTGAGCTTTACCAGCAGCCAGATGGAGAGCCATGCAAAAGGCAATTCTGCCCGTAAACAGTCCTGTATTGTAAAACAATTGCATAGGAACATTCAGTTGTTTTATCTTCCTGGGGATAAGTGCTGCAGAGCTGTACAGAGCAGAGCTGGGAACGTCTCTGCCTGCTTGACAGTAATCCCTCTTCTCTAGACTTCCCAAAATGGCATTTCTAGCACTGGCTTTTTTTTTTTTTTAAAGTTTCCCACACTTAGTTTCCACTACCGCTGACTATATTTAATGCTTTCATATCCCTTCCAGAGTTGCTGCTTACTCTGTTTCTGCTTCTAATCCACTTGTAACTCCTGTGGGGATTCAGGGAGTGATAATTAACCTTTTGGTCCAAGAATTTCAATGGTTTCCTGTAGATACTCCACTGCAAGCTCTAAAAAGCTTGGAGTATAAAGTGGAGGGCAGCTAGCTGTGCCATAGCGTGTCTGTACAGAATGCCGGGTGATTTAGTTTGGGAAATTTTATTTCGGCTTGGTTAGCTTACTGCACCTGCAATGGTGTAGCAAGTTTTCTGCTTGCCTGCTCTTTGTAAAGGTGTGTTTACCAAACCTTGTTTTTTCACTATTTGGCTCAAGCCCAGGCACTTCATGTAGTCCTGTGTGTGCTTGTTCCTGTTTTTTAGGGTCACACACTTCGAATAAGGGAGACAAGAGTACGTCTGAAAGGGGAACAAGATTTGGTACCTTCCTGTAGCACAAGAAATCTGTGTACCTTGCAAGAGCTTGAAAGCATTTAGCTGGGTTTTATACTGTACCTGAACAGCAGCTGAGTTGAGCGAATGAACTTTGTGCCAAAACTTAGAGTTACTTCTTCATAGTTTCTTGGAATTTTTTATATATACTTGCAGAAATGTCCTTTTAGGGGAGAGGGGGGATACTTGCACAAGGGAGGCTTGTTTCAAGAAGAAAAATGTTTAGAACTGGTACACATCTAAAATACCCAAGTTGAGAAGCATCAATCCATGAAAAATGTCTATTGGATGAAGGATGATGAAATTTCCTTCTCTGTAAATATACTGACTTTTACAGCAGATTCAGTTGTCTTAAGCATTTAGATTAGAACAGATGGCAGCCAAGTAGCATTAGGAAAGTTAACTCATGGCCAGTGTTTGCTATCTAGGGAGTCTCCAGAATGAAGTTTTCTGAAGGAATTTCAACCAAATGATGTTGGTGGGCAAACTCTGAGACTGTTCTCACAAATACGTTTCTTTGTGAATACAATAAAAAAAAGAATTTGCTAAAACTTCATGAATCTTAAAATTTTTTTACTTGTCAGAGCAATTTGTTATGCTGTTATACTGATTTAAATTTTTTTATTTTTTTTTTTACTGCATGTTTGGAGAGTATTTAACTTGTGATAAATTAGGGAGTTCAGGATCTGTCACTTGTGGGCTTGCTATCAATAGCACTCATCATAAACTGACTGAATCGCTTCAAGTCTCTATTTTCTGTCTTATGGAAAAAAGGGGCGTTAAGCCCAGAAAACTATTATCAAATATTAATTTTTAAGTCACTGTTTTATTGTTTAAGATGTAACGTGTTCCCTGATTTTTCTAACTGAAGAGAGGTTGAAAGTATTTGTCCTACCTGCTCCTGTGTGGCTGAGGGGGAATCTATTCCTGAGAAGAATATTGCACATAGAAAGATGTGAACTCTTTGGTCCTTCCTGTGGGACAGAGCTGGAAATTCATACAGGTCTGGGGCACAGTCTTTTAAAGTAGAATAGAGAATGTGGACCCAAGTGATCATTCTGGGTTTTGGGGGTTTGGTGGGTTTTTGCTTTGGGTGTGGTGTGTGGTTTTTTTTTTTTTTTTTTCTTTCCCAGTGATGCAGTATATTCCAAAAGTTATACACTGTAGAAATCGTAAATGTGGTAGATTTTAATAACTTAAAGCATTTGTGGGGAACCTGTGGCTGGATCCCAGATGGTGCCTATGGTGCTGTGCCCCCCAGCTGTATGAAGCATGATATATCTAAATGGGGAAGGGAAAATTTGCCACACTGGAAAATGCTTAAGGCAGGGTTTTAATAAGCCAAAGCAGTGCAAGCGGCTGTTTGACCTTAGCAAGGAAAAGGTTCTCATAAAGTGGAATATTTTAAAGCAAGCATTGGATTGTATTGCATCACATGGATGCAAGTGAATGTCTTTCTACTTGCTGCTGCACCTGTGCTTGCAGGTGAACTGCAGCAAAATAGTTAGGAGATGATGGCCTACTTTGGATGTGAATTTTCTTGTGTGTGCTTGAAAAACACTTGTATAAGTAAAGCAGTGCTATACAAAATAGGTAATAGCATATGGCTTTGGTCCTTATCAGGTAGTGTTTTCTGTCTTTGTGTGAGACTGTTCATCCACAATGAATATTCCTGAACCTGAGCTTTAAGCCTGTGTTAGACTTTGCTGGCAGGTTCGTTAGTCTCTTCCCCTGGTCCCAGTAGGCGTGAGAGTTGGATAGTAGGAACAAGTGGGACATGAGTGATGTGCATTTGGCTTGTCATGAAAACTTAAGTCTGGACATAGAGCAATTATTGCCAAATTGGGTGTGTGTGCGATGATAAATATTTATAGTAACTATGCAACTTAGTAACATTAATCAGTCTTAACAAACATGACTTTAAATAAAACATAGTAACATTCTTAAATGCAAAATAAATGTAAAAAAAGTGTGTTATAGAGATAGCAAGCTTTCTCTGAGGATGCAGCAGGTAAGGCTGGGCTTCAACATTGAGTGGGTTAAACTGCTAAAGCAAACATCTGAGTACTTTTTTGGGAAAAGAAAAAGCCTTTGGGACTGTGCTGCTGACACCCTACCCGCAGCTGTCACAAGCTCCAGATTTTGGGAAGTGAGGAGGCTGGGGGATTGAAACTGGGCTGAAGTGTCCTTGGATGTCGGACCCCACCCTTGTGATGCTGCCGGGCAGCAGCGTGGGCTCAAAGTGACTTTTCAGATTCTCTCTCCTCTTGCTGCCATCTCATAAACCTGCATACTCGGGATGATGAATATTGGAAGAGACATAGGGCAATTAAAGATCATCTGTGTTTGTTTTCATTAAAATAACAGCGTTCTCTTTAGACTTTTTTTATTGCTTTCCTCAGATTTTTTAATTAAAAGCTTCGAAAACAAGGCGTTCTCATGAAGATCCCTTGTGTGGAAAGGAAACAGAAAAGCTGCGTTCCAGGCTGTAGAATACAGTTTTGTTGTTTTAGGAGGATGTGGGGAGAAATAAATCTTTGAATTAGTTTGACACACTTAGTGTGTATTAACAAAAGAAGTCGCAGTGTGCCTCGATACGAGTTGTCCCAGGCAACTGGGACAAGTTGGGGGCGTTGACTGGAAGATGCCCAGTATCTGATACTCGATGTGCACTGGCTTTAGTGGTTTGACCTCAGCTCTGTGACTTGTTAGTTGGTGCTTCGCAACTGTAAGCTCTCAGGGGGTTATGGGTGGCATGGGAGGAGGGCAGAGTGGTTTGGGTGGTGGGGTGGATTATGGGGGCAAACCCCAGTACCCCAGGTTTGGGTGGAGAGGAGAGGCTGGGGCTGGGGCGCAGCCTGCTGGAAGGGGTCTGCCTGCAGTGTGGGGGGCAAGCAGAGGGTCTTGCCCGAGGAGCATCCTGATCTGGGTCTGAGGCCACCTCAGGTACACGTGCTCGTGTGCTGACCATCCTCCCTTTGCATCCAGCCCTTGCTCCAGCGTTGACCCACATCAGTCACACGTCAGTTATTCCTGTTCTTGATACAGCTGCCTTCTCCCAGCAACAGCTCATAAGTGTTTGCTTTTGCTCCGAAGGTGGCTAATTTGAGCACTGGTGCAGAAGAATGTCTGTCTTTTTAATATCTTCAGAACTTAATGATTTTATTTTTGTTTTTACATTTTAGGAAATGACAGCTACAGTACTTTATTCCAATGCAGTTCTTGCCTACAGTATAACTTTTAAGTCCATTATTTGTACTGATGGTTACTGGTTTAGCATGTGCTTTTCTGTACCACTGAGGCTGGAGGGTGATTTCTTCACTGTTCTGAGAAACCCTGCATAGCTGGAAATGGCTGAGGAGATGACCTTTCCAGCTACACACAAAGCTTTGGAGGCACAGGGCCTTGGCTTGTTCCTTGGCTGTTGATTTTTCTGAAATTTTGCTGAAGTAAATGAATTTCATAAATGTTGGTGTCTCTTCTTCTGTGATACAGAAAAATACCACTCTGAAGGTGCAGATCTAGTGGGTCTGCCATCATTTGGTGCAAGAGACCTACTTGGTTTAATAGAAGTCAAGCTCATTGATTTTCTTTGAAGATCTTTGTGCTTATATATGTATTTAAATGTTCAAATATCAATAAAACCAGATTGCTTATGGCTTTCAGCCTTGTAAATTGTTAGGAGATTAAATGGTACAAATTGTTCACATTTCACAAATACAATTTTATGAACACTGAAGCTGAACAGCTTACTTAAGAGCCTGGGAAACCAGGATTAGTATTACTGGATTTTAGGTGACAACCATGGTGAAATTTGCTGCAAATCACTGATTGACAGAATAAAGCACTTTTCTCTAGCAGCGATATAATTTTGAAAAGGTCTGTGGCTTAATTGCATAGCTAATGGTTGAAAACTGCTATCCTTTCAATGTGTTCGATATTTAAGGTCAAAACAAAATTCCAGGTGAAAATGTTTTGTGGACTCTTGTCTTTACTGGGCTCTAGTTAAAATTTGGACAAAAGTAGTATAGTTCCTACTCCAGACAGGCAAGGCAGAATTGATTTTTGTTATCCTGCAGCACACAATGGGGAATGTTGCTTTCTGACCAACTTAATTCCATGTTTTGTGGCAGTAACAAGTGCTGAGGTGTTTGGTTTTGTTTGTTTGTTTTTTTTTTAATAAATATGAAATCTTCAAACTGTTGTACTCTAGGAACTGTCAATAA
The DNA here is from genome assembly GCF_031877795.1 of Strix aluco. Classification (NCBI taxonomy): domain Eukaryota; kingdom Metazoa; phylum Chordata; class Aves; order Strigiformes; family Strigidae; genus Strix; species Strix aluco. The sequence goes on along the minus strand of NC_133939.1, from coordinate 25,496,416 downwards.
GGAATTATTTCCATACATAAAATAGTTTAATAGAAGCTATTATATATAAATCCCAAACTCTCCCCACAGGCTCGCGATGTAGGGGTGAAGCCATGGTGGCCGCTGCCCTTCAAGAAACAAATTTGTTGATGGAACAATTTGTTTGTGTTAAAAACCTGTGTAATTAGGCAAGGATAACTGTGCTTTATTTTGGCCATCATAAGCAACAGCTATTATTGGGGATATAATCTTGAGAATGGGTCTCTTAATGTGGTAATCCAAGGAAATATTTTCAAAGCACAACTGCAGGCGCGCTAATGCAGACACGTGGGCTGGAGACTGACCTTTGCAGTGACTCCTGGAAAAGGAATTTGTAAATCATACCCTTTTGATAACTAACTCTGGGGTAGACACCTGCCTTCTGTAGTATGAGGAATCCCTCTCTCACCGTCAGTCTTACATCTGCCATTAAGTTTAACTCCCTGCTTTAGGGAAAAGATTGAGCTTTTCATATAGGAGACATCAGTTTGGTTAGGGTATGGATTTTGAGGAGTTGGACCAATTTCTTCCAAGGTGTGATGGTATGCTAGAGCATCTGGTTTACATTAATCAAGCACATTAATAAGCAGCTTTAGAGCTGTTGGTTTAGACATATAATGCAAATGAGCTTATGAAATATTTTTATGATTCTTTGCCTCTTTGTATTCAGGTTTCTGGTTTGAGTTTTTTTGTTGTGGTGTTGTTTTTTTTTTTTTTAAAAAAACCCCTGAATGACACTGCTTTGCTCTGTGCTTCTTTTGACCTGATGCCCATACCCTGTTGTGGATAATCCACGCCTATTCATAGCAAAAGAGCACTTAAATGCTGTCACTTAACTGTTGATTGTTTGGAGATTAGGGATGGAATGGCTTTGTGCCTTCTATCTTTTCTGAACCATTTATTGTGCACTGTATGCTGGATCAGATCCACCCTGATCTGTACTCCCCAAGAAATTATTGTTGCAGACAAAATAATGGCTTTCATATGCCATTTTTTCTGATTTTTCAGCTTATGCATTAAAAATGTTGCTGGAATAATTGGTTTCTGTAGGATTACTGTAATTCAAAAGGTCATCTAGGTAATAATTATTTTAGGCATTTAGCTTAAGGAATTCAGAAACACGACATTAATTCTGTCTTTCCAGATTGAATGATTAAGTTCTGCTTGCAGGTGTCCCAGAATATAAAGACCAGACCTAAATTTAGAGAGTTTTCACAAAAAAATATAAATCTAAATTTTCAATTTCTACCAAGATTAATCCAGATTTTGACTGAACTTCTGACAATGCAAAGTGAACAGAAGTGTGTTTAAATTATTTGAATAAAAGTTTCACAAGCAGCAAGAGCATGGGATAAATGATCACTAGTTGCCAGTGAAACTCTCCATTAAAGAAATAAATCTAAATTATAAGTTTTAAAACCATGATTTTAGACACCTGAAAAGTAATAAAGATGAGTACAACATACACTGAACTGAGATGTGTTTTGGTGCTTCCTGGTCTTCGTAGCATTCCCATCATCTGCAGAATTGAGCAATGGGAGTCTGGGCTGCTATTTTGATTATTTCTTTTAAAAAATCTTGTATTTGTTACTAAATAAATAGTTTATTACTTGTTTTGTGTGCAACTATTGAACTGTGTGTGTGTCTATGGATTTTGCTTAACTGAGATCTGCTATGTGTAGGACTGAAGGATAAATTTTAAAAAATGTGATGGATCAACTCCCCTTACAGTGCAAAAAACTTTTATTCCTGTGAACTTGAAATCCTGGTATGGCTTGGTGCTGTATGCTGGAGTTTTATTATGTGCTCTCTGCTCTCATGTGCCAGTAGTCTAAAGATTTATGTCCTTATCTATCAGCATTTGTCTAAGTTAAACATGCTGTCAGAAGTTTTGTGGTGGAGCCCAAAGCCGTAGTTCTCATCTACACACCACTGAGTTATATCTTTATTTCAGCTCTTATAATTTAGCTGAGTATGTAGGCTTTAAGTCTCTACTGGCTCTTGGACCCTGCTGGTACCCAAAGATACCAGTCTGTTCCCTCCCTGCCCCCCATACTTCTTCCAAAGTACAGATAACACAATTGTTGGGTTGGGGAGATTTAATTTTTGAGGATCACGGTGAAACAAATGTGGTTTTTTTTTTTCTCTTATGGCAGGTCTTTCTGGTTCAAGTTAATCCAGGTGAAACCTTTACAATAAGGGCTGAGGATGGAACCCTGCAATGCATCCAAGGTAAGAGGATACACAAACATGTGGATGAGCATTGCTTGCGTTATGGAATACTTGTTCTCTCATCTCTGCAAAAACGTGATACGCAGCTCTGAAAGTAGAGTGAAGCACTTAAGAGTGAGAAGTTGCAGACATGGCTGCTGTATGTGTTACAGTACTTCAGTATCTTGAAATGAGTCATGAATTTCTTGCAAGTCCAGGAGACTTCTCTCTCTGTTCAGTCATTTATCAGCATTTTTTAATATGCATATTTCCTTATAACCAAATAGTAAATACAAATCAGAGATCCCAAATTAGGTTGAAAACTAGTAACGAATTAAGTGGATATCCATGGAAAAACTATTTTGTTTTCATACAGGCATTGGGAGCAATAGAAAACGAGCAGAGAAGTACAGACTTTGCAGAGTGCTTGGAGAAGTCAGATTGGGTTTGAGCAGATTTTTAAATTGGTTCTTTAGAAGCAGAGCCAGTTAATTATGTAGTATTGAATAAAAGCATGTAAGCAGTCTTTTGACTGCTGTTTTACCTCTTGGTAAAACTGTGCAAATATGATAAATAGTGCTTGTCTTTTTTAGAAGAGAGAGCCCACACAAAATCTCTTTAACATGTCTGAAGGGAGAAGCAACAAAAGACCTTTCAGGTTGTATATTAAGTACAGTGAAGAGGTTTTCTAGCTGGTGGCAAATACAGCTTTGAAGGGAATCAGATATTTCCCTAGGTATAACGCTGTCTACAATAAATACAGGAAGATTAAATAAAAATTTAAAGGGAATAGACTTTGCGTAGCTGTACTGCTAATACTGTTTTAAGTGATATTTTTTGAGCTTATGCTGTTATTGTATTTTTTTGAGAAGGGAGGTAGGTGGTGTTGCCTCCCCCATCCTTTCCAGATCTTACACCATTAAGCAGCAATCTCAGTGGGCTATTAATTCAAAAACCTTTCCTAAAAAAGTAATAATAATAGGGGAAATAAAGTCAGTTTAATAATAATTGTTTAGCTAGTGAATTGCCCCTGTATTTTGACTGCAAATTTAAAATCTAATCAAAGACTGTTTCTTAAATTTCATCAACTAATAAAATCATACTGCGCAAGGATAACTGCTTTTTATTAAAATTTGAGTTAGAAGGGACCCCTGGAGGTCACCTTGCTCAACCTTCTGCTGAAAGCAGGGATAGTGTCAGAGGTGGATGGGGTTGTCCACCACCTCCTGAATTGTGAAGCTCTGAGGATGGAGGTTGCTCCTGGGCAAATGGCCCCAGTGCTGCACCGCTCCCATGGGGAAGAGTTTGTCCTTTATGTCTATTTGAAATTTCCCATCTTGCAGTCTCTCTGCATATTTTCTGTGCCCCCCTCCCCATTTAAACAGTGGAAGAGTTGGTGGTTCTTGCTTGTAATTTCATCCTTATGGAAATGACAAATTAATAGTTGCTTGAGATAGACGTTACAGAAGCTTCCCTGAACGCCATCCAGGATTATTTGGTCTTGATGAGCAATAATAGCAGCAATTTAAAACTGCTTGTTAAGATTTATAGCCAACATGCTGTGTGGTAAGAAATTGGTTCACGTGGCAATTAACAGAGGAATAAAGCTGGCTACTCCTTTTATTTGAAATGAATGCTTTATATTGGTTAGTACATTAAAAATTTCCATTACAAATATAATTATGACACCATTTATTTATTTTTTTTCATGCTCAAACTGTTGTTCAGACAGTGTTTTTAAATGAGTGCAACTTGAAACCTCCTGGTTCTGTACTCCCTGTAATTTAACATGTTTGTGCCAATGGGACTTGTTTGATACTCATCAGCAGTCTTTCATAAAACTAATTTAGAATTTGTAGCATAAGATTGTCTCCTTTTTTTGGTAGAGCTACAGTCTTGACTGCCAAAGCACACGTGTGTGTTTGTATACACTCTTAAGTTTGGTATGAAAATTCTGATATTATTTTCATGCAAAAGCTTCAGCTCCCACTTTATTGTGAAATATTTATATTGCTGAAATAAGTACGTGCTTCAAACATGGAAGAGCACCTGACTGTATCGTTGTTGCTTTTTTTTCCCTTTTGGTAAAGCTGTGTTTACAGTGCAATTGTGGAACTTAACTGAAGTTAATCGTGATCTATTGTGGAAGAAACTGTAATTAGCCAGCAAATAGATTAGGTTTCGTGACAGTTCTGTTTTTCCTGTGCTCTGAGGTTACTGTAAAAGACAGGCTTATTTTGTGTGCAGTGGTTTTGGAAATTACATACCCCCTTGCTCAACAAAACTTATAATGTCTTTTTTTTTTTCTGTGATAGAGTATTCTGTATGTTTAAAGGTTAATGTATTCCCTATATGTGGGGCAGCACTCAGACAATAATAATGCATTTTCCTTTGCTCCCACGTTGCACTATGATTAGCAAGCTATGGAATAGTTTTAGCACAAAGTTAAGGCAGCATGTAAGTCTCGTTTTAGGCAGTGTGTAGCCTGTGAGCTGGTAGCTCCCCACTGAACGGACAATACTCACTTTTCCCTTACTGCCACGTATTCAGTGTTATGACATAAGATGTGCTTGTAAATAGGATTACTTTGTATTTGCAATATGAAGGACTACTTTATTATAAACTGTGTGATTCTTCTGAGTTCAGGAAGTGAACACCTATTAAAAACTTGAGATGTCATGCCTTGCTTACACTAAATTCTTCAGGGTATAGGAAAGCTGCTTTTTCTCTTGTCATGTATTGGTTTTGCAGAGGCAGCTAACTTTGTTTATGTGGAGTGATTATTTTTTTTTTAATTGTTTTATCTTTGTGAAAGCATTTTTTTATATTTGGCTTTTTGAGATGTTTGAAATCTTTAGTTTGTGTTCCTGAAGTCTGTTTTGGATGTCCTGTGAACCACTGCTTTTGTATCCAGGACACCCTTTGACTCCATGGTTATGGCATATCTGGGGATGGGTGGGGATAATGTGTATTAAAGGACTGACATGAAAATAGCAGAGAAAAAGAAGACTTACTTGAATCTTCATTTGTCTTCTCAAGGTTGGAAGACAGACACTTGTTTAAGGAAGACCTCTGTGGAATATTCTGTTTTAAACACCCTGAAGTGTAATTAGCCACTAGTTGAATAATCACTATTTAAAAATAAAAAGAATAGATGCACATTTGAAGGTCTCCAATGTTTTGGAATAGTAGAGAAATCCTAAAACAAAAAAATTTTTCCAATTCCTTAGAGTTTCACCAGTAAGATAATCAGTGAAAATTTAAATAAAAACACCCCCACCCCAAACTGAGATACTACCCTCCTAAAATACTATAAAACTGGAATAAATGTGTGTTTTTAATTGAATGTGCAATGTGTTACAGCATGTGCTGTCTTCATTCCTGTTTTCTATTTGCATGTAGCCAGAGGTGACTTGTTTAAGAGATGGATTTACAAGCCCCATGGGTCACGGTGGGGGGCTGGATTAAGCAGTGCATGGTAAGGATAGTGGCTGGGAGAAGTTTAGCTGGTCAGTGGGCATGAAAAGAGGGTCTGTGGTTTCCTTGAGAGGACAGATTTAAAGAGATGGATAAATCTGGGCTTTTGGAGAAATCCAGCCCTTGAGGACAAGGTCTGTATGGCACAGTCCATGTGTTGGCTTATTTAAGGAGGCATCTGAGTGGTTCCAGGTGCTCGCACCAGGACTTGTGATACTGGCTGACTTTGTAAGGGTTTGCCTTCTCCATCCCACCTAATAAAAGAGATGCAGCGGCATGTGACTTCTGTAGCCTTTATAGCAGCAACCAAATAAAGGAATAAAGAAAGGAGATGCTGAGGATTAATTGAGAAGAATCTTATTTTTTAATAGTTGCTAGAACCTGGATCAGGTGGGACCTGACGCTGCCTGTGCAGGCAGGAGCCTCGCTCTCCTGCCTGCCCTGACTGTTAAACCCTTGAGCGCTTGCTCAACACTGAGACTGGCCACCTGGCCTGTGTTATAAAGTGGGAACATAAAGCACATCCTTAATATTTGTGTGCTATTGGATGACCAGTCTTTGTTCCTTTTAAACCATGTGCGTATTAATGACAAAGTATTAGTATACTTCCTCTGAAAATCACAGTATCCCTAGGGAACAGGGAGGAAAGCCCTGTTGTCCTCTGCTGCCACCCACTTGGGCTAAGTTTTGGGCTTTAACTGCAAAACTGTACCTCTGTGGGTGGTTAAAAGATCTCTGATTTAGAATCTTAATTCAGTGTTTTTGAGTGATGAAATGTGTATATGTGCTGTATCATCAGTATTTTAAAAGCTGCTCTTTTTATATAGTTTTGACAGATAATAAATACTTCATAAATACGTCAATACTTTAAATACTTCATTTCCTTTCTGCATTTTTCCACTTAATTTTTCATCAAACTGAGTGGACTGTTGCTAGCTCTGCAAGGAAACGACAAGGGCAAGGCATATCCTCACCCATTTCTTTGCTCAGCTCCAACTTTGTATTCCCTTTATATCAAAGATTCCTTCTAGCTGGTGCTTTGGGGTAACCACACTAAATGAAATAGGGAAGAGAGGGAGAACGTGGATCTGATCAGCTGCAGAATGCAACTGAAACAGCCACCCTGTATTGGAAAAAAAACTTATTCTGCTTTCTGAATTTTAGAATAAATAGATTCTGGGTGAATCTGATGTGTTCAGGAAATTTGTCTTTTCCTAGGGACTGACTGAAGGCTGATGTTTTTAGCCAATATCTTAAGATCTTTGATAGGAACTTCTACTGCTGCATGAGAATCATGCCATATACTAAATTATCTAAAAGTCCAACAGTTTGTGCATAGTTTGGGGCAGTGGAGCTGTACCCAAGAATCTGTTCAGTCCTTTTTCATACTGGAAGGCAATAATGACAAGCTGTCATGCACACTGTGGTATTAATAATATGGACAAAATGAGTATTCTGGTGCCACTTAAACTTGCTTGTCACCCACGTGTTGAAAATACATAATAAAAACTGAAATTCCTGGTGTATTCTGTCTAGCCCATGCTGTTGAAAAGATCCTCTTGAAAATTCTCTCTTGTCTTTGTTCAATATCACAGCACTAGGTTTGGAATAGTGAAGCACAAAATTTATGTACAAAGAAGACAAATTTACTAATGACAAGAAATGATGCTTTCATTCTAGAATGGCACAGGTGAACAAGGCTCTGCATTAAATGGTCTTTTTTGATGTTTTCAAGGACAAGATAGAGATGTGCAATGGGAAGGAGGGTTTGTAGCTATATTTAAGTATGAATATCTGTGTAGTAGACAAGGACCGAAATTGCCTTTGGGTGGTTACATTTTGAAATGACAACAGTATAATAAACATACAGTTTACTAATACTAATATTTGTTTCAAGTGATGTTTGCAAGTTTTTTGCCATTGACACTGAACTTGAAGTGCTACAGGGACCTTGCTTGTTCTTATCTTGTAAAACAAAGAATGCAAGAATTAAATTTTAGTGCTGCTTTTTCTGTAGATCTAAAAGCCAGTAACTCAAGAGAAAGGCCAGAAGTATGCTAAAAATCTAGCAGTGGTTTCTCAAATGAAAGATTTCCTGGAATTATTATTCCCTTAATTTGGTGGGTGGGTGTGGTTTGGTGTGGTAATGCAAAGGAATGGATAATATTAAAAGCTAAATACCTGTAGATTTATATACGGTGAATGTGTGTGTCAGTGAAATAAGGCTGTTTGGTCTTAGTCTAAGCAAAGCAAAAAAAGTATGCTTTTTTTTTTTCCCCTTCAGTATGAGATTGGAAATGAGGAAGTGAGTCAGTTTCTTGGAGGGAAAGGAAGAGTTGAAAATAGATGGGACATCATGTAAGCAAATGAGTGATAACTGTGGTGTGTGGGTGGGGACAAAGGCACCGGAGATGAGAGTGGTGAAGGACACACATGAGGGAACTGGTGGATGTCAGGTCAGAGACTGGAGAAGGAAGAAGCCTAAGGAAGTGGAACAAAAAAATACAGGTTCAGGTAGCTGGCTGGTTTTATAATGCTGCAAGTTCTCCCGTTGCATCAGCTGCTGAGAGCATCTCCCTCCATCACTCTGCAGGTGCAGAGGCAGATGATGGGCTGCTCCTCAGTGCACCTGGCTTGTTTTCAGCCTGAGATGAAATAGTAGCAGCACCTGAAATCATGCTGCTTTAGAGAGGTATCCAGAAGGCTGGAAATAACCTTTAATCAAAGGGCAGCTTGTGAAATCTGAGGGGGGAAGGTGCTTTGGGCACTTCAGAGCAGCCACTGCCTGTGCACTGATGAGAGCTGGGGGCTACTGGGGGGCCAGGCTGGTGCAGCAGTGCAGGGGTGTGCCATAGCATCTGTTTGCTTTCCATTTTTATCTGCTGAATTCTCAGAATATGGCCCTCAGTTAAGTTATAAGAAATTAATTTATGACTGTTTTCAAAATATGCTCCAAAGCACTGCAGTGATCAGAACATAAAATTCTGCAAAAATGGGAAGAACCAATGTCCTCTTTACTGTGTCTGCTTCTGTCTGACACCACTTGTGTGTCTGCATGAGGTCAGGCACGCTCCTGGGACGCAGAAAGGGCTCCTAGAGGCACGTCTGCCAGGGCGCACGGGAGTGGGACAGGCTGGACATGCCTTGGCCATGTCAGGGAAGGGAGGGGTGAAATGCAGGGTGAGCTCTGATTTTTGTTTCTGCTTGTTTTTCCAAAGTGTTTCGGCTCTTTCCACCTACGTGCTGGTGTGCAGACTGGTTACACGATACGGAAAACTTTCTGTAGGAAATGCAGTTTCAGTTCAGATTGTTTTGGTCATTAGGGTTTGGAGGAAAATAGTCATGTGTGGTGGTATTTTACAGCTGCTCTTTTGGTATTAAATAGCTTTTGTTTACATTGAGTTTATAAAATTTTGGCTCGATTTCTTTCTCTTTTACACTAAGGGCCCTTTTCACCCTAATATGTTTTAAAACATAATTCTTGTTCAGGTTTATTATTTGATGGATAAGTCCGGCCTCCAGTATCCATTGGCCTCCTTGGTATATCAACACATTTAAGTAAGGTTTTGATTCTTTCTATTAATGGGCAAATGAGGAATTATCTGCACAAGCATTCTCCAAACTAAAACTGTGGTGGAAGCCTTTAATCTGGAAGAATCCCATGTTACTGTTTATAATTCCTGTCTAACCAACCTTTGTTCTATCGGCCAAAATACTTGTTTCTTCCACTAACAGAATCAATATCACCCTTTAGAGGCATTTTCACCATCTTCTAGCTTGGGTCATGTCAGTGTGTTGCCATCGGTAGCACTGGCCTATCACCAAGCCTGGGTTCAGTCGTGCCCCTCCTGTTGGGATATTACCCATGGTGCACTCCATAGTTTTTCAAAGGTATAGCTATAAACCACCAGTTGTTAATACCAAACCATATAATCATAACAGATATTTTATTTTCTCATTGTGGCCCCATTATTAACCAGAAAATACCAGAATTTGCCATGGAGCCTTTTACACTCTGTGTTATTTTTGGTGACTCTACCTGCATTTCGTATATGGGCCATTTGGCCTCTTAGTGTTTGGTCACCTTGGAAAACTGAGGTCCTGATTGTGCATCATTTGTTCCTTCCGCATGCAATAAATAACATATTTCCATACCTTTGTGAAACTTGTGTTAAAATCTTCTGAGAGAAGAGAGCAAAGGGATGCTAACAGAGTAGATTTTCCCCTCGTTACTGTCAGTGAGATCATAGCACCATTCTCCTTTCATCTCACAGGTTTTGTTTCTAGCACACTACAATAAAGTATAGGAAGCCATGTAAGAAGCCAAAAGTAAACAATAGGATGCTTTGTTTACTGTTTGTATAATCATAGCTTCTCCATTTTAAATCTGATAAAGCTTAGAATAATCATGGAAAATTCTTTTGCATGTGTGTGGATTAAATCTTGAAGATGATGCACCTGCCCTAGTAGATTTGTTGTATAGAATATCTAGTCCTTTAAAAATACCTTTTGATTAGAATATAATGAATTGATAGCTGTTATTTAATATAACTTCCCTGATAGAAGACGAAAGAAAAAAGAAGCAGCTTGACACGTAACTAAAGTTTAATTTGGCTTCATTTCTCCAAATCCTAAAGTTTGAATGTTTTACACTACACATTGTGAGAGGAGGGAAGGAGAGAGAAATACTGCTGAAAGTGGAAATATTTCTGAAATGCTTTTGAGATGTGGAAACTCAAGGCGTTCTGCAACGGCATCCACGTACACTCGGAGGGATGGCCGCAGCCTTTCCCAACACTGCGGCCCCTTCCCGGGGAACGCGGGGCCGTGCTGCCGACACGGCGGCGTGCCTCTGCTCCAGCCAGCCTGGGATGTGACCTGGCAGCCAGCACCGTGTCCTGCTGACGTGGCCTCCCGGCAGAGGAGCTTCGGCAGAGGAGAGGGGCAGGGGCTGAATCATCAGCAGGATGAGAAATAAATTTTAAGACTCCAACTATTGCAGTTTGCAAGTACATAAAAACGGGGCGTCCTGCTTCACAGCAGAATAACATGTGAATGAGCAGAGAAGTAGTTCATGAAGTTTGTCTTTTGGTAAAATGAAGATTTTTGTATATATTTTTTTTTTTTTGAATGACTAAGGATCTGCTGCTGGGAAATGCATTTATCTCTAGAATTAGGACAGCAGACTTTAAAGACAACTGTTAGAACATACAGTCTGGGCTATAATTTCAAACTTATTTTGGTTTTGTAAATATGCAGGACTTGTATTTGGGGTTTATGTCTGTCCTTATTTTACTTGTGTGTGTGTATATATATATATATGTGTGTGTGTGTCTGAAAGGATCAGTAACTGTGGTACATTCAAACTAATTTGAAGGGCGCTTGGTAAAGCAGTGTCTCATACCAGCATGCTATCAACTTTTAAATGTCTCCCAATATCTGGATCTCTCCCCAAAACACAGAGAACCTAGGTGAGTGTATCGGTATCTGAAGGAATGCTTGAGTTGTCAGTGTTGGTCCTGCTCAAATGCAAATAATCCTACGGACCCAGCACATTCCAAGCAGGTGTCAGGATTTAAAAATCCAAGATCCACATTCGTTACCTAGTCTTCTCAGACTACAGTTATTGCAAACACATTAGTCACTGCTTTTAGTCTTTTTAGTGTATTAATGCAGCTATAGTTCTAAGTTAGTAAAGCAGTTATATTCAGCTTTCTTAATCTGAAGCAATTATATTTGTTGACCAGAAGAGTCAAGAAAGTATTCCATCAACCTTAAGTCCATTATTGCTCTTCTCAGGCAGATGTTTGATTTCCTTTACTTTCTAGTCTTTATCCTCTTTGATTTTTGGTTCATGTTTGTTTTGTACATGCAGTGAAAACTCTTCATGGTGCAATATAATTTGCAGTGTTAGATAAAGATTGGTATTTACAAAATAAAGCTAGCATGAGCTGTTAGAACCAGAAATAGTTCTTTGTATAATTTTATCAGAAAAGTCTTATCCAGTTTTTCAGCCTCCTGGAGAAGAAAAAAATACAAGGAAGTAGGACACCAAGAAAGATGACAAATGTGCAGGTATTCTGGCTTTGCTGTAGTGAGCTTTCTCTCGGATACCAGATCTGACAAGCCTTCATGCATGTGGTGTGACATGCAATAGGACATTCCTCTTCTGAGGATGCAAAGTGAATTCTGGTAACTGAAGTCCTGCCCGTTCCTCTCACCAAAACCAGAAGTAACTGTTGTGGCAATTGGCATTAACCTTGATTAAAAGAGAATAATATATTATTCAAATGAGAGGAACAATTAATCTTCCAGGTCTGTTCTGCCACAGGCTCCTCCTACAAAGTTTGTGCATCGTGTTGCTCACTGTCCATGTGAATAGACTTAACACCCTCAGATCTCTTTGAGGAAGGGCCTTAAGCTGGAGTGGTATAAATTTGTTGTGTTTAACCTATTCTTCAGTTCAGACTTTCCAGTGGAGAAAATATTATCTCTGTTTGATCATGGTTTTTCCCAGATTCTGCTGCCTTGTAAGGACTCAAGGTGTGTATTTGGTAGATGAGTTCTTCAAACACAAGTGTCTGAGGCTGGGAAACCATTGTGCTGTACAAAACAGTGCTCCTCCTGCCTCTAATGATCTACTTTCTGTATTTTAGCATATCAAGAACTTTTTTCCTTGCAGGAAAGAAATACTATATTCTCCACCAAGCAGGTTCTGCCAGTTTTATAACTTTTATTAACTTCATATGCTCCATTGTGACTGCCTGAAATTGGCATAGCGAATACTTTGATATTTATAGAAAGGCTAAGGCGGGCATTTCCTTCCATGTAGTCAGACTGTTAACCCAGGAAACCAGACATTAAGCACCAGACTTTAAATGCAGACTTTTTTTGGAGTGCCCATTTGAGGGATGAAGGGGGAGATGGAAAGAACCTTGGTAGCAATTTCCAAATACTTGTACCTGGAACTCCACTTAGGGAGCTGCAAAGGAAATTCCCTCCCTGAGGGTGGCTGAAGACATACTATGTTCACTTCTGTGGCAGCAAGGCAGATTGTCTATCTATTAATTGTGAAACCGAGGTAGGAGATGTGGATTGGGGATGTGGATCAAACACATGGTCACTTGTAATTGGTACAGGGCTTTTATTGTTTCTTATTTCTAATCTTAAAATAAATCTCAACTTGGATAAGTAATAATAATAAATTCCCTTTAAATGTCTTGATGGTAAAGAACGTGAATTGGATTGTTTGGTTGGTTTTCCTGGATTTAAAACTGTATTTAATCCCACCATAAAGAAGAAATCTGTTGTTGAAAGCTGTGTCTGAATCAGCTGTTGATTCTGCTGTTGTCAGGTTTCTTGGGTTGGGTAGCTTTCACTCTCTGAAAGTCTAACCTATTCTATATTTAGCTATAGTATGTGTGATCACATCCTTAAGAGTCTGGTTTGTTCCTTCTGCATTAGTGTTTTCTTGTAGTCACTGCAATATGGTGGGTTATGTGCCTGTGACATCGATAGGTCATTTTCTTTATCATGAATATTTTCATTAATATAGGTATGAAGAATAGATGTTGTTAATGGAAACAGATTGCTCAGTCAGCTTTGTAATTAAAGCGTCACTGGTTTCAAAACGAAAAGGGGAGAAAAAAGCTCCTTCAACCACGTTACCCAGTTTGAAATTGCGTAACTTTGGATAACCTCGAAGGCTGTAGACTGCCATCCAGTAGTATCAATAATAGTTATCTAACAAGTAAATCTAGAACCTGAGTTAGTATTCTATAAACATTTAAGGCCAACATAATCAGAACAAATTAGCCTGTACTGTAATTTACTCATCTAAACACTGCAAAACTTAATTTTAATTTTTTTATTTCCTTATGGGTCAGAGAGCATCAAATACTATACTTAAAAATCAAGCTACTCCTGGAGATGTGTGAGTGTTTTGTTTGGTTTTTTCAGTGTTTAGCACAAGACCAAATTTTCTGTCATAGATTATGCAATTTATTTTTTTATTAATGTGCCTCCTATGTGTTACTATGTAAAGCTGCATGGTTCTGCAAATGCTTTGTTTGAGGCTCCTGACCCTCCAGGCATGGAAGGAGGCCGAGTAACCCGTACAGAAACCGTGGTGTAAGGTTTTGTCAGCAAAGTATATTCTTGTGTTACGTTATGGGAAGGCTTTGCTATTGCCAGTACTGGATGAGCAAGAGTCTTCATTTTATTTTAGCTCAAAATACTTGGATTTTTGTCCACACAGCTTTCAAGTTTCATAAGTTACCATGTGGCCTGTAACTATCTGTGTCCTATTTATCCAAATTTCACCTTTTAAGTGATGTACCTGTTAAGTGAGGCTATACTGTGTTATATATAAAAATCCATCCTAAAATTCCTAGAACTCTTACACTTTTGATTATCGCGCCTGCCGTTGCTGAGGGTCAGTCTCTTCAAAGGCCGTCTTGTCTAGGTCGCTACAGCTGACCTTGGCATAGCAATATAAAATACTATTTTTATCACAGCAGACGATATTATTTCATCATAACACTTTTGAGCATTTCTAGCTGAATTGTTTTGAATGTTGGAGCTGTGCCTAGAGGGGGGACCGAAACACAATGCCTGTCATTCTCAATTGTGTGAGCCAGAGCCTTTGAGTTTGGTGACGGGGCTATGGCAAGTAGGGTGGGAGTAAGAAAATAATAAGGTCTGTCCTGTCCAGTTCCCAGCAGCTGTTGCCTTGAGACTTAGCTCAAACGTGTTTAATTTCTAAAGCAAGTATTTGTGCATGAGTGTGTATTTTATGTCTGTGTGTATATATATATTTATGTAGAAAAGTATATATAAATATATATGAATATAGAAATTATGTAAATATAAAAATATGTAAATATTGTTGTTTCATCACCTTAAGGCTGTTACTCAGCTCTCTGAAGCTGGTCCAAGCGTAGCTCTCTTGGTGGAAGTTTTTCTAGTCTTTAGTAAAAGCATGGAAATGGCAAGTAACTGTCGTTGGGTGATTTGCTTGCAGGATTTTCGCTGAGGGTTCGTTAAGATTACTTAACCAGTTAGAAGTAATTTGCCTCCCTTGAGGGAGAACTCTGATATTTGGAGTGTTTATCAGTCATCTGCAAAATGGAATGAACGTAATTGGTGGCTAATTGTTTGCAAGAACTGTGAAATACAATTACGAAGAGTTAAGCTGAAACCGATTGTGTTGATGAAATCTAGCATAAGAAATACTATATTAATCCTGCCTCAATACCGGGAAATGCAATTAGTATAATTAAGACTATCATATTGTAATTTTCTTGGCGACTAGATGCTTTGGCAGCCGCTTTCCTCTTCCAGTGCGGTTGGAGCAGAGCGCGTTCCTGTCGGCGGTGCCTTCTGCCGCCGCTGCCAAGGGAATTATAAAATTACTTTGTTTACCCCTGTCGTGGGACGCAGGAGATGCGACTGCTGTTGAGTGGAAAAAGTGTTCAAATTCCTGCATTTCGGCTACTTGGTTGTGGTCACGGTGTAATTTTGTAGATTCTGTTCGTATGTGGTAAGTGGAGCTGGAAACCCGTCTGCAAGCTAAGGAAAACGGAAGGTTTGGGGCTCATCGGTGGTGTTTCTTACATGTTTAGATTGCTGAGTAGAGTTTCACTGAAGTTGCTCCTCAGATTGCTGTTTGCCTACTGGTGGCTGTTGGTCCTGCCGCAACAGCATGTGCGAACCTCCACGCTCCATCCTACGGTACCTCCGAAGTTGTAACACCCCCAGTATAGGAGACACCGTCAGATACTGCCACATCAGCAAGTGGCTGCGGTTAGGACAGATGAATAGGGTAGATGAGTATTGCAATTAGATTCTCATTAACATTACATAGTATGTCGTGAAAAGTAGATAAAATAAATAGCTTAATCTATTTGTATTTAAGCAAACTTAAGCTGGTTTTATACTGGTTTTAGGAGTAGTAATCATAGATATCTCCATGCTGGTAGGGAAAAACTCAATATTTACAGACTGGCACTCTTAAACTAGCTTTTTGTCGACTATGTATTGCTGATGGGATGGTGAATTTGTTGTGCACTGTAGCCAGGTCAGAAAAAAATTAGTATGTAACATAGTTGTTGGAGTTTACGTCACTGCTGTGAATGCATGCAATTAAGGGGTAATCAGCATAATGCCTACTTTGAGCTCTTCTTAATGGTTTAATTACTTCTCTCAGTTCAATAAACACTTTATGCTTATTTTACAAAATTTTCCCTTGGGAGCTCGTCACATGGAAGTGTATGTGCATGTATTTATTTTTTAAACATTAAGAATAATCAGTTATTTAATTAAGCTTCTCATGAAGTTCTCTTTTGGGATATTCTGTGTTCTCATGAGCTGCTCAAATAACTACGTGTCAGAATAGAATAGGTAGGAGAGATAACAAGTTTGTCAATTGGAAAATGAATGTGCATGTTAATGATGCGGATTATTATTCCGAGGTCATCTGGGTGTCAGTCCTTTGTGGATAGATGTGCCAATATACATTTTCCTGTACTTGGTGAAATGCTTTAACAGTTTCAAATTACCGCGATAGCTCCAGATGGGAGGTTTGACCTCTCCCCAGGAAGATGGCTGAGGACTGTCCCCGGATAACATGGTGCCGTGGGTACCTGTGGGCTGGGGATGGGGGCAGATGTGTCCCCTCCCTGCGGGCTGCTGGCAGCCCAGGCTGGCCAGCCCCAGCGTGCCGGGGCCATGGCCCCGCTCCCCTCTGCGGGCACAGGCCGGGGGGCTGCGGGGCAGCTCCCCTGGGCTGTGCCTATCTCAGAGCCTGCAGAGATATTTCCCTGCCCAGTTTATGCTGGGAGGATGTCCTGGAGCACACCCACATCTTCCAGAGATATCAATGGACTTGGAAAGCAGTAGGAAACTGTACTGTCTGATTCTTTTGATTCTTTTTTGTATTTATTTTTGTTCTGTACTTGTTTTTTAAAGATACTTTCTGTATTTCTGTGACTATCACGTGTATCAATATGCCCATTGGAACTGCCTGGAGCCTACAGAAGATATTACATGTCTATTCCTTTTACTATTTGAAAGTCTTCATGTCTTTCAAAAGTTCAGCCACCCCAGAATACTTGTAAGGGATATTCACTATCTTCTTTTTTTATTACCTGTGTTTCTAGAAACTGTCTGCTCTGCCAGGGTACAAGAGTTCACTTTGAGTTGTATTGGAATTTGCTTCCTACAAAAGGTCTGCACAGCATGCAGCCTGGCTAGCAGGCTCCTCTGCGAGCGGGTGCCCCTTGTTCAGCAGTGACATTATTTAGTACAGGAATTGAATGTTTTCCTGATAGTTTCCCAGCCAAGGAGTTTTGGCTTACAAAATGCTTTTGGGGAGGGTACAGTCACTACATAAAGGGGTCCTCCCATTCCTGCATATAGGCTATTTGATATGTTTCCTTCAAATGGTTTTAATTGCTGAATTAATTAATATGCTAGTTAAGATTGCATTTCAACAAACCTGTTATGACTGTCTGTTGTCTTATGTACTTGGTGGTGCAATGCTAACTGTGGTTTCCAGATGTAACCCCCACTTCATGATGCTGTTTGTAAATACCACGCTGAACACCTAACCTGATGCTATTTTGAAGCCAGTTGTAATGATAAACTCTAGAGTAATCTCTCTAGCTGAGGCTGTGAGTGTTTGTGGTGGGTGGTGGTGTTGTGAAAATAAGGGTTTTTTTGTTTATGACCAGAAAGATATACTGAGAAACTTTATACTCTGCTGGGTCTTATTGGAGTGGGCTGGTTTTGATGTGATTTGCAATGGCAACACTTGTCAAACTCTTAAGTTTAAAATTGTCTTTGGAAACTTAGTTATATCTTGGAACATGGTAAGATATTAAATTGAAAGAACTTGTTGCGGTGAGACATGTGGAAGTGGTAGACATAATAAATATGGCTGTAACTACTAATAGTGTTACAGTAGTTCCAATCAAGCAGAAATATTTGTCCTGCAGAACATATGGAAGCATCCTGAGTGTGTTTTAGTGTAAGCCATGTGTTTAAAAGCAAAAAAAAAAAGGCAAAAAACCCGAAAACCACAAAAAACCCCAACCCTCTAAAGTCTCAGTCATGCTGTCATAAACTGAATTTTTCTCCTCCTCTCCACAACAGTTTCTCTGCAAGTGGGGCTTAACTCTACAGAAAGGCGGGGTGTGTTCAAAGGCTTTCCAGTTTATTTATTGGTGCCTTGTCTTTATTTAAACTATGGCATTTTATATGTTCAAATAGCATAAGCTTACATTTGCCTCAAGGCAAATCTAAGAACTAAAATTGTTTTGTTGACAAGCACAGCAAATTAAATGGATTAGACTGAATTTCAGCTTTAAGGCCATCCCAGATACCTGAGCATCAAATGTGGGTGCTCTGTTTTGTATTATGTTCTATACACAAAAGGAAAGAAGTAGAGGTTTACAGACCAATATCTGGCATTTACCAACTGCTGCTCATTCGCACAGTTATTTCCATTCTATATATAGCCAAAAAAGCTTATGCACAAAATGGGTTAAGTGAATTAGGCAGTTATTTGAGCCAGCTACTATGCTAGAAATAGAACTATATGTATTTTCTAACCCCAAGCTGTGTAGTTGTAATATTCCTTCAATACTACTGTGCTTGCAGCTTTTTAAAGCCTTTGTTTCATCTTTTCAGGAGGTACATTGCAAGGATGATTTTGAATATGCAATTTGGAGCATTATTTTTCTTGCTTTATTTTTTACTTTAAGATGGATGTACCAGGCAGACGTCGTCGTTAGTCTTATCTGCCCAGGTTTAGTGAGTTGCTAAATGCAGTTTGTGTAAAATGTCTGGACAATCTTAAATGGAACTTTTTATAATTAAAAATGTAATGAGAGTCATTAAAGCAGTAGTAATTATGTTCTAAGTAAGAATGCAGTTAGAGACTGAAAAATTGCCTTTCAAACCAGATAGCCCTTAAAAGCTGACAGCATGCAATGTTGCTGATAAGGAACGCGGATCTCTTTTTAAGCTGTGCACGCTTCCACATTGCTGTCATCAGGGCTGTTCATGTTTTCAACAGTTTATAGCAGAGGTTGCTCTCCCCACATGTGTTCCACCACCCTCAGTAAAAGACGACTCTTTTGTACATGGTTGTAGCTGCTGTGTGTGGAGCTGACATTTTGGACTCCCTCTGGAGACAGCTGATGCTTCTCCCTCCTGAGAAGCGCCTGTGAAACGTGGCCAGAACAGTTGTAGGCTCAGTGGGGTGAGAGCCTGTGCCCACCTTCAGGGAGGCCACATTCCCCCTCAAATCTCTAAACAGCTGGTGGTGCAAATTTGCCCCCTTCAGAAGGAATTTCAGAGCACGTAAGAGAAGTTCTTGCTCTGAATCGTTGCTTTTTTAATAAGTATTTTTGGGTAAATAGGGGAAATGAGATGCTGCAAAACTTCAAGAGCTTCAGCCATTTGTCAGCTGAAGTAACTTGCTCCAAAGAGAAGAGGCTGTAGAGGATTGTGCTTTAAAACTTTAATTGATTTTTCTGTGCTGAATTTCTGGACAGACATAACAGTGAAAATACTATTTTATTTCCTATCTTCATATTACTTGGTTTGCTGACATCCACCTATGCTGTTTCATTGTACAAAAGAAGCCCTAAGCCCTTTCAACCCCTCTCGGGTTCATTCTTTTTTGTATTTTACCTGCAAATTACTTGATCTTCCAGGATCTCTAACCTACATTCAAACCTTTCTCCTAATTGTGTCACAAAAGCTGGATGATGATTCTTGTCTTGCTGTGATTGTGGATGTGGTGCTGCTCACACAGCTTTCAGCTCGATTTAATGGTTACTCTGTTTTCTGCTACTCCAGAGCGGTTTTCTTCCTTGTCCTTTTTGTACAAGTGGAAGAAAGCAAGCTTTTACTGATAAAAACTGCAGTTGTTTTGGACTTTGGAAAAATTGTGGCTTGATACAAGCGACCTGACCTGATGGATAGCTGCTGCTGAAAGACATGACCTTACAATGTTCTCTCCACCCCTTGCGTCATGTCCCACTGTTTCCTTTGCCTGATGCTGCCGTTTGCCTGACCCGTTCGCCTGGTCAGGAAGGGAAAACTGATCCTATTTAAAAAATAAATTAAAAGAAGTGAATAGTTTTCCTGCCATTTAGTCTTGGCTCCCACAGTTCAGGAGCAGAAAAGAGGAGGAGGAGGTAAGGAGGAAGAAAGGCAAGTGAGACTACCACTTTGGTGGCTCTAGACCTATTTACCCAGTCACTAATTATGCACCTTGGTAAGAAAATAATGCGAGTTAGGAATATGAGTTGCACGTTACAAAGGTTTGAATTCAAGAGAGGCACTTGTTGAATTATCTTGTTCAGCTTACGTATGCTTTTAAGCACCTGCTTACACTGCTGGTTGGGTGTGCATGCTACAGGCTTGGGCAGCAGCAGGGCATCAGCACGTGGGCACCCCAGAAGAGCAGTCTGGGACCCTCCTGTCTTTCAGATCCCTTTGATTGTTTCTTCTGCATACACTCTTACTGTGGGGTTTTTGAAACCGTGCCCGTAAAGAAACCATCCATTATACTTGAGGTCACCTCAGGCTTCTTTCTACTGCAAACCACACTGAACATCTGCTGAACTGCCCAGGAAGAAATGGAAACTTCAGATGCCCGAGGGGGACTTGAGCAAAGGAGGTGCCAAGCAGTCAGCTGTCGCTTTGGTCCTGTGGAGAACTACTGGCAGGACTGTGCCTTTTTTTTTGAGTTATCTGGGAACCATTTAATTTATTTTCAAGGCATATTAAACAGACTTGTCATGGACTAGCAAATTGTAAGAGGTGCCCAAAGAGGCTGTCCGTGCAGTCCCTGCTCCTTCCTGGCCTTGACTCGGGAGCTCTTTTACTAAAAGATGCTGCATCGAGACAAAATTCCTCCCTGATTTCAGAGTGATATAAATTCTTCAGTTCACAAGTAGTGGTCTTTCTTTCTATTGTTTGTCTCATTCTTCTGTCCAAACACCAGGACAGTGACAGCTTCTTTTCGAATTAGGAGAGCTTGGCACTACTTACTTCAAATTCAGAAGAGGAACGCCAGTTTGCCGTGCTCTAGATCTTCCTGACTTGCTTGCAACTTGATCTGCATGTTTTGTATTTTGTTGCTTCAGTGCACCCACTCTACAGGAAATACTTGTAACTTTTGTACCTGCAGCACTTTTCCACACTAAAAGTCAGCTTTGCCACTTCAGCAGCTGTAACTGAGAGTAGCCCAATTATTTTAGGAGAACTTCTTCCTCAACATTTCAGATGGCATGTTTTTGATTTCTGAGCTCTTCATCATGCTGTGGCTGAAGTACCAACAATCGGAAATTCTTCTGATCAAATAATTAGAATGTTTAGGATTCCTGAGATGCCATAATACTGAGTGGTGTGTTTGTTTTGTTTTGGGATTTTCTTGGGTTTGTTTTTTCTAAGGTGGTCACCTGCACCCATGTGACTGGTGGAGTTGCAGGCAAAAGCAACTGCCCGTGTACTACTTTTCCTACAGACATGGTTGTTTCTGGACAGCCTCCAAAGCTGCTTGAAATAGCCAGTTTTCACTGAAGTGAAATGGTACTTGGCATCATCTTCCTGAATTGATGCTTTATCAAGATACAAGATAATTTTTCAGTTGTTCTCCAAAATGTGTTTTTGCTGAAGAATGAGATGACAACAGATCATCCATACGGCTTTTGCGTTGTTGCTTGAGTTTTGAACAATTTGATGTAATTCAGCCAAATGCTTTTGAAGTTTTTGATTCTGTAAGTTCAAGAATTAAGATACTTGAAATCTGCTTCTTGGTTATTAGCATGCATCTTTAATGACCATCATTTAATCTTGAAAACTTTTTCTTTATAGAATGATCTGTATCTGGTGCTTGGTTTGTCAGGGCTGTCTTGTAACTCTTGATTAAGTAACCTGTAAGCATCCATATCTCTTATCCTGTTATGTTGGAATTGTCAGAAGGAAAGTGTCTATAACCAAATTGCTTACAGAAAGTGAACTGATGTGTACAGTATTGCGCTGGTGAGTATTCATGTTGTTTATTGCTACAGGGGACACTGACAGAGCCTAATGTCTTAAATGGGTAACAGAGCTAAAGACATTTAGCTTCACTTTTGTTTCTGGATTGGAAAAAATTTGTCTTAAGTGACTGTACATTCAGGCAGGGAATCCACATATTTAGACTGCGAAAATAACTTTTTTTTCTTGCATGTTCTTTTCAATATACTTACTAAGTGTTACCTGTGTTGCCAGGGCTTTAAAAGCTGTGAAAAATTCTTTGGTAGTGGATTCATCTTAGGAAAGACATTGATTTATTGTATGCAGACTAACTTGAATTATCTCTAATTGGTAGGTCATTAGTCTATTAGATTGTTAATGGCTCAGTTTGATGCTAGTGTTGGCTCCGCATACATGTTCACAAAACCCTTCTTACCTTGAAGTATCCTGTCTGGCATGCACATTAAAATAAAAACAAGGTTTGTGCCTGTATTTATGCTCTATTTTCTTAAAGCTAGCAGGACAACTTGTAACGGCCCCCTTATTTATTCACCTATCAGTGCCTGTTTAGCCACATGGTGCCAGGCTCTGTGAGCCCATCCTCCTGCCTGGAGGAGCCAGTTGCTTCCTGAGAAGCAGGAGAGATGATGACACCTCGTCAGGGCACTGGGCTTCTACACTGCCATGGTGCTCACAGCTGCACTGCTTGGGCCAAAGCCTTGCAGTGGATGCTGTGATGGACATTCTGCAGCCCCACCTGCATCCTCACCGCGCTTGTGCTGGATGATGCCTGGCTTCACAGACTGACCGTGGCTGACGGTGCTGTAAGGATCTGGAGACCATATATCTGCCTTTTTGTTTGTCTGTATGGGAGGCAGAGGAACAACTAAATTGGTGGTTAAGTATAAACACACGTACTATCTGTGCATGTATGAATTTCTGCCCAGTAGCTTCATTTACATTTGTAAAGGTGAGAATTCGTTCATCATATGTTTCTATTTGTCCTTGAATGAGAGAGCCTCACACATCCAAATAGAAGTTTTGCATATCTGTGAATTAATTTTCCTTTCCAGTTGGCTGTTTTTCCCTTTCCCCTTTTTATGTTTCTGCTACTGCTTGAAAACTGGAAATCTTGTTGGCTTATAAGTGCCTTCTTGAAACTGATGGGGTTTTTTTCAGTATAAAATATCACCATCAGCTTCATTTCATTGGTGCACATGCTTTCCTATCATGTTAACTGTCGTACTGTATCTCCTGGAAACCGAGGTTTTTGTTACCTGTAGACAAAGAGAGGCTCCTTCGAGGTGTCTGCCAGCAGCAGGACCCAGCTCTCCACCTGGGCTTGCATACAAAGGGTCTCTGTCCTCAGGTTTTTCTGTAGCTTTACAAAGCCTGAAAGCTGAGCTCTGTGGGGAAAGCCGACACAAATTCCACGTTTGGACTGTAAGTCGGGTGTTTCAAAGGGGAGCACTGGTGCACCTGCAGCTTGGTTTAAGACATTATCATATAGTCACCATCTTGGTAGACTTAGGGCGTAGTATTTTGTGTTTGAAATGGCTTCTGAAGAGGGGACATATTTGACATAACATCACTCTCAGATGTGACAGGAGGGTAGTAAGCAAAAACTATAACCTCGAGCACTGAGATGTTCTGCTGACTTTCGGTTAGGGTCTGTGAACACCAATAGTGATTTATTTCCACACAGGGATTTATCAAGGGGAGAGGGAAGGAGAATGATCATATTTTCCTTTACTTGCGGCTGAAGTTGAAGCCTGTGGTGGTGTTAACTTCTCAGCCTCGCGTGCCTTTATGCTAAAACCTCGGTCAGCACTAGCCTTGCTCTCAGCTTAGGCCGAATAAGCACTGGGCACGTCTTTGTGTTTTGCCAGTGGGCAGTTGCCTTAATGCCAGAACACATTCTGATTTACAGTGAAAAATACATACATGGCAGGGAGAAACGATTTCTTTTGACATTCCTTGAAGCAGAAACAGCTGTGTTCAACACTTTTATTTTTTTAAAAAGCACAGTGGCATCTCCCTTGATAATCAGAATTACAGCTGAGCATGAACAGCAGGGCATAGTTCTGTGCAGAGTCTCTTAGCGAAGTGTTGCAACACAGATTATCTGACGCGAAACAGCTGTATTCATTACTAATAGAGCAATTTGACAAAACACCAACATGGATTTTTCCCACAATAACAGATGTGTGGAGTACACTGCCACCCCCCTCCCCAGATTGCCAGCATCTGTGCATCATGTCATGCTCCTAGGTGCGGTGTTGGCATATAGCCTGCCAGAATGGATGCATTTATTTTAACTGTATGATGAAATAGTTATGTTGTGACTAACTGGGATCCATCGGCTGGAAAATTTTAACAATTTGGAATAAAATGTTTCTGCCTTATTACTTAATAATAAGGTTTTGTGGATGCAAATGTATCTTAGCTTCCCAATACATGCCAAGCACATCTAAACTCCTTTTTTTTCCTTACTGTCAGCTGTTAAACAGGCAATAAAGGATTCATCGTTCACTATACCCCTCCCAGGTTCTCCCAGAGAACAGTGTAACTGTTGGTTAACTTGCATATGGGAAAATATATATATATATTACAGCAAAATGGTGTGAGGTTCTGGACAGTGAGAATCCATTTCCCTTCTTTCTCCTCCTATGTAAGTCAATTTGTTACTCTGTGTTTAAGTTCTCAGTAGAAGCACCTGTGATTACAATGATTTGTTTACAATTAAACTAGTGTATAATAGAGGCTACCTAAATATATTTAACAGAATCAGAAATAATATTGCCTTGGGGAGGTCATTGGCCTTTGAAGTGAGAGGAAAGGAGGAGGAAGAGGGGCAGGGACTGCGTGGGGAGCTGGGGGAGGCACATGTCTTCAGACACTTCAGAAATAGAGCTTTGATATATTTCTGTTGTTTGTTAAAAATAACGAACAGTCTTCCTTGTTGAAATGCAAGGTACTGAATATCAGAATGTGATTGTAGTTACTTTTTTAGAAGACAGGAGGATACTTTTCTCTGCACATCAAAGCACAGAGACAATAATTTCATTTCCAATGTCCCTGAAGCAGTGTTTTTCTCAGCTGACTAACACGCTGAGACTTGCTCAATTTCTCAGATTTTTGTTTTTTGGAGATATCTCAGATGTTTCGTCTCCATGCCTTAGAAGCAAATAACTTTAAAATCCTGTTTTTGTATTAGCCTGCCAATCGTTGTTACTAAATGTTTTACTGGAGGTATATTTGTGGGGGAAAAAATGAAGGGCACAGAAGGTAAGAAATTCAAAGAATCTGAAAAATCCCATGGGCTCCAGGAAACCTAAAAGGAAATAACTGTGAGACAGTTTTGCTTCTGGTTCACTTGTTAGTCTGGTGAATGACCAAAGACTCTCAGAGTTTCATGTAACTTCAGGCAGTTACTGGAGGTGGCCAGGGTGGACATCCAGCCACCTTCGTTCCCTTCATGATGATAAGGGTATCCCAAAGGGTGCGTTGGACAACAAGGGGCATGGACGAGGGTGTTCATGGACAACTCAGCAACCGAAAATTCGGGGGGAGGGATCTGGATTAAGGCCTTTATAAAGACTGGGTTTATGTGAAGCTGGTTGAGATGCTCAGCTCAGCTTCTCTCATGGGGGCTCTTTTGGTGCGAGCTGGAGAGCGCTGCCTGAGCGAGCGTGTCAGGAAGGAGGTGCAGCTGCTGCTTTCTGGTCATCTGCTTTGGGAATAGGTGCTTCATTTTCTAGAGTGATAAGGGTATAGCCATGGTACTCCATCAACTAAATGCAACGCAGTTAAGGTGTAAAGAATATTCTTGTTTCACAGGCTGACAATTCTGGGTGCCTTTGGCAAAAAAAAATCTCAAGATTTTATAAGCTAGTAAAATGAGAGATTTCAAAACGGAGGAAGAACAAAGAGCTTTCTAACATGGACTTTTTGGTAGCCCATCTCTTGCTGAAACACAAATATTCTGGTTACAGAGGAGGCAGTTTCAGGCAAACGAGGTCGGAGTTATGTTGCAACCTACAAACGATGCATGGGAAAGTGCTGGTGGGATGCTGGGGAACACTGCGGGTAGCTGCTTCAGTGACTCCGATGGGATCAATAGGACAATACCCAGGCAAAGCTCTCAGCAGATCAAATGCAATGCCTGCTTTCATCGCAGCAGCCAAGATAGCTATCGTTAGTCAGACATGCAGTTGGCACAGGAATGCCGAAAGCCTTGTCAGAAGGGAGGGTGAAAGAAACTGTCTTTCAACGTAGTCCTTTTTCCCTTACCTTGAACTTTTTCAGCAGTTTTTAATAATACAAATATTTGTTAATAAAAAAACCTGTCTTGATCCTTGGAAGCAAAATTATATGAAAATATTTTTCTGGTTATTCTGCTTGCAGGTTTTATAATTTAAATTATTTTTTCAGTGTTCAGGTTGCCAGGATAACTTGCTGCATTCCTTCAGTAATGCAGGAAAAATGTGTCCTTCAAACTTGTTAGCTGAACCTAGGCTTCATAAACATGACTGGGGAGACAAAAGTATGTTGTTTCAAAACAGGACAATATCAAACAAACCATTCATTTTAAAGTTAGCAGAAGAAAATAGGGAATGTCTGCAGGTGGTCTTTCATGTTTTGGTTTAGAGACCTCTGTTTTCAAGAAGGAATATGAATAAGCTGGACCAGCTGTCATGGTAAATACATACTGCAGGCAATATCCTGCATTCACTGAGGTGCTTGGATTAACCATAGATTCTGTTAGAGCTGTCCTCCTTGACAGTGTTCGTCACCATTTTGAATGTATAGAAAGTTTGAATGGGAGAGTGAGTGCAACTGGAAAGCACTGCATCTGTGATGCTTTACTGTTCTTCTGATGTCTAGCTGATGCAAATAAACGCATAGCTATGGTTGTCTTACTGTTAATTTATTATCCGTGAGAGTCCTTGGGACCTTGAAGACTACTTTTTTTTTCTTTAAAAGCATAGCTGTTTCTTGTATATGCTTTTTCAAAATTTGCTAGGGTTTTGCCTACTGCCTGTGTTTTGTTTCAGCCTTACTAATAAGAGTATTTAGTTTTGACATTTTAAGTGTTCTAGAAAAATGTTTTTAGAACAAACTCTAAAAAAAGTTTGTTTTTAACATATACAGATAGGAAACAGAGAAGGCAGATTTTACTTTATTATTCTGCCAAACCTTATGTGCATTTCCTTTTAAAGTATAATACAAGAATTTAAACAATAACAATTGTTTGACTTGGAGCATAAGCTGGTAATGAGATTGTTTAATGACAAAATAGTATTAAAAATAAGGAAGTTAGACTGCAGCATTTAACTCCTTTTATTTTATTACTTGTCTGGTGTTTCCTTCTGTTAAAAGTGAAGGATTCCTTAAATACATCTCAAACTACTTTCTTCTTTCAAAAAGTTCAGTGAGGTTGGTTTCTACAACTCCTTCACGTCCTCTTGAGACTATAAAACCTGGTAGTGGATTGTGATCTGTATCTCTGTGTAATCTGTTCAAAATACGAAGTGGAATCTTCAAATGCATGCTTATAGATTCATGCAAGTATTAAAAAATCAAGGATCATGGTTTACATTGAAGGAAAAATGCATTCTGTTAAGTCCAACTTCAGAATACCAGACATTCATTTAACATTTATGGGTTTATTTACACCTTTGATTTTTCTTTTCCTTCAGCAGCTTGTTATAACCTTAAAATAAAAAAGTTCATAGCTATGTGCCAACAAATACCTTGTTAGAGGCTGACCTAAACCTTTAGACTGATAGAGTAGAAAATGAGCTTGTTGGCAGAGCTCCTCAGTTTATCCTCTTCCTGCTTCAAAATTTCTTTTGTTTTGTGATGGATAGCTAGAAAAAGAATGTAGCAACATTTGTAACATTTCACCTGCAGTATATGGGGGTGGATCAGCATGCCACGAGGTCAGATACATATGTTCAAGAGACAAGATAGAAAATCTCTTTTTTTTCCTATGCTGAACCAGGCAGTGTAACGGACTTACTTGCAAGAGATCTTAGGGTGAGAGCTCCATTTTCCCTGTAACAGTTGATAGTGCAGGAAATGGATGTTTTTTTAAGATGCTTCATAATGTCTTAGGCGAGAGAAAGGTATTTTCCATTATATGATTTTATGTATATAGTCTGCATACATGTGCATATATTAGCATATTATATATTATGCTAATGAAGATGTCAATGTTATAGACCCCGATCACTTGTCTAAAAAACATCATTTGTTTGCATAGACTTGTGCCAAGTGGTTTTGATGCCTGCAGGGATTCACCCTCCTAGCGAAGAGGGAATTACAAGTTTTTGGTATCCTTTATTTGTGGAAGTAAAAGATTTACAAACATTATTTGTGTATTAAACCCTCCTATCTTCAGTAATCTGTTTGGTTTAATGAGAGTTGCTAGATTCATGTGCAAGCTCTTTGAGGATTAATCAGTAGTAATATTCAGTCTCTTATAATTAGAAATATTACTAAAAGTTTTAATGATGACTTCTCTACTTCCTTTGTGTATTAATCCTGTTAATTTTTAATCTTCAAATCTGCTTTCAACCTCAGGCTGTTCTTTGAGTTTTGTGACAGCACTGTATAGATTTGTGTTATTTTTTTCCAGTCTCTATGGGTGAGTAATGAGAATTAAGGATATCTTCTCTTCATCTGTGTGATCACTGGGGAGATTGTTTATAAAATTCTTAAACTTATTTATGTCTACTTAGGATGACTCCAAAAATAGTATGCACATCCCGTCTGCATGCTAACGTGCCCATTTGCATGTCTGTGCAGTGCCAGTGTAGGAGATGTTGCAGACTGCTTGAAATTGGTCTTGCAGTTCCTCTTCTGTGAGCCCATGAAGTCAAACAAAAAAATGTCTTAACTGCACCTGTTTCAATGGGTGTATTATCTTGAATGACATATTGCGAAGGTATATTAGTAGGCTGGTTCATATTACCTGAAATTCAAGCTGATTATTAGATACTGCAAGACAAGTCAGGTTAAAGTATAATTTTAGCTGCTGCTGTAACAGTGTGTAACCCAGAAACGTTATCTGACATCACAAACTTGTAATGCTTTTCCATGTTGTCTTTGTAGTTCTGCATGTAGCACAGTTTCTATAGCTTTTCTTTATCTCATTGCATTTTTGATTTTGGGACAGTGCTTTTAATTTTATCACTCTGCACATAGTGTGAAATATGTATATAATTAGGATCCGTATTGAGTATGTATGTATGTACGCACAGCGTGTATTTAGAATGTCATGAAAATATTACACCATGCTACTATAAGAGAGAGCTGGAACACCTATTGAACTCTTAAGACTTCAGATATTTCTCTTCCATTAAGCACCTCTTCCTGTAAGTAATTATGTGTAAAATACGAAGCATTATGCCTTAGAAGAGCTTGTGTATGTTTATGGATTTATTTTTTTTTTCCCCCCCCCCTTTAGTAGATTGGTAAAACTCACTTGCAAACAGTGCATACCAAATGCAAACTGGGACCAGCTTGGCTATTTCCATCGCTCCTCAGTTAGCTATCACACACCACTGACTGCTTCAGCTGGGGATGCAATGCACAGTAAGCTGTTCTGGTTGTCTGTAGGTCCACAGAGTCATCTTTGGGTAGCTGAAGTATGCTGGAAAAGGCCAAAATTAAAATCTACACCCTTAACGGAAGAGGAAATGGATGAAAATCAGTGGTTTTGGTTTTCCATGAGAGTATCAAAATATTGTAGCTGTGGTGCTTCATTTGTGCTCAGAGCAGCCCCCCTCCCTCAATTTCTCATTTTCATCAATTTCTCATTACCATTTTCTCTGTGTCTCACAGACCTTTCAAATATGATTTAGAGGGTGGAAGTGTTTTACTGGTGTGTGGTATTTGGGCACTAATCTCAAGGGGAGTTTGTGTATGGTGTGTCTGAGCTGATGGGAGCTCTCGGCTCCTCCTGGCATGGAGCTGACCTCAAGTGTTTCACCTCCTGAGGGTACAATCGAATAACTTGTAGAAAAAGGTGCTAATCCCACCTTCTGCTTGGGAGCAGCTCTGTAATGACTGAGCCAACTTTATTCAAGGAAATAGGTGAAATAGGCGCAGCCGGTGGATGGTCAGAGATAATGCTGTGCCATAGCAAGATAGTGAATGTCAGAGAAATTGCTGCTCGCTTCTGTTTCCAGATGGGTCACTGATCGCAGTGGAAAACAAGACACATGCAGTCTTTCCCCACAGTTAATAGCAAATGTGAGAATTAATGCACGTTCAAGCTTTTATTACTAGTGGAGACATTTTCAATTAATGTTCTCTGTTTTTTTTGCTGTGAAATGGAATCTGCTGATTTCAAAGCCTTTCAGTCCATCCTTATTTCATAATGTTTTATCTGCAAAATGGCCACGTATCATTATTCTTGCAGGACATTTTAGACAACCCTGATTGGGACTTTAGTTACTGTTTCCCTGATGCCAAAATGATGATGCTCAAGCATCTGAGCAATTCTAAACATGGAGTGGGGACAGTTCCTAGGATCTGTGTACTCTTGCCATGATTTTCTGTAACAACAAAAATTCCCTGGATATTTACATAACTGTCATAAATATTTGCCTGAAATCTCCACTGAAATCTGAAATTAGCTAGCTTTTAAAATAAATGCAGAAATACCCTTTTATTTACAAAAGAGACAAGGTGTTTGGTAAATGTTCTGCAGAGTTATGGAAGGGCATTGGAATGAGACTGCTGAATATTTAATTTGTTTAATGCGCAACTGTCACTGCTAATAGCTTTGACACAACTAAAAGCTTTGCTCATTCAAAAGGCAACAATTAATAAACAAGATAAATTTTTAAATACCAGAGGAAAAGCCTTTAGTTATTTTTAAAAATGTGTAGATAACTTTCTCTCCAGTGTGTGTATGTGCAAAAGTAAATGGTTGTCTTTAAAAAGTGTTTGCATACTTATTCCCATTTTTACTAAGTAACAGTGATTTAATATAATTTAGGGGAATAATTTTGCTTTAAATAATTTTCCTATATGAAAATATAGTGTATGTATTCTTTGGTACCACTTGTAGGAAGAGTACTGCTTAGGAGGAGAGCACTGAAAATTCAGCTGGTTTTGTTTTTTGATATTACTTTTATTTTTGAAAAAGCATAACAGTTCTAACTGCTGTGTGTGGGTAGCTCCTTGGGTGATTTTTTTTTTTTTTTTTCTGCTTTCTTTTTTTATTTTATTTCCTGCCCCCTACTAAAAAAACCCTGCCCCAGAGGCTGGTGGCAGGATGGAGGCAACCTGCAACCCTTTTTTAAAACTGCACCTGCCACGTTTTCAGCCCTTCCGTTTTGCCCGTTGCAGGCAGCTTTATCGTAGAGATGACTCCTATGTCTAACAGCTTCCACAGCTCCTGTGATGTGCCTCTCTTCTTGTATCATGCTTTGCCAGTTTGCTTTGGAAATGTTCCTGCTGCTGCATGTGCAAGATGATTGCAAATCATTCTCTCCCATGTCTCAGTAAAAACCAGGAAACTAACAGAAGTGTTTTATAAGAACATGAATATTTTTCACATGCATCAAATATTCTTGCTGAGCAAAATAACTATCGTTTATGTGGCTCTCCTAGCTGGAATTAGGGATGCACATAGATAGCACTGAATAGTGCTAACCCAGTGTAGGCAATTGTTGGTAACTTCATACATGTTTACGATGCATCATTAAAAGAAATAGTGTTACCTTGTAGAACAGCACTCTCATGGAGCTTTTGCTTAACACAAAAGAAATTATCATCTTGTGCTAGCCAAAGACACAGACTGGGATAATCTTGAAGAGAAACTGCTGATCAAAGGCAATTTCCAAATTTGTTTCTGAGCTGTGCTTGTATCCTGACACTTGAGAACAGGGTTGGTTCGTCGGTGTGGCTGGAAGTCTGAATGCCTCGTTTATTTAGTAACCACTGACCTATTTAACATTCGTAATACTTAAATGAAGCATATGCATGCCTCTTCTGGCTTAACCTGTGTGTGCCTGTGGTACCTTATACCGCTGTGACTGTAACATTTTATTTTGAGTAGAAGATGCCTCCATCCATCCAGCACACATTTTCTAAGTTTGGAGTTTGTTTTTTTGGTGGGTTTGTTGTTTTTTTTTTTTTTTTTTTTGAAGCCTGGAATCACCTAGAGCACCTCTTCTTCTAGAATTATAGTTCTCACAGTGTTATCATGGAAGTAAATTTTGAGAAAATTAAGTTGAGGGTAATTAATACATTATTCCTCTGGGATGAACTTGCATTGCTTGTGTTGGAAACACTCCCAAGCATTACAAAACTTGGATATAGAAAAATACATCTTTACATACAGCAGTAATTGAACAAATGTTATTTAGATCCATCTCAAGGTGCTTCATTTTACAGATACTTGGTAATGCCAAACTCTTAAGCCTTTGGATCTTCATAGCCCAGTCTCTACTCCATCTCATGAAATCTTGTTTTTCTTCTAATACAGATTGGTTGTTTGGTTGATGCAGTTGTTGAGGACCTCCATAAACAGCAAAGTATTTCTGAGGAAGGAGAAATATTTGTGTGAAGCTGACAGAGAAAATTCCCTTCTTTTAGTGGTTGCAGAAATGAATTAATGAAGCCATTACAGGTTAACTAGTAAATGTTAGCAAAGGCCCACTCCTCCCCAATCTTGTAGACTAGTTTCCCTACCAGCTGCCTGGAGCATGAGCGTTACCAGTGATGCTCAGGCAGAAAAGGATGGACATGGCCGAAGTGCCTGCCTGAACGGGCAGGGCACTGTGGGGAAGGCTTTCAGCCCGTACAGGCAGCATATCCTGCTTCTGTTGTACTACTGCTGCCTGCAAACTGTTTCTGATTATCATCTGTTGTTTAAGAGCTTTTTCATAATTTGGCCCCTATTCATTATTGAAAATAAAGACATCTGGTCTATTTTCAAATTAGTATATAGTAAAATATGGCCTGTAAGATTAGTTGCAATAATTTTATAATAGTAATTCCTTCAACATCAATGGAGTTGTGCCTGATTTACTCCAGCATGGTCAGTCCCTAGATGGTAGAGCATGGTTCCCTAAAGCCCTGAAATGATCTGATTATAATTATTTTAATGCTGATCATGAGTAGCAGTGGTACAAAGTATCCAGCTATACTGTTGAGAGCTTAAAAAGATCTTTCTTAACAGGCTTTCTTAACAGCAGTCTTAAAATTTAATAAAGTAAACACAATTTCAGTGTTCAAAGATGAATGCAGGTAATTTTTATCCAACGTACTTCATTAAAGAATTGTGCGCTGTTTGATCATATAAACAGTGACCTGTCAGGTTTAGGAGCTCTTGTTAATGACCTTGAGGATTTAAAGGCAACACTTTCAAGAGAAAAGCTGCCTACATCAGAGGAAAACTAATAGGTAGCTGCATTAAGCTTCCAAAAATGGAATGTCTCAAATTCTTACAAGACTTTGCTTGGTACTCTCATGCATTTCTATGTTTTTTCGTATAAATAATCCACACAGTATTAGTAAGTGTTGAAACAAATTGTGGCAGAAGACATTTCCAGGTGTTTTCTACCTGATATTCTTTGCATTCTTTTCATGCTTGGTGGATTCATGAGAAACAGGCTGCCATGAAGTGGAGTAATTAGCAGACCATAACTCACTTAACAGACACTAGTAGAAACCTTGTATTATGTAAACTTTCTTGATTATTATGATACATTTTGTACTGTTTGGATGTCTTTGTTTTTTAACTTTTGTGTTTTCAAGAAGCCTGTATAGATAGCACTTCCAAGGCTTACGTTCAGCATTAAAACGAAATTATTTTTACTGCAAAGTCAAATCATAAGAGTAATTTAGGTTAGATGGATCTCCAAAGGCCATCCAATCCAGCCAGCTGCATAAAGCCAGTCAAATAGAGCAGGTTGCTCAGGGACTTCTCCAGCTGATTCTTGAACACCTCCAAGGATGGAGATTCCTCAACCTCTTTGGGTAAGCTTTTCTAGCATTTGATCATACGCATGGTGTGTTTTAAGAAAAAGAAAAGAGGAAAAAAAAAAGAAAGGGGGGGGAAAAAATGTTTCCCTATTAAATCTGCCTGCAATTTCCCATGTTCCAATTTGTGTCTGTTGCCTTCTATCGTATTGCTGTGCACATCTGAAAAGAGTCTGGCTCCATATCTGAAAAGAGTCTGGCTCCGTCTACTCCGTATCCTCAGTATTCTCTGTAGTAATGGTTTTTCCTTTAGTTACAAAAGCTATTTTATACATCTGGACAAAGGCAGTTTGTAGTTAAACTCTGGTCTGTATTTCCTTGAAGACCTTTCTGAAGGTATACATCACAAATTCCCAGCTTGATGTTTTGAAGGAGGGGGTGGGAGTGTGGGTGGTTTTCCATTCCAGTTACAGCTGATCTACTTCTGTCCATAAATATGCAAAAATTCCATTCAATAATATTTTCAAATGCTTTCCACCTAGCAGCGCTGTGCGTTTTGTGTTCTCAAAGCTCTTAATTTGGCAAGTCAAATTCAGACATCTACCCAGAATTGTCTGCAAAGCCTGCAGATTAAATGAAGGTGCAGGAGCTCTTGCTGCATGCTGCTGAGGCACCTTCCCAGGGGATCGCCGAGTCACTTTGACAAGCAAGTTGCATTTGGTAGGTCATGGCTTCTCTGGGTCCTTCTGCCCTGCGGAGACTGGTACTCTTTGCAACAACATTTGGAAGGTGAATTGGAAGAAAGTTTCCAAAGCTTCACAAAACATCACATGCTTTTCAAGAGAACATAATGTTCTTTTAATCAAACTCAGCTGATTTGTGGTTTACATCTCAAAGATGTAGACCTAGAGGTGGACTTCAGCCCTGTGTGCCACTTGACTCCTTGGGGCTTGTTCACATCTTCTTCAGGAGTAAGTTTGGGTGCATAAAACCTGGCTTGTTGACACAGCTTTGCTTTGAGGTCTAGGTTACTGGTAGAAAACTTCATGTAAAAACCATGGCCTTGTGCTCTGCTCTTCAGAGGTGATCTGGTTTTGCATGTTGGCATGTGTGAAGTGTGTGTGACTTCATGTATGCAGCTTGACAGCACTGGAATGATAAAACCAAACTTGGATGAGTGCTTCAGCTCCTATGAGCGAAGGGAGCGCTTGGACTTCCTGATATAATGCTATATTTCTGTCACTTTGGGTTTTTAAGCTACACACAGTATGTGTAACTCCATACTTGCAGGATACTGTGTGTGCTCTTGTGAGTCGCTGAGGATTCTGAAGTCTAGAGAATTACATGTGTTAAGCATCTTGCTGGATCAGACTAATTTTATGTATTTATGTAAGTAGATTGACAGGTTCAGTTATCATGCTAAAAATAATGAGGCTTCCTCAATTTATTCATCAGGAAACTCGATATTCTTTTTCAAAAGAAGGGCAGTGATTCTGTTTAAAAAAACAAGTGTGATGGCGTGTTATTACTTGTGGGTATGTCTTTGTGAGTCTGAGCTGTGGAGCCTGCAACAGCTTTCTTTAGATGGCTTACCTTCTAGTGCCTGAGTAAAGGATGTATATGCTGTCTTGGGTTCTGTATTGGAATTCCCCCAAATAAATTTCATGTAGTAATTTCAAACAATTTATAGTATCTTTCCTGCTTTGAATGTTGTTTTCCTGTTGTTCATTGTTAAACAGCTCCTGCCTTGAAACCTGGAGCCTATTTCATCTCAGTGACAGATGGTCACCTATATAGGCCTGGACCACACATCATTTGGTGGCAGTACTCCTATGGTGAAGGACATGGTTTCTTCCTCTATCGTCTCTCTTCTTTCGGGGAATATTATATATTTTGAGTTAGAGTGTTTTTTGAAGGCTGTTGTTTTGGAGATGGGGAGGAATATAACTGATCTTAGCATGTCCTTTTTAGCCAGCCATGTGGTTTCTAGTCTCATGGTGTATTTTCAATGATGAGGAACAAGTGGTGTTGAATTCTATACTAGAAATAAGGCTTTGGGCCTAATGACTTGACATCTCTAGAGCCAAAAACAATCACTCGGTGCTGCCAGACTTCTCTTCTTTCATGTGCAAAGCTTCTTTCTTAGTTATGAAGTGCAGTAGCGCCTAGGTGCAGAAGACGGGTAATTTAGGTGTTTGCATTCGCCCTAGAGTAAATTTTTAGTGTTCACTGTTCAGGTGTGTTAATCTAGGCTCAATGCCTAGCATAATTTAACATTTGGAGAAGAGGTGAGTAAAATGGGATGGAAAAAGATTGCAGGAAGAGAGGAACTAGGTAACCTTGCCTGGGAGGCAGGCTATTCATGTAGAATAATTTGGATTTTTTTTTCCCCACCTTTCCCCTATTTCTATGTAGTAGTCTGATGATAAAGGGCTTTTCCCAGAGTTATTTTCTGTTTGAGTTTAATGTCAGTATGGAGATTAAAGATCGTTTGTTTTCCATTGGCTTAGTAAGTCTAAATCTAGCCTTTGAAGTCAGGTCATTTAAGATTCTTTAGATGAAAAATCAACTCTTTATTTGGTAATCTACCCAACACCCTCAGATTTCAAGCTTAAATAAAATGCTGCCTCTGCTACAAATGATGTCAGTATTGCCTGAGGTTTGTTTAAGCAGAAAGCTGCAGTCAGCTTGAACAAAACTTGGCAAAAGTGGGATGTTTTATTCGTGTGGATGGTTTGAATAATGTCCCAGAGTTTCCGTGGTATAATTTTGTTGCACTTTATGTTTAAGGAGACCCCCATCCCCCTCATTTAGAGAGAGCCCTTTGGTTGGACTTCATTTTCAGACTTATGGTGAGTGGTGTATTATTGCAGTGTAAATATAGACTTTTTCCATGTGTATAAGCTCTCCTAACATTTATGAAACTCTGCTGAGGGGTGGAGGGCTGTACCTGAGAGACGCAGCACTGCCAGTGAGCAGCCTTGGAAATTGGGAGTCAAATGAAAAAACATCCCATGAGTTTTAGGGTTCCCATTCGCCCTTTTCCTGTTGCTTCATCCCACTTGCAGAGAAGCCATATCTCACTCAGCCCAGGCAAGGTGGCAGTGGGGGAAACGTTAACCATTTCAGAGCTTGAGGGATTTGTACTTTTGACAGCTCAATTCTCCAAAGACTCTGTGCGCTGAATGTACTCCAGCTGAAGACTGTGAAAGGCGAGTGGACTTTGCTGTTCATGGTTGATGGAAGCCAACAGTGGGCTATGACCTGGAAGCAGAAGCAGCTGCCCAGATAAAATGGAGGAGGAAACCCAGAGATTCATATACTCGGAGATTTCAAAGGATAATTTTGATTGATTAATCTGATACCACGTGATGCTGGCCATAGGACCAAATGTAGTTGTGTCAAGCCTGGTGGTTGTTCTTGAGCTGGGGTATATCACAGTAGAAAACCTCTCATGGTTTTAATCTTCTCCCCTCCTCAAATCCCAACAGCATGCACACCACAAAACCATAACACCCACCTCCAGCCCAGCTATTAAATGCACTGGGGAAGAGCATCAGGCTTGGGACAGAAGGTGGGAGTAAGGTGAGGCAAGGACTATGCCCATTCAACTTTGAAGCAGAGCCTAGTGTGTTCAAATAGTGCTTTTCTCATGTAATTTTGTAGTTTTGGTTTTCTTTCCCTTACTGAATCTGCCACTGTATGAGACGATTTGAAGTAAGATGTTTGATTAAGTATGTAGAAGTTGCAGGTCTCTCTGTTAGCGTTGTGTTAATAAATTCCACAAGTGCAAAATAGCAATAGTTAAGATGGAGCATATGTCAGGCAGAGAAAGCTAATTACTTCCATTGATTGCTTGGAGGCCTGGTGCCGTATGTCAAAGTCTCTTTGTATTAGAGAGACTTCTCAGCTCCCTGCGGCAGGAGCTGACGTTATAACCACAGATGGGGATGAAGCCCTGGTTCGTTCCCGCAGGGATGCAGCGAGGTGGAGGCAAGGGAAGGGAGTTCAGTCCTCGTGCCTTTGCCCTGCCGGTATGGGCGCTCCGGACCCCCTGCTGACGGGAGGCTGGCAGGGGTGTGCGAATGCCTCTGAGCTCAATCGTGAAGCAGATGTGATTGGGAGAGGCAGGAGCCCTGCGTACATTTGCAGGTCTAGGGAAGGCTCCCACCACAGGCTGGTGATACTGTATAGAAGCTGCAGCTTGTGGTTGCTTTGGCCAAGGGTGAGATTTTAGTTTTTAATATCCACTACTAACTTGCAGTAACACTAGTACTTTCCAGTCTGTTTGTCACTTGGTAATTTTTATTTGTTGCTTTAGAAACAGTCAAAAAGCCATAGCGTTAGGAACCAGATAAGTATTCACAGACAGATTTGTAATATTGTCCAAAAGTTTATGCTACTAAAGATACACTTAAATATAATTCCATGGTATTTCCTCCCTGTTTTTCAGCTTTTGAATATTTTTTTGGATCCAAACCTAACGCTGAGTGGAGGGAGACGGTTGGGTTTTTCTTTTTTGGTAAAGCCTATTGAATTGTAAGCACAGCACAAAGAGGTGTTTGTTCTGGAGCCCTAACCTGATGGGTTGTGAGAGCCCTCGACAAGGGCCCGCAGTGCTCCTTGCCGCGGAGTCGCAGGAATGCGGGTGTTTGCAGAGGGGATGGCTGGGCTCACTGTCCAAACAGATCTCTGCTTGCCAACTGGGAACATATTGCAGTCTCTGTGAGGCACTCCATCACGGCTTGAATAGCTCCTCTTGTGCTCAGGCTTTCTGAATGCAAGAGAGAGAGAAATATTCCTTTCAGCCTTCTGCAATGTCAAAAAACCTTTAGTGACCATATGAGAGCATTGCCTTAATGCAGGGGTTCAGAAGGGGAAGGAAGTTGAAAAGAAGAGAAGGGATTTTTACCATTTGTTGCTATATTTTTAGATTTAAACTTTTTTCACAGTGAAATGTTGCTGTATCTACTTGGAAAAAAAAATATTGTAAATGTACATTTTGAACATACCATTCAGTTTATTTTGAAAAAATGTTTGCTGTCACTAACAAGTTTATTGTAACTCTTTTCTAAGAGACTAAAATAGTGTCTGTAAAATAATTCTCTTCATCTTCTAGGCCTTCAATTGTAGTTTGTAAACATACTTCTGTATTGGAAAATTACCATAGTAATGCCTGATTCTACAGCAGCATTTGCATTAACTGCTCCATTACCTGTGCAAGCTCAGCTGATGTTAGATGATTTTACACAAGCTTAACTCTATGCATCTGATACTCAGTTGT
The DNA here is from genome assembly GCF_031877795.1 of Strix aluco. Lineage (NCBI taxonomy): Eukaryota > Metazoa > Chordata > Aves > Strigiformes > Strigidae > Strix > Strix aluco. The sequence continues at coordinate 25,457,445 of NC_133939.1, read as the reverse complement.
GTGGTATAGGTAACTTGGTATGATTTGGGTGAATCAATCTGAAAAGAGTAATATGTAGTACAGTAACTTGAGGCTCTTTGCAGCACAAGTAAAATATCAGCCTTGTTTTCTTCTCTACCCCAAGAAACATTCTCCCATTCCCTAACTATATTTATATCTAACTTAAAGGAATTATAATCCGTGTTTTATTGAAGTGCACTGCTCATCTATTTTTGTTTTCAGAATGCTTCACAAGCAATTTTGCAGTTCCAATGTTAGAGAGCTTTTTAAGTGGAAGGAAAAGCAGATGTGAAGAGTGCAAGTTGCTGGAAATAAAAAATGCATTTTAAAACCAAATGAAAAATGTTGAACTTGTTGAGTTCTGCTTAGGACTTTACAGTGTGCACACGCTATCTAAGAAATAACAAGGATGTGTTTGTTCCTCGACTTTTGTGTGCAGGAGAGGGAGGAAGGACTACACTGCTGTCACTGTTTCTATAGTGACAGCTCATTCTCGAGGCAGTATTGACATAAACTGTAGTCAATCATTTATAGTGAGAAAACTTAAAAGAAAAAATTAACCATGTCTGAGTGTTTATAAGCTCTTCACAGTATATTATAAATTGCATGTGGAAGTTAATTCACTCTTTGAGGTTTGTGTAGCTTACTATGCTATAAGGTGCTGATAAAATATCCTGATGTGGTGCACAGTTCTATAAAATACCTGTAAATAGCCCTGGTTAATGGATTCACTATAGTATATTGGGGTATAAAATATCCGTAAGAGCATGATATTAAGAAACTTCTGTTTATCTTAAAGTGGGGAAAAATTAAGTCACAGTAGCAATTTTTACCAGATGATCCCTTATCTTTTATGATATATGTCTTGATAATCAGAAGTCCAATTTTATAGCAGAGTAACCTATAAGGAAGTGCTTGGTTATGGCCACATCCTTCCAAAATGTCATTTGGACCTGGCCTTTGTAGAAAAATGGGCTAAGCTTGAAACCTGAGTGTGCAAGTTTATGAATTATCCCCATGTATCTTGTACCACCAGCTAATGCAGTCAGACTTGCGGACGCCGGCTGTGGCTTCTGCCTTGCCTAGCAGTAGGGCCAGTTATAAAGATGGTAATACCACATGCTGTGCAAAGCTGTGGATTTCTCCATTTGATGTTTCAGAACATAATATATATTTCTCGGAGGACTTTTAGCCAGGGGCAGTGTGGCCCAGACTAACCTCCGGAAGGCAACTGGTTCCTATCAGTTGGCCACACGTTTGCTGTAGTAGGTGCAAGAGGATCCTGGAAAGTGTCTTTAGCTTGTCCGGTCTTTTAAATTCCTGGTAGCTAGTGGAGAGCTGGCATGGGTGGTACCAAGTGTTGCTTGAAAGCCTACCTGTCATCACAGTTTTCCCGTGAAATATTCTGCCAACTTGTGTTACCTATAGGAAAACCTTTGGAAAACTTTCAACTTGCTTGAAAGTTGCTGCTTACTGATTTGGCATTGTGACATCCTTTGTTTTGGATGAATATTAGAAAAGTGAAAATTTTGCTCTGCATCCCATCGCTGTAAACATTCTTCTAAATGGATCATTGTAGGGCATTTTAAATCCTCCAGAACTTCACTTAGGTGTGGCTAGATTATTATCACAGAGGATAAATGAAAATCTTTTATGACCACAAATTTATGGGTTAAAATTTTGCTGTTCTTAATTTTTCAGAATTACTTATTTTATCTCACAAAAGCCAGCATAAGTGTCTACAAGTATACCTGTATACAGACATATAGAAATGAGAGAGAGAGAGAAAGGAGGTAAATCCTTAACAGATGTAGTGTGGAACAATATTTCTGTTATGCTGAGACAGCAAAGTTTTTAGAAAATATAATTTCCCTAGTAAAAACTATATTGATTTAATGTAAGTCAGATGCAGGGCAAAATGAAGAGTGACAAACCACATTTTTCAGAGAATTCTTTGTTAAGTTGTTTTCTTTTGCTGTGGCTCTGGATTGTTACATACTTACTGAATTTTAGGTATTGAGGGAGAGTGGTTCAGTTAAGTTAGAGAGCTGAGTGAGCATCACTACAATTTATTTATTTTCCTGATTCTTTCTCTTGCTGTTGATGTGACAGTACCTGATAGTTTCTCTTCTTTGTTGTGCTCTGCTATAAAAGGGGGTATTGCAGCTTACAAGAAAATGTACGACAGGGTTTAGAGGTTCTTTAATGCTCTTATGTGAAAGATGTAGTTTTTGATGCTAAGCTTTCTCCTGGCAAATAAATTAGGTGACTGTAATTCTGTTGTGCTAGCCTGTCCTGCTAGCTCATGTCTGGGGTTCAACATGAAATATTTAACATCGCATGTTCAGTTTATCTGGCTAAAAGTAATGGCAGGCAGTGTTGTTGCCTACAAATCAGAGGCTAACTTGCCTTCCCAGGCTGTGGTAACCTGGACATAAAATCTGGAGTCCAGGACTGATGCAGAGAGTATGCAACATAAACTTCAGTGGCTGCCTGTTTTTTCAGCAGAAGGGCAAGGAGGTGAGGAGCTCATGGTCAAAACTCGAATTCTTTTTTGAAAAAATTACAGCATTAGGTCTTCAGGGATGCTGCAAATAAGGACAAGAAGCTTATCGAAGAAAGACCTAGTCTGTAGCATGAATTATTTTTTTCAGAATGCATCATCTTTCTGGGACAGAAACTCATTTCTAGGTCTGAAATAAAAGCAACAGTCTTAGAAGTGAGAGAGAAGTTGAATAAAACTGCTTTGAGTTTAAACTCTCCGAGCAAATAAAGTAGCTAGTGCATGAGGCATGTTTCTCCAGAATACTTTTTTTGAACTTTCCAAAACAGTTGCTGAACATCATTGCAACCTTAACATTAGAAAGGCTTATAGTAAGCAATGCAGTCTTTAAACAGAAGGGTTAATGAGTTGTGTTTTCTGTAGACTTCCACGGAAAATAAGTGTTAATTTTTTTATATTCTCCTGTGATACTAATTTCTCTAGATTATTTGCTTTTTAGCCAGACCCTATGATGCATGCAAATTTCAGTAACTTCTCGATGGGTAACTGCATGAGCAAAAACGGTTGAGTCACGAGCCTGAGGCCCATGAGAATAGATCTGAAGCCAGAGTGATGCAGCGTTACAGAAGCAGGGCTTTCTTCAAGCGGTGGAGATTCTGAGTCACCAGGACAAAATGTTTTCTTTCTCCTTTTTTTTTAATCGTGTGCTGGGAGGGCTCATGCACAACTCCTATGACCCAGTGAGTTGTTTTGCTCATTGTTAGACAAATACTGTTGCATGTGCAGCAAAACTGACTCCAGGTATTCCTGTCCTTTCATTGCTGCTGCCGTTGTCAGCAGTGCTGCCTGATAGACAGGATCACTGAAATAAAAAAGATGCTGCTCACTGCTTGACCTCATAAGTGGTTTGGTTTGGAGCAGCTGAAGGGATGGGAGGGGGTTTGGATGTAGGAACACCTCGTGCTGTGGCTCTACCAAAGGCAGCATCAGCCTCCCATGGTGTGAGAGTCCTAGGGGCTGACCTGGAGGCCCGGTGATTGCAGCCTCTCCAGGACAGGGTGTTAGCGCAGTATAGACTGTATAGACCTGACAGTCAGATGCATTTTATTTGTTTTAGTTTGTTGTCCATTCACTAAGCTGGAGGAGCTTCCCAGAGATGGCTTGAGTGGAAGTGAGGAGAAAGAAAAGGAAGAATATGCCTGTGGATCTCTTCCCTCTTTTGATAGAGAAGCCCTTTGGTTGTGGGTGCAACACACAAGTTGCACAGTTGTATCTGCATGCAGTTTTTGGGGTGTAGAGATACCATTCAAAGTTAAGAGAGATTTTGAACAGAAATGATGGTTTCTACCTTTAGAGCATGAGTGTTTGATAGTTGTTGAGGTACTGAAATGCTAGGAAGAGTGATTTTCTTTCTTTGTTTTTTTTAATGCTCAAAAATAATTTAAATGAAACAAGGTGGGTGAGATTTGTGTTTTAAGCAGTTCCATTAAGGTAAGGCTACTGTGCTCCCTCTTTCTGTCTGGACACACACAGTCCTTGCCCTTGTTAGTACATGAACTCCTGCAGCCACAGGAACCAAAGTTAGGACTTGGAATTTTATCTTTTGAAAATTGCAACTTCCCCCTCCTCCCCTTGCTTTGTAAGGAGAAACGCTATAATACTGAATTTGGAATCTTCACTTTACGAACTGAGATGGTAGATCCCAACAGCAGAGTTGAAGTACCAAGAAATTAAAATAATTCAGTAGGTAGTTTTTCAATCTAAGGTTGCTGAGAGGAAATCAAGAACATTCCTTGAATAGTCTCAAAGTGGCTAAATCCCTTCTCCCCGCACCCCACTTGCTTTCTGCAAATTCCAGACTCTGCAGGTGGAGTTGTCATGGCGGGCTGGGAACCTCCTTAGCCTGGGAATAAATCCCCAGCGATGGGATTATTCCGATGCAACTGCACCCCTGAAGCCTCCTGAGCAGAGGCAGCTGTGCCAGCCCTCTCTCCTGCAAGGCAGGGCTCTTCTTTGCTGGGGTGGACATGCTAAAGACCTGGGAACCACTGAAAGGATAACTTTTTTGCTCATATGTTTTTAATATGAGCATTAAAAATGCTTTTTAATAACTTCTGTGTTATACCAAGCTGTATGTTGTTCCCCTAAAAACTCCTCGGCAATAAATACCTGAAGAGTGCGGGCCAGTTGAAATGCTTACTCCCTGGAGGATAGGGGGGTTTTAATCTCTATCAAACTGCACAGTTAATGTTTAGGATAGTAAATTAATTTCACAGTTGCTATAGCCAACAACCCTTTATTGCATTTGAAAATTCAGAATATTTTAGATGTGCTATGGAGAAACTGTTCTAGATCCATTCTTTTTAAATTAGAAGTGTTATTTTAATAATTAGAGGAATGTAGTTAATTATGCAATATTTTTTCTTATCAACAGTTAATTTATATAGGAAGGGTAGAGTCTAATTCTTCCCACTATGTCATACTATTTGATAGGATTGTTTATCTGGGGACACAGGAAAATAAGAATTTATGGTTTATTTTTTGAAGGATGTAATGCTGTCATTAGCTGAGAGGCATGTTTTAAAAACAGCTCAACTAATGTGCTCCTGGCAGTGGCTCAGCTTAGAAATATAAGAAATGAAGTGAAAACGAGGGGAGGATGACGGGTCTCTTCAAACATAACCTGGTGAGTTACAGCCTTCCTCCTCACCTTTAGTGTTTATAAACGAAAGGCTGTGAAAAAGCAAGATAGTGCTGTCTCTGGGAGAGCCACCATATAGCTGAGAGCTACAGAAAGAGTCTGCTGGAGTAGAAGAGGTGAGGAGGAACCAAAGTCAATACAAGCAGCTTTTTGTGACTCACTGGGTTCAGGTGGCTCTTCCGGGCTTTGTACTGGGATTTGAGCACCTTCTTTTTGGTTTGGTGTGACTGGAGGAGGTTCAGAGAACAGCAACAAAGAGAATTGGGTTTGTAAACATGAGCTATGATAAAAGCTTGAAAAATGGGGTTTGTTTTGGTCTATGGAAGGGCAGGCTCAAGGGAGATAGGGCAAAGCGAAGGGGGACAGGTGGGGGTTGGAAAGAAAATAATGAAAAGGTTGTGGAAAGAAAATAATAGAAGGTTCCTCTGCACACTATTGTGGGTGGAGAATGAACAAGCAGAAATTTTGAAAGAAAGTCGCTCAAGTTGGACACAATTCCAATGCAAAGGCAGGTAGGCAATGGAAGACACTAGCTGGGGACTTCATGGAGCTTTGGTCACTGAAGATGCTGAAGAAGACACATCTGTCAGGAGAGGCTCAGGTGGACCCTCTGGCTTTCTCTGGGGAAGGGAGAGCTGTGCTCCGGCAGCTCCCTGTTTCAGGAAGGTATTTTATTTGTCTGCTGTACTCACTGATCCAGAAGAATGATATTCTGGTTGAGGCTCCTCTACTTAAGATGCAGCTTCTTTATTTTTTTGATTCTTAATGAGCTGCTTCAGGATTACCGAACCACTGTGAAGGCGGGAGGAGATGGCTCTCCCTGTGGTGTGAGCAAAGCTCAGCTGGGAAACCCCTGGGCTCACTGAGAGCGTCTCTGAGCACTGCACTGATTGTCACACTTAAGATTTTAGCTTGCATTTTTTTTTCCAAGTTATTCTGGTGTAAGTGCAATACTGTAATGAAACTGCTAACAGAGGGACAGAAAATATTTAATATCTTGAAATTTGCTTATAATACTTAATTATATGTGTGTATATGTGTATAATTTATATAGGTATATGTGTATATATATCTGTAAATAAATATATACATATATATAAAAAAAACTGTGCTTCTTCTCCAGAGAGATGGCAGTTTACCACAGCCTCACGAAAGAGCCCAGCATGTACCTGAGTACCAAGGCTGTTGATTCTCCTTCTCTCCCCGCCCCCATGTGATAGAGTGCTTGTTTGTGGCAGGTGGATATAAATTGCTATGGTTTTGATGAGCACATTCAAATAGAGAATTTTAGATGATTCACTGAAGTCCAGGATCCAAACATGTCATGAACAAAACTCGTCAACCCTTGTGATGATGATTGGTGGCACTGTGTCAGCAAGAGGCGGGTGGTAGGATTGAAAGTTTGCTTTAGTTTTCGCTGGCTGGCTGATATTTCTCACTGTGGGTGGACAGGTAGAGAATAGCCATTGCCTAATTGCTGCCTCGTTTGGGGCAGGTGGAAGAGAACGTGCTGTGTAACTTTATTGTTGGCTAGGTTTTGGGTCTGTTGCTGATTGTACAATCCTTTTGCTGTTGCCATGGGAAAGCAGTAATTATATTATGAATAATTGGAGCATTTTCTTTTGCTGCTGCAGAAAACTGGTGTTGTATAATTATCGCTACCTAATGGAAGTTGTGCTCAAAGCTGATTGTTCAGCATTTGTATAAACCTGTTGCAGAGAACAAAACTTTTTGCAAGTGAATACCGTTTTATAAAATGCCGGAAAGTTAACACACGCACACACGCTCTCCGAAAAGCATTTGCATCACTAGAATGTGTGGAAGAGCTGTATCAAAATTGCAAAGGCAAAATAATGTCTGTAGTTGAACTTCCATTCTTATGATGCTCTTGTGGCTTGTTGTTTGTCTTTCTACAAATAAATAACTTCTATTGATATTAGGCAAACAGTGTCGTATTGTATGTAAATGATAATGCTGTTCATAACTGGTGCAAAAATAAAAGAACTTTCATTTCATGACATCTGTTTCTCCTAAAACTGAGTTCCAGTTAAAAATTAGTGCAATGGTTATATAGGTCTGGTGGGAAGCTCAGCTTGGAGGATGTTGATCCTTGTATTGCTGTTCAAAGCTTCAGCAGTGTAAAAACTTGATACATGAGATTTTTTTGATTCTAAAATGAAGCCCGATGCCGATAGATATTTCCCATCATTTGCATGGGTTGGCAATAGTTATTTGATGAGTTTCTCCCATTTCTGCATTCAGCTTTATGGTCTCCTTTTCTTTCTTGAGCCTCCTGCAAAGGACAGGCTGCAGTTTTCTGTGCAACATCTCTTCTGTCTTACCTTTCTTAGTGCTGTTCTCTCTGTTCAACCACGGACTTTCTGGCATATTTCTATCATAAAACAAAGGGTTATGCAAAGGGAAAAAAAAGTTCATAGATATGAGGAGGACTGACTTCTTTCAAAACAGAGTATTTTCTTATGCGATACCCTACTGTCCTTTAATAGCCTGAACATTTATTCAGGCTTAAGTATTGTCTTATGACCTAAACCCCATTCTGGGTTTGTGTCCAATTACGTTCCCACAAGCTTCCTGTGTGACCCTGCATTAGGCATTTCATTTCTTTGTCCCACAGTTTCACTTGTGAAGCAAGGAGAATAACAACCCCACTCCAGCCAGATGTTCTGGGGCTGGATTCGTGAGTCCTTGTAGGATAACGTGCTGCTGGTCATAGAAGTGCTTTCGTGCTTCTGCTTCAGATGTCAGGATGTCATCTCGGGCTAATATTCATCACGAAACAAATGTCTCTCCAGTTTCAGGTTATTGTGTTGTGGCTTGTGTACTAATGGATTAATTTCAGATGTTTTCAACATAGCTGGTTGTTCTCTTTGTTTCCAAAGTAGTCCTAATTTATTTAACAGTATTTGCCATTCAAGTCAACTGATTTTAGACAGATGTTTGTCTCCTGTGTTTTAGTCTAGACATCTATGATTTACAATCTGTAGCCCATCTGGTGAATTGCCATGGGAGTATGCTTATTTTCAATGCTTGAAGTATTGCAACATACTCTTTGCAAGTGTTTTTGCAGTAGCAGCTGATGAGCCAACCATCAGAAAAGGTTTATTTTAGCAGAAGAATCCCAACTTGTTTGTTCAGATTAGGGCAAGAAAATACTCTGTTTCTATTGAAAACAACAACAAGAAAATGTTCCATTCCAAAATGTTGCCAGTAAATTGAAACTCTAGAATAATAATGGGCCTAGTTTAAAAAAGAAACAAAACCCACCTGGGAATGTAGAACAGCAAGGGACCTGAAGAATCCATCTCCACTCTGTGTGGCTGAACAAGTATACTTGTCTAACCTTTTCTAAAGATTTCAGTGAGCTTTATATTGTCAGATTTTCTCGTGTAAGCTTAATTATCTCTGCTGCAGAATGTGGTTACTGGTGCTCTGTCCCTGGTGTAGGGTGGCACTATGCTGCGGGATCAGGTCCTTGTCCCCAGATGCTTCCTGCCCCCCTTCCAGCCTGACGACAGGAGGAGAAGCTGTAGATGCATAAGTGGATGATGTGCCAGGCTATTAAAGCAGCCTGTTGATCTTGTCTGGACTCTCCTTTGCTTCTTAAATTAGTGAAGTGTGATGAACCCCAAAAACAAGGTGCAGGATGGCATGTGAGGTCTTGCAGGTGAGGAGTGGGACAATTCAGGATAAGTATCTCAAAAGGCAACGCACTTAATGTTTAGAACATCAAACGTTGGATGTTTGAAAATTTATTAATTCATAGTTCTGTGGGGGATAAAAAGGAGCATTTAACCTAGCTTCCTCTTCAAATTCAGATGCAATGCTGCTGCTTGTAGTATTGTGATAGCTTCGGAGAGGGCTTGTTTGGTGCAACTGATATATTTTAGTTCATTTCCTGTTTTTAAGGGTTAGCGTATTATTTCTAGAATATGCCCCAAACCAGAATACAACATCTGGGAGACACACATTGCAGAATAGTACGCTGCTGAGTAGGAATCTCTTGGTTCTTACATTAAAGTGTAGTGCTGTTGTTTCACTCCAAATTGAATGTACTTGAGCCTCCTGCTGTGTATAGCAGGTCAAGTAGCAAACACAGGTAAAATAAACTGTTCAAGAGTCTTTAGTGTAAACAGCAAAGGTGCTGTCATGTAAATAAGTCAGAAAATGCTCCAGGAGCTGTCTGCTTGATGCATTTGGCACCGATTTCTGAATATTTTGATTTGATGTTTGGTTGAGTGAGTTTGTCTGCCCATGTTGAAAACATCAGTCAAACCCAGACTCTAGATTGGATATTATTGTAGGGCCTGTGGCTGAAAGGTCCAAGTACTGAGCATGTAAATCAAGTGTACATGATTTACAGTTTAATGTTAGTAATGATAATGCACTGAAACTCCCAGAGACCAATGTATTTTTTAATAAATTTAATTATTTTTACAATTTATTTTTAATTATATTTATGGCAAATTAAATTGATAATCTGAGGGAGTGGGTAAAGGACTGTTATTAACTGTAACCTCTCCTAACGTAGTCACAGGATTTAGAAAGGATATTGAAAAAACATAAAGCAGTCATAGAAGTTGCAAAGCAGTTTAAGCAGTGCATTTCACCTACGTCTGCAGTGCCTCAATATCCACTTTCAAACACTGTTGGCATGTATAGATTGAGATAACTGTTCAGTGGTTAAGCCATTCAGATGCAGGAGACTTCAAGCTGATTGTTTTTGTTTCATTTGCATATAAGTAGTCATTTGATGTGGGATTCCAATATCATTTGAAATCCATGGAGCCATTTCTGTTAAACTTGAGAGTATTGGAAATGTTTTTGTACTAGTCTTACAAGGTGAAGGAATTACTTCATACTGCTGAACTGTGATCTGAATAGAAAAGCAGCAGAGTTGAGGTGCCAGACAATGTGAATGGACATGTGGTAGGCATCCTTTTATTCACATCCTTACGTGTAGATGAGGTTGTCTTAAAAAAAATTGAGGTATGTACAGATGAGCAGTGTAAAGCGCTCTATATGCTGCCTTCTTCTGACATGACCTGGTGCCATGGGGATGTCCAAGTGCTGGATGCTTTCGTTAACGCTATGCCTTGATAAGCTGTATTGATAACACTATTTTTGCACCTTTCATGACCCCACCTATGGCAGGTTGAATGTAGCAGAGGTAGGATTTTTTCTGACATTTCAGAACTCTCCAAAGGTATTTTTTTAAAGCTGTCATTTTACCCCCCTCAAGCACTTAATATGGTAAAAGCTGCTCCTTCTTTTCTCTCTAATGTGGAGTTGCTTTAATCTACAAATTTATACTCACCTCAGGGCAAAGTATTAGGAGTCTGATCAGCAATGCATTTAAGACCCTGGGTCCTAGTAACTTAAGTAGACACCTGGGAGTTGAATCTTCCCCTGCCTTTTACCATATGTGAACGGAGTTAAGTTAGCATCCGAATTAACTCTTGTCTAGGAGAGATTGTACCTCAAAATTGTGGTGATATTTATATGTGAAAGCTCTTCACATCCTGTGTTAAAGGTTTTTATAAAGTGGTCTGACATACTTGTGTTAGCTTGTGCTAACAAGCAGTTTTAGGCTGAGGCTGAAAGGCTGGGAAAAACCTCGGCTGCAAAGGAAAGAAGATGAATGGAAGGTTCCAGGATTTTTTCTGGTTTTGTTTTCCTTGTCATCACATTGTTTGGTCCGTAAGCTGCTTTGAGAATAACCAAGTGGAGGGAGAAGACACGTGTGCCTGACAGCGACAGGGAGCCTGTTTCTCCTTATTTCATTGAGGAAATTGTTCCGGAACAGCTGCTCATCCATGTGAAAGGCAAACCCTTGGGTCCTGGCCAAGGTCAGCAAGTCCTGGGTCATTTGTGTTAGCAAAACAGGCCCATTTGCCCTTTAATTATCTTTCCTTTTCATTCGGTCACACCTCTTGCTCCATAGATGTACTTCCTGAGAAGCGCCCTGTGTAGTGGAAGATGTGATACCAGTTTTGTTGTGAATCAGAGGGAGGCATAATATTTTTTTCATGGATTGCTTATAACTGTTAAGCTTTATAAAGTAGAATGTATTTACCTGGCTGATATTAATTTTCTATTTAGCTAGTGCAGTAGCTTCTTGTTATTAAAATATACAGGGTTCTTAAATGTCAAAGTAAAAAGTGCCCAAATCACTAAATTTCATATTGTTTCTCTGCTAAAGCAGATGTTCCGGCGTGAAATGGTAAGTTGGTACGTGTTTGCTACAAACAAGGCTGAGAAATTCCTGAATTTCAGAGAGTTTTCAGTAACTGGTCTCAGAATGGGAACTTTATAATGAAGCCCTGTAGAATTTGCTCTTAGTAATAAGGTATGCAAAACGGTCAGTAGAAACATGGAGTAAAACATGCCCATGTGCTGGAGCTGGGTGTGAAAAATATTCTACGGTGGATATAGTTTAGTAATAAAGAGAAAAGCAATGCTCTATAAGCACTAAAGAAAATAGTGTTGTAAAATTACTTCTTTGCCCTATAATGCTATGTGGAAAGAAAGAACTAGGAAAGATGCATTGCTATAGCTGGAGGAACTGAAATGCCAGATTTTGGCTTCCATAATTTAAGGAAAAAACCACAATTAAACTGAAGTGATCTTTAATGCATGCATAAAAGGTCACTCAGGAACAAGAAAAAAGCATACTTATTCCAAAATTGGTTTTATGCAAGAATTTTGAAAGTGTCATGGATTGCAACTAAGGCTATAATTAGCCTTGTAAACCTTGGGACAGAAGTTTCTCCAGTAGATTGTGACGTGGTTCCTGAAGGAATGAAAATGGCCAGAAGAACTGACAGTCCCTCCATGACAGCAGCATCCTCTTGACAGGGGAAGAGGGAGACAGAGATGGAAGAGAGACTTGCTTTGATCTGCAGCTTCACACAACAAGCCATGATACAAGAATGAATAGAGTAATTGTTATCGTTTTTGTTAGACTGTGTGTGCAGGTGTGTTTTTTAAAAAGGCAATAGATTTGCAAAACCTTTTTGGTCATCTAAAATAGTTAAAATAGTTAGCTACACGCTGTTGGAGGAGTGACAGAGCAGCACAAGAGAGTGCATGTGGCTTGGAAGAGGAGGACAGGCTCTTACTGGGGTGTCAAGCTGTTAATTAGCTCTGCCACAATAAGAGACTTAATTATTAACATGTGTTAGAAACATGAAAACTTTGCGCTTTTGCAGCTAGGGCCAAGTGTGGTCTGTCACCTGCCTGGCTGATGGTCTTCAGTGCCTTCAGCCTGGTGGCTCCTCTGCTTTTCCTCTTATTTCAGAGGAGGGGGAATCATTTCCTTGCACCTGCATTTTGGATGGAGCCAGCCCCACATTTTGGGGCAGCCCTCCAGAAGCTGATGGAGGTGCTGTGTATTTACGGTGTTGGAGCTCGGGGTGGAATTTGGCCTCTTGCTTTGTCAGCAGAGGTGGCCAAAGCTGCTCTGGCTCGGTTTCATTGTGAACTCAGGAGACAGCTTCGGTTTTTTAACAGGTTTGAAAAGTATTAAAGTGAGCTTATTTCGGTGTACAGCATCCGTGTTAGAACGGACTGACTTTTTTCTCATTTAAATTAAACTTTGTATTGAACCAGGAGCTTCAATTAAAACTTGCAAAGCTCTTATTCCCTAGAGGATGCATTACTTATATCCATCCTGTGCATATAAGCAACTGAGGACCATCCTTCTCTAAATGGCTACTTTTTAACAGTTCAAAAATATTTGACATAAACAAAAATACTCAAAAAACCCCCAAACCCCCACCACCCAAAAGGTATGGTTTTGTTTTAGTGTTAATTGGGGAATGGTTTCACTGCAAGAACAGTCTTTAATTCTTGGGTCTCCTTGTGCTGTGGAGATGGGGCTCTGTATTTTGCTCACTACTGCTTGAAGTTGTTTTGATACCGTTGATGAGAGAGATTAAATAATGTATGCTAAAGTCATTTGGCTAGCCTTGAAATCAAAGCACTGGAAACAAAATCTAACTACAAATCACTAGGCTGTCATTCTTTTAAAACCTGTTATCCAAATGACTTTAACAGTTTGTGGGTCATACGCAAGGTTAAGAATCATCTTGCATGGTGCACGTTTTGATGATAAAACACAATTATTTTTTTTATTGGAATGGAAGTGTTACCGTCAACAGTGTCGGTGTGGGAGTTTGATTTCTTCCTGCAAGTCGATCACTACTCCATATGAGCAATTGGCACAAGGTGTAGAAGGACAGATATGAGGACTGCCAAGTGAAGTGCTTTTCAATTGTATAGAGACTATCTGGTCTGTATGTAGAAATTCCCAAACTGTTCCATTTTTTAAAATATTTCCAAGTCAGAGTACTTACTTTTAAGAAAGACTGTCTAGGGCCAATATGACTATAAGTATATAGTGTTTTGGTGAGGAGCTGAAACAAGTTAAATGTTAAAACTTCATTATATTAAGCAATATTTACATGCAACATTTAAATTACTGTCTACTTAAATGGTGAACTCAGGATTTTTAATTTTATAGAGACTTTTTCTTGCAGTTTTTCAGGTTTGAGAAATCACTGACAAGGAATGAGTTGCATAACAGTGTTATCTATTCATTTTACCTAATCTTGGGCCTGTTCCATCCTGAAGAACTGAACAACACTTGATGATCCAGTGTGGACTGAATCCCCCCAAAACGTGTTATTGTGTGTTTACCGGTATTGGCAGTTACGTATAGATATACTGTCCAACTTACTGTGGAGTGAAACTTGGCAGTGTAGACCACAGTAGATTCAGAGAGAAATAAAAAAACATGTTCCTCAAAAGAAGTTTGCAGACATTTTTTCTGATAGGGAAAATGCATTTACTTAAATAATATTTCTGTCAAGTTACTTCTGAACCAGTGGTCACTTCATATTTTTGATGGGTTTAAGTTGAGCCATTTAGATGGCAACTCCACCCCCCCACAACTGCTTACTGCTCATGCTGAGGTTTTTTTTGCATTCACACTAAAATTCTTGAACATCTGGGGAGACAAATGATGTTGAAAGGGAGGGAACCCATATGAGCTGAGTAAGGAGAGGTAATAATGACTTTTTTTTCTTATTGTAGCTGTAGTATAGATCAAGTTCCCTATTTAGTTAAGTATAGGGAAGTATGAAGAGCAGCAGAACCACACACCTAAAATGAGTTCTTTAAATTAAACTTCACAGTTTCTATGTGCCTAATATACTTGATGATAAATTACCATATTTCAAATCTAGATGTGACTAGTAAAAACCATATGTGCTGACTGTAAATAACTGGATAGAGAAAACAAGCTAAGATCAGAGGAGATAGAAATAACTCTGATGGATTCCTGTGTTTAACTTGGATTTTGAGAGGTTGGGAAGTCCTGCTTATTTTATGATAAGCAGCCTAAGGAGTGTAAAAATGTAGATGAATAGGGAATGACTTTTTACTAATTTAATGTGGACTCGTTTTGATGATACCAAACAACCGACTATGGCTCACTTAATTGTTGGGGATTTCATTAGATTTGTCTAAACTTTAGGAGCAGTCACTCCTGAAGTCTATTACATCCCATCTGTGCCTGAAATCCTTTGTACATTTTAGCATTCAGCTTCCTTACCTAGAATGTGATTTGGTTTGGAGATGTTAGATGGTTCTCCATCAGAGAAGGTTATGAAGTTATCTTTTGTATTGTTAATCAAAGCTAAAGTTCAGTGTGCACTAACAAGGAGCAGAGTTCTCTCTGAGCTCCTCTCAAGAGTTTGACCATGACTATTTTCTTAGCCCATGGCAAATGGGCTAACGAACAGGTTAGTGTAAACATTTTAATTCATAATAAGGAAGTAATGAAATAAACTCTTCTTTTTCAAAGTACTAGACTGTCATTGCAAACATCCTTCTGATGTTCAGGGGGTTCATTTTACTGACTGCTCTGTGTGATGTTCCCGATTTGGCAGAATCTATGAGCAATTGAGTGAACTATTTCCATTTTATCTAGACACTTTCTTTTAGCTGTGAGGCTGTGTTTGCAAAACTCAAATGGTTATGGCACTTGCTTTGTTATACTTGTACTCAGTGCCTCAAAATGGAACTTGCATGTTCAGGGCTTGATTTTGGAGTGGAAACCATAAGCTTCTTGCTCATATAACTACATTCCAAGGTTAGTCTGAATAGCTGAAATAATGAATTTGGTCTTTGTGCATTCTTAAATAGATAGATAGTTTTTCACATGTGATTTTTTTTTTTTTTTTTTTGCTACAATTGGACGCTTTCCTTGGGAGCTGCCTAATTCCAGGCTGCACAGTTTCTGCTTTGTTCTCTGCTTCTATGACTTCGACAAGAATAACTTAACCAGATTTCAATATAGGAATTGTGGGCTGCTAAAGGACATATTGTGTTACTGCTTAATGCTGTATAAGTTGATCAGTGGGTAATATAAAGTCTATGTTTTAACTGTTTTATGATGAAAATATTATTTCAGCGGAATATATGGTAAAGTCATTGAACAATGATCTTATTCTCAGAATGATGGCAGAAGGCATTTTTCCATATACTAGATATTAGTGGAGCTGCTCATTTTGTTATTGCAGGCTTGAAAAATAAAGCTATTTTTAGCCTTTTCTGAGCAATTGTGCATTTCTTTCAACTGCAAAAACTAGTATCTTCTTTCTTCCTGTTAGGTCCAGCAGAGGTTCCCATGATGTCACCCAATGGATCCATTCCCCCTATTCATGTGCCTCCCGGTTATATCTCACAGGTATGCTTCTTGAAGAATTATAATGTATATAAAAGCAATAACATTGAACTATATAGAGAAGTCTACTTGGTCGAAGTTTAATTTAGAAATAATAGTGAAAATGGTAATGCATATTTTCATACTCCTCTTTACTCACAGCACATACACATGTTTGCGCAAGTGATCATGCATGTGCACCTTCACACCATAGTATGTATACCGGGTTTTTTTTTAACATTAGCAAAAGCTATGCATACAGATTGAGTCTATATGTGCAACTTCTCTCCTTTTGTGAGAGGGAGAGAGATCCATGTTGTTAGGTGATGCCTTAAGTTCTAGGGTGACAGTCAGAAGGGGTAGGAGACCAGTGGAAGTGAGAGAAGGAGCCACTGTAGCTATAAAATATGCTGTTGGTCTTCAGTATCTTCCCAGCAGAAATCCTGCAGTGTATCAAGAACTCGGCATTTTGGTTTGTTTTCAATAATAAATGTGATTTAATTATCTATGGAAAAAAACCAAAAAGCTTTTCAGCTTCCTGAAGTAAGGAAGAAAAAAAGAAAAAGGGAAAAAAAAAAGTCAATGTAAGGCAGAATAGCTGTGAACAATACAATAAATCCAATAATTTCACCCCTTTCACTGCGATCTGGACTGGACTGAAAGCTTCATTAGAAGTATGCAGATATGCTTGAAGAATAGCTTAAGAACTTTTCATACATATATTTTGGCATCTTGTTAAGGAGAAAATAGATGATGTTCTGGAATCCATTCCCCTCCCCAGGAAACATGTGAGGTTGTGTAAGTCTGAAAAATTGTGGATGGCGTCATACTTAAATCCCACAAAATACTGCAATCGCTCTGTGGTATTTTAACTTCTGAACAGAGTGAAAACACGCCCCAAGTATGGGTGGCATTGTTGGCCAGCCTAGGAGAGAGGGCACGCAGCACGGCAGGGTGAGCCAGCTTCCTCCTGCTCCTCAAGCATCCCAAGGTGGGTGGTTGGGGTACACTTTGAGAGAGAGAGCATTTGCAGTGCTGTTTAATACTCCTCATACGCTCAGCTAACATAATAAACTGGCCCATATCATGCAGAGGAATTTTTTTAAGACTTAAGTTTCCTTTGAAATAAGTTTAACACCTTTTTATTATTAAAATGTTTATACCTCTCAGTCCCTGTACTGAGATAAATGGTTAGGTATAGTTGAAATGCTTTCCAAACCAGAGCAGTGAAAACCACCTAGTTGTATCTCTGTCTGAACCCAGTTTCTCTTTAATGCTTTTTTGTGGGGCACCATAGTAATTCCACTAAAGAAGCCTTTAAGTAGTTTCTTAACAAAAAAACCCTACCCAAAACCCTCTTCTGAAGACATTTTTCCAAGGAGCTGGAAATATGTTTTAAAGTTTTAGAGTAAAATTCTGTACTCGATGCTTTTCGGCAGCAGACTCTGTGTTCTGCTGTGTGGCAAGCAAGCCTCTTGCCTTTCAGACTGCTTCATATTAAATAGTAGCTGAAAGTGTGTAGTAATCAAATTAGTTCTTATTGTAATAAATGTCCCTTATTTGCTCTTGCTTTTCTCTATTGCCTCATAGTTAAAAACTCTATGGTAAAAAATGAGGACACAAATTTAGAATGGCAAGGAAAAGCCATAAAGCAAATTAATGTACTTTGAGATATGAATCAAAATATGTTTGATTTTTGGTTTGGTTTGTCCCCAAAGTGTACATCTAAGAGTCAGGCAGAAAGCAGATACCCCTGCAGAGAAGTGACGGTGCTTGAGTATTGGCCTTAAAAATTACATGAGTTATCTAGTGATTTCAACCCTGATTTAAAATGATGCTTCATTACCTCTTCTGAAATGATCAGCAAAAAATTGGCAGGAGGTTGTGTGCCCTGCAAGATCAGCCCCACTGGAAGCAGTGGAAAAATGGTTAGACTCTATTTCTAGACTTCAGGAACCATATTAGTAGTCGTGACTAGAAGCCAGGTTTGTTGATGTTAAGAGATGTTCCCAATGATGAGGCTTAGCCAGGGTGGGGAAAAAATGCAGGAAAATAATAGAAGACAAATGCACACCACCAGTTCAGATCTTTCATGCTATGGTTTTGCTTTTAAAGATTGGTTCAATGCAGCCAGTTATTTTGCATTTCCATTTCAGCAAACCTCTGTGCACCTCTGGCAGATACGAACTATCAGATCAGAGTTCGTGTCTGCAATTCTTTGTTGGCTAAGGGTTACTAAAATATAAAAGAGAAAAAGTTCCTTGCCATGCTCTCGGTGGACAATATTGCTACAGTAAAAGTTAATTGTGGAAGGTGGCATGGTAGAGAAATCTGTATTAAACGCGTGCAACGTCAACAATTTTGACTTCAACTGTTGAATGAAGGAGCAGCTCCTACGGCTTGTGGGGAGCCAGGCAGGAGCTGTTAATGCCTGTTCCAGTTCTGAGCTGCTGTCCTGAGGGGCAGGCTGGGAGCTCACCCTCCACTGGGGTGTCCACTGGAGGCTTCTTGCCATCAGGGTCTGTGGCCTGATGCCTTCTCCTGGCTCCCAGAGCACTGGTGTCCGCATAATCTGAAGATTAGAGATCATGATTTGGATGCTAAGCTATTAAATTCGGGGAGGTCCTCATGGGTGGTTGTTTCTGATTTTCACAGTGCATGTTTGGGAGGAGGGAAGGAGGATTTGGGGTGTTCTAATGAGGAGAACTAGAAAAATGGCAATATCAAAAAGCACGATCGTGAACTTACTTGCTTGGGGCTATTGGCTGAGGACTGCTCTCTCTGAAATAAATCTGGAGCAATTCCACTGGAGTTTGAGGAATTACTCATGTGTAGTTGGACATGAAAATTTGGCATGAAACTCCACTTTTGATTTTATTTACAGAGTTGTTAATATGTGGTCTCTGCCACAGATATTTTAAGACTATAGGACTAATTTACTGGTTGGAGCATGAAGCATTCATAGTGCTGATAAGACTTCTTTCATCTGGAGGTAACATTGGGGTCATATAGTCTGAACTATGCAACTTAAGCCATGGTCCTGCAGTTCAGTATTCCTGCATCAAGCATATAGCATTTGACAGAAATCAAGCATAATCTCTAGAAAGAGGAAAGTCTTTAAATTACATTAAAAGTAGTAGAAAAACAATCACATCCTCGGGAATAAGGGTTTTGGTCTTGGGTACATCCTCTACCATAAGTGAGGTATTCTCCTCCAGAACCACGTTTAGCTAGCATAAGCTTTTAGCCACAAACTCTTTGTTTTTGTATGGCTTGCTGCTCACAGAGTTTCTCTGTGTGTTTTGTAGACTGCAGTCAGTCAAGGCGTCCTTTAACAGGATGATCCTTCCTAATTCTCTGAACGCAAGGAAGGTTGCGCAGATCTCATCTGCGTGTGGAGCAAGCCATAAAGTGATGATCCCTTTAAGTTCATGAGCATTGGTCCTGAACATCTGGATCATTTTGGATTTAAAATACCCCAACATTCTTGCCACCATTGCAGATGTTCATCTGTCTGTTTTCCAGGTTCAAGGTACAGATGTTTGTACATGATAGATGGCAAAGATAGCAATGCAAGCTTGCCAGGGCTGGCATGAATTTGGATTGGCATCCTTAAGAAATTAAGTGAATAAATAAAATGTTGACATCCAAGTTCCTTGTGGATGAGCTCATTCTGTACTGTTTTCTGGTACAGATTGATTTATGAATGAAGTTTCAAATTAGTTTATGAAATTCCCAAAGTATTGGTTTTGGTCCACCCAGTGGACATGCTCCAGATGTCCTTGCTGAATCTAGATTTTTTTTTTCTTAAAGCAAGTGGAAATTAATTACATATTACCATATTATATCCATTCAGTAAACGTGTGTGTAACAGAATGAGAGTGATTCTATTCTTTTAACTGGAACTCACAAAATACAGGTGCAGTTTACCTGTGCAAACTTAACTTGCCTTTTTCTTGGGGGTGTAGTATTAAATTTCCGTGGGGAAAAATGAGAGAACGTGGAGTAGTGTTGTACTCTGAATATGTGAATTATCTCTAGTTAGACTGAGTTTTCATAGCTACAGTGATATCTTTTAATGTAAAACAAATAATATTTAAAATGATATTCTCAAAATGTAGCAACCCATGGGGGTGGCAGTTTTACTGTGCATGAGTAATGTTCATCCAGATTGTCCTGAAAGATCATCTATCTACCTCACTCAGCAATTAAGCTCCCTAAAATATGGAAAAAAACCACACAGAACTATGCTATAATAATATTGTCACTGAGGCGGCATGCCAGTTACACCAGCAAGCTCAAAAAATAACAGCAAAAGACAATTTACCTAGTAACTATTTGAAAAACACAAAATGATGAAGGTTTAGCTCTAGGTGCCAAATGACCAGAAATACTTGTTTTCTTTAAATATGAACTGCTAAAATTAGTAATAGCAATTACTTTTAATATTCCAGTTGCATCTAGAGACCTCAACAGGGATTAGGGTTTCATTGCTTCTTGGCACTGAGGTAGAGGCAGTTTAGCAGACAGTGTGTTTCCTGATGAATTTATGATCTTCATGACAAATGGTTTTAAGCAGCTACAAAGAATGGCAGACTTCTTCTTTAAATAGCAAAGTTTAACCTCTCTTCTAAGTTATGTTATTTACCTTAATGGATTAAAACTAATTTGCTCTGTCTTTGAATTGAAAGTGTCGTCTCCCAGAATGGCACTGCTGCAGTCTACCCACTGCAAGTTTTACAAATCAAGAGATAACAACATTCTTAACCTGTGCTGGTTTTATAGCTGTCTAATGCATATAATGCATAATACATTGGTATACCAATTTTATGATTTCTTAAGGACAGAATAGGTTATCTAAAGATTGTATGTGTAGCTTCAGAAGTTTTTATGTGTGTATATAGATATATAAAAATCCTAGTTTAGGGAGAAAATGCTCTGTAGGATGGGGAAATAAAGTGGTTTTTTGCCAGGTCCCTATGTTTCTGCATTCATTTGGAACACAGGCTCATGAAGTAACAAGAATGCTGTCAGCATTCGTGGACTGGGAGGAAATAAATAAAGGATACTAGTCTCTCAGCTTTTTGACGAAAGTCATTTGGAAGGCTGGCTCCTCCTTTGAGTTGGACTAGATGATGATTATAGGTCCCTTCCAACTGGAAATCTATTCTATTCTATCCCCTCATCTCTGGCTTTTGTCTCAGTACTGCTGATATTTTATAGTTCTATCTAGCAGGATAGTTTCATCAAAAAGGTCTTTGACAGGACTCAGAGCTTTCCTTCCTGCTCTCTAGCAGATAGTTCAGGAAAAGGAATCTTAATAATTTTAAATATGGTTTACATTATGTGCTGCTACAGGGTACAAGCTTTCTGTCTAAATCTATTCCTTAATGTATTCATCTTTCACTAGAGCACAAAATACACCTGTAGTCTGGTCTAGATGCATGGATAAGAGATTGTACCTGCCTGGAAGACTGAAATTGTCTTTGGGGCTTGGACTAGTGAAAGCCATGATGAAAACTTTTCACATCAGGATGTAGGAGCTTGCTATCTCAATTAAATTTGGAGCAAGATCAAAGTGTAAGAGAGTTAAATTCATCATTTCTGTGCACAGTCCTAAATGAGTAGTTCTGTTTTTTCAACATGTGCTAAATGGAAAAGGATTTTCCTCTTCTCTGGGTTTCAGAGTGCAGATTAGAGACCTGGTGCCAGAATAAAAGATGCTGTGGTGCTTGAATAGAACCAGTAGCAGAGATGGGAGGCCTGAAAACGCAGCAGTTACAATGACATGATAGTCTAAATCTCCGAGGTTCAGCCATCTTCTGAGGACTCTGTAAAGACTTCATAATTTAAAGCTAGCAGATGACAAATTGTTAGCTGAAGTTGTAAATTTAGAGGTTAGGATCAAGTATGTTAAGCTAAATAATTCCTTATACAGCATAGCAAGCAATGCATTTCTTATAATGTAAAATATCAATTACAAGTGAATGAATTAACTTTCTATAGAAAATTTTCTTCTGTAGGAGGCCAGCCAATCCACAGAAATTGTCTGTGTCCGTGGTCGTAGCCTGTGGCTAACAGGCATAAATTCATATAACCTGAGGACACACGTGGCCTAAGGAAGGAAGTGGGTCGGCTAATACTGGTTAAATTTTACCCTGTGATAAGTTGCTCAGCTGCTGCCTGCGGCAGGGACTTGTGTTTGCTGGAGCATTACTGCTCACGGCTGTGGGCACTGCCTCTCAGGCAGGGATTGTCCCTCTGCAGCAATCAGCAGAAACAACTGTGTGCCCGTGCCTTTGCTCCACTTCAGGGTGTATCAGCATAAACAAATTTTTCTTTGTGGTTTAGGCTAAGAGGCTTTGATGTGACGAGAGTCACTGGAACGTAGCAGGGTCTCTTATGCTGATGCTGCTGGGGGCGGGGGTAGATAATTCCAGAGATGTTGGTGGCAGTCAGCTGAGAGTGACAGCATCTTATGGCAGGTGCCCTTGATGCACCTTCACTTATCTCATACAACACATTTATCACATGTGTTATTCCATCTGTGTGTCATCAGTCAGTTTAGAAAAAATTATGTTTGTAACAGCCTGTTTGTTGTATGAAACTGAATTAGGCTTCCTTCGTGCTTTTCTACCTTATGCACATCTCGTACAGAATCAAAGGGATAGTAATTGTTCTTAGGCGGTTGTATATTTAAGTTCCAGAAATGGCAGAAGTTTTTTTGAATAAGCTTCAAGAAAAGCTTGGCTCCTAAGTCTGGACTGAAATTTGGCTGGTTAACTGTTCTCCAGAAATATATCTCTGGAAAAATTATAAGGTGAAAAACTTTTTTCAGCCTAAGCACATTTCCACTTTCCTACATCTGTTTTTACATGCTTTGGCTATGGCATTTGGGGCCAAGTTATGGATATTCCAGAGTCGATTTGCGTGGATGTATAGACCAACTCTGTAGCAGAAAAAAACCTTCTGCCTTATGATTTGTCTTGAACAGATACCTGTTGTGAACAGAGTAATTCTATTGAAAACGTGTGTCAACACAAACAGGTTCCTGCAGAACCCATGTCTCTGCACACATGCAGCTTCTCCATAACAGCAGTGCCAGCTAATTTCCAAGCGTTACTAACTTCGTACTCACTCAGAGTGCTGACAAAATTGGTGGTAGAAATCTTATGGGCAGAATGTAAGGTTGGTCCCAATGAATACTCCTATTTTGGTGCTTTGTGTTCCTTTTTCAATTGTTTTACTCCTTAAATACAGGTTATTTATTTTGTCTCTTACCCACATAGTTATCGCTAGCAGCAGTAAGGCTCCCAGTGATTAGTGTAGCTATCTGAGTCTCTAAGAAAAGCCACGTCACCACTATGGTTACTTCTGCTGGTGTTCATTTTAGAAACGTGTTTATGAATACACCTAAGGACCAACAGTTTTCTAACGGGAGAACAAACTGTAAACAGTGCTGGTTTAAAAATATGTTTGGTTCAGATGCTGCATAATGTGTTTGTTTCCCTGCCTTCCCTTCCAGGTGATAGAAGACAACACCGGCGTTCGGAGGGTGGTGGTTACCCCTCAGTCTCCGGAGTGTTACCCTCCTAGCTATCCTTCAGCCATCTCTCCAACCCATCACTTACCTCCATACCTGACGCACCATCCCCATTTTATTCACAACTCTCATACAGCTTTTTACCCTCCTGTCACTGGACCTGGGGACATGCCACCACAGTTTTTCCCACAGCACCATCTTCCCCCAACAATATATGGAGAACAAGGTGAGCTGGAAGGAAGGTACTGGCGTTTCACACCTGTGTTCAGCGAGTTTTAAGGACTAGTGAAACCAAGAGTAGAAATGAATTGGAGAACTTATAGAGTGGCTTTGTCTGCATGGATGGAGCCTCCTTCTTTAACATCCAGAGCAGGGGGGTGTAGCCATCCAGCATGCAGCAACACAGGGTAATCTTATGTTGCAACACTAGGTTGAAGAAACAAAACCAATTTTAACTTAATTTGTAAATACAGTGGGGAAAAAAATGTCTCATCCCATGCTCCAGACTAGGGACGTGAGTCATGCCGGTTGCTCTTGCTGTGTCACGATGCAGCGTTGTACAGAAAACCAAGAGACAAAATGTGTCAGTCCCGGCTTGGGAATGAGGATGGATACGGAGGGCTGGGTTCAGCATGGGTTGCTGCACTAATTTCCACTGGGAAAAACTGATACCGCTTCCTGTTGGCCATAATGTGCTTTCTGCCCCCCAGCTGTGGTTTTCCAAGAAATAACAGGCATTTTCTGTTTGTTATTCTAGTGGGGACTGTGCAGTAAGTCGCTGAAGAGCATTGTCTGATACCAAAGGGTAGCATGGCAACCCTAATCAGGCCATGAGTAAATAATTGCAAGAAAAGAAGTGAAAGGGGCATATTTCTGTCTGAACTATGCACTGTTGTGTCTCTGCCACCCTGGAGATAAGTCTTTCTGTAATCTGGAAGAGGGCATTAACCAAAGAATTAATTGGCAAAGCTGCTTGGGATGTTTAACATGGAAATCAGTTCAGGATTCATGGTTTGACATTACTGCTGAACTACCTGGAGTTAAGACCCTTTCTAAAGAATATGTGTAAGCTATATCACCAGAAGTGAGGTTCTGCTGGAGTGGGAAGGAAGGGGCAGAGAGGGAGAGAGGTGTCTATTGATGCTACTACTTGAAGTTTCTGTTGACCAACAAACCTTGTTTTCTAGTGGGGAATGGACCCTTACAGCTGACATTTCACTTCATTATAAGTGGGGGAGAGGAAGTGGGAAGCTCAGGAAACCAGTAGGACACTGTAGATAACCAGATACAGAGGGGAGGGACTTTCCCCTTGGAAAGGGAACAGGACAGGTTGTCAGATTGCTTGACAAAGTCTTGTGTGCAAAGTGAACATAGAACTGCTAATTAAGTAGATGTTGAATATTTCTGTAGCCTGGAGATACCAAGAAGCCAATTCAACTTTAAAAATAAAATTTAAAAAAAAAAAAAAAATCCTTGGTTGCTTTACTGGAATGACCTACACCTGTAACACTGAAATAGTTGAAGTGCTGAATATTGTACTGATGAGTATTAATCCACTATTTCCCATTTGCTGTACGATGGTTTATACTTAAAAATTGCATTTATTTGTAGCATGCTGGTTTTAGGCAGCTAATTGCTGCAAGAATACAGATAGGATCATGTAGCTAGATAAGGGAGATGAAGGCTAAAATGCACTGAAATAAAAAAAATCTGGCTAGTTGAAACAACTTGGAGAAGTATAATACAGTATACATGGCAATCTCCACTTACAAACAGGGCTTCAAACGGTTGGATGGGATAGATGCTTGTTTGTTTCAAAAATTTGTATGATAACTTCTGAATGGATGTAGAAAAAAAATAAGAATATATCAATTGTTATTTTACTAACAGGCAAAACGGTTGTTTTGGGCATTAATTATTCAAGCTTCAGACTTGGAGTGCAAAAAGGAGGATTGAACTATAGAAAAAAGCAGAAAGTACTCTGATTGCTGCAAGCTGACCTGCCTTAGGTTAGAGAGAGTCATTCTTGAAGGAGGATGTGGGGGTTGTATTTAATTAAGTGTATCTGAAGTGAATGTATGATATTTTTCAAGGGTTTTTTAGATAGTTTTACTTACCCAAAGCTTCCACTTCATGGTGCACTTCTCTTCTTAGGCAGGCAGAGTTGACACCATTGTGAAGTCTATTTATACTGGGAAATTAAATTGCATGTAATCAATGATGGCAGCTTGAAGCCAGGGCATCTCAGCTTATTCTGTCCAGTCAGGCCCTGGGGAAGAAACTGCTAAATTGCTGTGAATTTATGAAGGCTTTTTCCTAAATATCAGTCTTCCTGGATTTTTGCTTGAAATCTGTGTCCTCGAAATACGAAGACTGAAAACAAGGTGAAAAACTATTACGCTAATTGCTGTATTTTACAGACTCATTCAAAGAGTTATGAAATCCTATCAGCAAAGGAGCACACAATACAATAAAATCATCAGTCCTGCAGAAAAGATTTCTTAAGGAAAAAAAAAATTGATTTGTTGTAAAATCTGTCTCCAGAAAAATCTAGTCTTTTCATTTGGAGATGGTCAGGAATTTGGTTTTCTGAAAAAATTTGGTGATTTTGTTATTCGGAGTTAACGTGGATGAATTCTTTCGTTGCAGAAATCATACCACTATATGGGATGTCCAGCTATATTACCAGGGAAGATCAGTACGGCAAACCACAGCACAAAAAACTCAAAGACAGGCAGATTGATCGCCAAAACCGTCTGAATAGTCCTCCTTCATCCATCTACAAAAGCCATATAGGCAGCTGCACAACTGTATATAATGGTTATGCAAAGAGCCACAATGGAGCAAGCAGCGGAGGCGGCGGTGGCGGCGGGGGGGCTCCACCAGTAAAGAAACCGGAGCGCAGAGCAAGAAGCAGCCCAAAGTCCAATGAACAAGACCCACATGGTAAAGACAGTTTTATTTATTTTTAATTCCTTTTTATTGCACCTTTCTGGCTTACGACTGCCTGTATATGGATCTAGTAACTATGCCAAAAAACACTACCACCCACACATAAAGACAGTGTTAATACAGTGTGAACTTAAATATAAATGTTGAGCTAGCTATACTGTATTTGTTTTGTAAGATGAACTGGTTGCCTCCCCATCTTTCATGACTACTCCCTGGTAGATGCAGCATCATTCTCTGTTTATCTGTTGGAAACAGAAATGCATTTTATGGGCAAGTTTTTGGTATTATTTTGCTTTTCATAACAGGCATCTTGGCACTTCACAAAAATCCTTAAGGACGATTGAACTATAATCAAAACCTGACTACTAGGTACCACTACTTTGCATCTCCTAGGTAAATGTAGTAAACTTATCAGAAAATTTAGAGGTGATTGCTGAAAAAACAAGTTTGTTTATGTCAAAGTTCAGTGGAAGTATGATTAGTTGAGACAGAATAAATTTGAGAAGAAATTGCTTAGTCTTAGCCATTGGAATTAGTGGTCAAATAAATCTGTCTACTTTTGAAATAACTTTCTTCAGCATTTTCAGAGGCTTATCATTTAAAAATTTGAAACCTTACAATAAAACATTAGGTTATTCATCTAGTCCAATCTTATTTATCCCAAGCCATTCTGCACATAGCCAGTTCTACCTAAATGTAGCTCAGTAAGTTGTTATAATTCATTATACCTTTCAGCCTTTCTCTTCTCTGCCTGTCTCTTTGTTGACTGCTGGCTGAACAAACTCTTATGTAGTAAGAAAGCTTATAACCGCACGTCTAGGATATGTATAATGTAGTGTGCTTTGAAATCTCTTGTGTGAATTTGTACATACAACATAGGTTTTCCATTATCTGTATGTTGTGTATATTTATTTGGCTGTGTACTTTTCACTTGTGAGACATAACTGAAATAAATACTCAGGAAAAGTAACTTAATTGATAGCCAAAGGGGAAAAAAATGCTGCTGGCATGGTAAGGAGTGAGGATTTGCAGCTGTGCTTTAGGGTCTTTAGAACTGGCAAGGAGCTGTATCAGGGAATGCTTTAATCCAAGAAAATGAATCCCTGCATTAGACTTCCTAATTATTTCTCGTCAGTCAGCTTATACGACCTTTAATATTCTTAATTATGTTTAGCTATATTTTTTTTTTAATGTAGTCTGTGCTGGAATACATAAGGTATTTGGAAGCACCTGTGTGAAAGACCTGGAATAAACCATAGTCTTAACAGCTAAACTGCATAATATAGTTTCAGTGGGTACTGAGTCAGCCTGGATGATTGCTTTTAACATAATCTAGATTTAATTTAAAATCATCCAGTTTAAGGATTTCCTGCAACCCTGGTGTGTGTCTAATTTTCTCTCTTGGAGTAGTCTGCAGTGCTCCAGCTGAAGACCATGAGCACTCTTAAAATGCCAAGAAAATCGGTGAAGTCAGGGCTACATCATGTCCAGTCCATCAGCCAGAGAGTGCCTTTAAACTGGGAACTGCAAATGATGGGAGTCTTCCCCCAAACTATGAAAAAGTCTGTAACAGGAGACCATGCAAATAAGCATCAGTTGTCCCGCCCTCTTGATAAATCCAGTTCACTGGTGTTTTAAAATTAGGTTCTGCATCTGTTCCCGAAGAAGGTAGCTCAGGAGTCACTGTCAGACTGCTCCATGGCAAAGTCTGTGGCCAAAGCAGGAATAGGAGAATTTTTTTCATATTAAAAGAAAAAAAAACCAAAACACTGTGAACTCAAATGTGAGCTTTTTCACATCAAGGTCTATTGTTATAGTCATATATGTATACCTACATGCAAATTTCTGCAGAAAATTTGTCAGAGAGGTTTTGTAGTGGCTCTCACCTAACAAAGCCCTAAAATAAGTTCCCACTTGATATTTATAAGCTTCTAATCATATCTGCAGGTTTATATTTACCTTCTCAGTTTCTTCTTGCATTATTTGGGGATTTATTTATTGATACCTGACTAACATGACCATACACGTAATTGGGGTAACAGTTAAAAGCAATCTGGGAACAGCTGATAATTTTGATTCATGCTGCTAAGATGACAGTGTGTTTAGAATAGCCAAGAAAAAGAATGTGTCAGAAGCAACATGCAGCAAAACCATCTAAACTTAACACGTTTTGTAGATGTGTATCAGTTCAAGCCTGTTAATAGTTAAAAATTTGATGCTCCTATGTGGCTGCTTCCAAAATTAAAGAATAGCCTGGAAAAGCTATAAAATATATATATAAATAAATACATATATATATAAAATGCATAGAGAATAAGAATCTTTATTTAGAAAACCACTTAACCAAAAAACTCTTAAGAGACAAGGAGGAATGTATGAATTTGGTCAGACAGTGGAATAGACTGCCCAGGGAGGTGGTGGAGTCACCATCCCTGGATGTGTTTAAGGGTTGTTTAGATGAGATACTGGGGGATACGGTGTAGGGGAGAACTTTGTAGAGTAGGGCTGATGGTTGGACTCGATGATCCCAAGGGTCTTTTCCAACCTGAATGATTCTATGATAATTTAGAGTAAAACTTACAGCAAGGTGAAGGAGAACTGGAACTGATGGGTTCATTTGCATGAATTTCTTAAAGGAGATTGTAATGTCTTTTATAGCATATCATTTCATATCTGGTTGGGGAGGCGGGTATGTTTGTGCAGTGGTAGCTGGCATGCTTATTTTGGGTGTTTGGATGTCAGAGCGATCCAGTGAGCCAGCTCCTGGCAAGCTGCTGTCACCGAATCAGTCATACCAGGGAGCAGGGCTTCAGGGGCCCTGTACGCAGCTGGAGCCGACGCTTCCACAGCCTAAGTCCTGGTTGCCGCAGAAAAGTACATCGTGCTGCAGCATGACATAGTAATTCCCTTCCTCAGGGACTGGGCTTTTTGGAAGCAAAGCGTTGCAAGCTGCCTGGGCACTGGGAGCGTGGCGAGGAGGTGTCCGGGGGCAGGTGGCATCTCACCCGGCACTGGGTGCGTGCCGGCAGTGCCCGCTGCGCCGGAGCCAACCCTTGGAAAGGCAGTTGGGGTGCCTGATTTAATCGGTAGAGGAATGTGATCTGCACGGTGGTGTTAGTGACGGGGAAGTGGAAGATGGGCATTGCTATTCTTGGGTCTGTTAGCCCTGTGTTTAAGAAAACGCTCATCCTCTCCCTTGTTTCTCGGTAGTAATTTCTTGGAGGGGTGGGTTGCTCCTTACTGAGCACCTCCAAGCAATCTCTGCTGCGACTGCACTGAGGTTATTACAGTGTACTGTAAGAGTAATATTGAAGAAAATGTTGTGTACAATGCAAGGACAACTCTACTTTTTTTCCCATGAAAAGGAATGACATAAATCTTGAGACATGAGATAATTAAGGTAATGTACTTTTCCATCAAAATATACACTCGTTGCACGTATTATGCCCATGATATTTGAGTAAGTGCTCAAGGAAAATTCTGCCATGTGTCAGTAACTTACTGCTTCTTTCCAGTAGTAAAAGAACCAGGGGTTTTCCAAAAAGCTGATTGAGCACTGGTAGAAGACATGGGGCGATAGCATCATCAGTAGTACTAAAATTAAGCAAGTACATGACTCTGGAGTACTTTAGGTTCAATCACTTCTTCCATTGTGGATCCAGCATGTGCTCCTCCATGCTATTCTGTGCTCTGTTCAGCGTGATGGTACATTAAAAATATGTTGGTGCTTCTATTATGTACCCTTATCCCAGCCTGGCCCTATAACTTAGCATCAGGACCTCTTTTTAGTAAGGAAATTACTTTCAGATTGGCAATTTAAGTGCAATTCCTCTGGCCTTTTCCATTGACAGCATTGTGCCTGTATGTCGGGAGGTGCACTTGGAAATAAAGACTTCTAGTTATGCTGGATGCTGGAAATATGCCATTTTAAGGCAAAAAGAGGAAATTAATGGCTTATTGTCTGAAAACCATTCTAAGCATTTGTTGTGGTAGGGTGGCTGGTGTCTTGTACAGGCGGAAGACTTGGAGGTATGATGTAGGGATTCTGATTTAAAATCCATACGGTAGCTTTTCTGGAGAGCTGCTTTTAAAACTGAATGGGAGAGGAGGGAGCAAGGTTGGGGTTTTGTGGGGTTTTGTTTTTTTTTTTTTTTTAAAGGAGCCTTGCCATGTAAGATCTGTAAGCGGAAATCCTGTCCCATTCATGCTGTCCTTTATGAATTTCAGTCTGAGTCACTTCCTTCTCATGCACTCAGTGGTTCACTTCTTGGTCATGTAGTGATCTGGTCATTTGGGAAGTTTTGTGTGTGACTGTAAGCACTGTGGGAACATAAGCGGTTTTGAGCATTCTTGCAATGCTTTTGCCTATTTGCTAATAAAACATTTTTTTCTCTTCAAATCAGATAAAGTCTGGGGGTTTTTTTTGATCCTTATTGAAATTTGAAGGACCTAAGATACCCATTTTGAAGTGTTTTAGTTTTGGCTAGGAGTAGAAAGCAGGAGACGGATTGTTAGGTACATCCTGTCGAGAAGCTGGGTGGGTGCTGGGAACTGGGTGCCAGAATAAACAGACCTAAACTGGGCAGGGAGGCAGCTCTGGGGGGGGGTCGCATGCACCTTTATGTAAGCATTCCATAAAGAATATTTTTTGTGGAGATTTGAGAAGATTTGGCCTGCTGGGTCATAGCAGGGACCCAGCGGTCTGTCTTCAGCAGTGGCAATGGAGATGCTGCAGGAGGAGAGCCTGCAAGCCCAGCCCTGTCCTGGGTACTGGTCCCTGCTCCTACCCCAGCATCCCGACCTGCTGGGCACAACAGAGAGTTTAGTCCCTTTGATTCTCACTTGTTGACCTGTTGTCTGTGAACTTGTCTAACTCTTTTTGGAACTGGCTGATGTCATTTGCCTCTTCCTGAGCTGCAGAAAAGCAGACTTGCTTTTCAGCTGCCCAGAGCGGTGCCCAAATGCTGACTTGATGTCCACTTTACTTCTCTGAGCAGCTGGTTTCTTGCACATGGAGTTAGCATGCTTTACGTATGAAGAAGGGAGAAAAAAAGATTGGGATTATTTAGTAGTTCAAAGAGTTGTTGTAGACTACACATAGATCATAAACTTTTGTAGTACCATTGTCATATGTGTGCAACCAGCTTAAAAACTCAAAGATGTTGCTTTCCTATCACTGAGGTTTTGTAAATCTGATTTTGTGCACTGAAGCAGCCTTTGGGTATTCCCGAAGGTAAAAACCATTTCCTTAGGTGCTTCATATTCCTGCCTGCATTGCTGATGGACAGTTCTCAGGAGATGTCTCTAGCTCTGTGCTCATTTCTTTGAGGTGAATGTGTCAGGAAAACATGGAAAACGGGTTTAGTGAGAGAACTTTTTAAGCATGGTGATTTTACTTTACATTTTAGAAGTAGTGAACTCAGCAAAACAGAAGTTCTGAGATAAAGAAGTAAAGGTGACTGGTATGGCTAGCCTGAGCTGATGCTAGCAAGAACCAATACCAGCAAGTACCCCTGAGCTGTGTGGGGAATGCTTTGCAAGCTGTTAGTACGTGATGCAGAGTGGATGACGACACATTGGAAGAACAGAGCTGACACTTGCTTGATACTGTTCTCTCGCTCTCTTCTTTGTAATGTTTAAATATATTTAGGAAAATTTCTGGTTTTGTTTTTTAATTGTATCAAGTTTTTTTTGAATCCAGAGCCTGTGAATTAAAGGGAAATTGAGGGAGCTGTGATTCAATGCATACAGGAACCAGTCAAAGTTCCTTTGCTTACTCGTTCTAAATCCTGTCAATTCTTTTCTATTTTGGTCCTAAATCTGTTTTGCAAGCTTATTGGGCCATATATGTATCTTTACCTGTATATCCTGTAGATTTAACAGTTTAAAAGTAGTTTCATCACTCATGGTCCATGTAAGCAGAGAGGCTGAGAAATACTATGGCAGTATTTCT
The DNA here is from genome assembly GCF_031877795.1 of Strix aluco. Classification (NCBI taxonomy): domain Eukaryota; kingdom Metazoa; phylum Chordata; class Aves; order Strigiformes; family Strigidae; genus Strix; species Strix aluco. Next base: position 25,425,046 of record NC_133939.1, on the reverse strand, counting down.
AACTTTTATGTTCTTTTAGCCAGGAACTGATGATTTGGCACACACTTACAAAGACCTTTCTTATACAAATGTAGATATGTTCTGCAGACAGAATTTGTCATAAATAGTTCTTCTGCTGACATACAAAATACCCCTATGTAAGTGCAGCTTCTCTGGCTTCCCTAACTGTATTTGCTCCTATAAAGTAATATTTAACAAGATTGTCTCCTGAAGACAACCTGTCAAAACTGACACAGTGATTTTATTAGTAACATGGAAAAAAACACTCTGAAGACTAAAATACATCTGTCAGGCTATGTGAATTTTAGTATTATACCAAGTAATGCAATGTGAATTTTGTAATATTTACTGGAAACAGAGACGTGTTGAATCGTGTGTGTATAGATCAGCATCACATATGAAATCTGAATAGTATTACTGTTCCTACTGCATTTTTTAAATAGTTTTAGCAAATAATACTACTCGGCTGAATTGTTGAGACATATCTAATAAGAAATACATGTTGTGTGTTGTGTGCATGCTGTCTTGCTTTAAATTTTAATAAGTGAGAGGAAATAGGATGCATTAATTTGGGCACTAGTCTGAACTTGAGAAACCACAATTAATTTGTGACACCAGGGAATTTCCAGTGTGATATTCTCGTGCCTCAACCTTAACTCGCACATCATGACCAAACTTGTGGTTTTGTTTGTTTCTGTTTGGAAATATGCCTACTTCTTAAACATTCTTTATCTTTTATATTTTCTCTAAAATAGTAAGCTGTGAAATTGTTCGTCCTGACAGAAAACAAAATTGTTATGAGTTTCAGATACTTCTGATGTTAACATGCTGAGAGTACACCTTTGTATACCAGAGTCAACTCCATTAGCTGGGCCACACAGATTGTTTACCAAAGATTGTTTTGCCTAATAGTCACATAAAATAACCACTTAAGCAAACTCTCTATAGGCTGATGAATATATTAGAAACATATTGATGTTATGCAGAGTTCAAGGAAAGTACATTCCCAAGTTCATGTCAATCTGTATGCATGCAAGAATTTGTCCAGGTCAGGCTTAATTTATGTATTTTCTTCGGCAAAAAGGATTGCTAAGATGTATACTCAGCATCACCGAGAAAGACACTGTGTTGAGGGAAAGAAATAAATGTCTTGTTTCCTCTGCTGTCTTGAAACTTGACTTGCATCGTGGGGCTTTGATGGAGAAAGGTAAAAGCTAAATATCACAAGGAGACCAGTGGTACTGAAAAGCAAGTGTACGCCCAGTGCTAATGTACTCCCTCCCTCAGCTGTTGGGTAGTTTCTTCCAGTGCATCTTGGCCAGCTCTTTCCCAGAAGTCCACTGTGTGCAAAATAATTTCCAGGAATTTGCAAGTCTATGAAAGTTTGTCTGCATGTGAAATGTTAGGAGCGTGGAGATATTTTCCTGCTGTATCCATACTGCAGGAACAAAACCAAAGTTTACGAGAAGCCTGGATGCCATGGCTGTCCTACCTTCTTTCACACCACAGTGCTTCATTCTGGCAGAAGGCCCTTTTGTGCTTCATTAGCAGAGCCCTGCAAGCTGGGGGGGCTGGGACAGGGAGAGAGGAGATATTCACACTCTATTTTTGTGCACTTATCTTGAAAGACTAAAGAACCAACTTCATAACTTAGGCACCAGAAGTTGTTGATAAGAGATTCACTTCATCAACTAAATGGTAGCATGGCCTCTTAGTTTAATTGCACAGTATTCTCCCATCTTCCATCTCAGCTACTTTTAAAGGCAAACATAAATGTGTCAAACTCGGTTTCATGCAGACTTTTTGTAACTGGAAACACAAACAAAATGTCAAGGTAGCTGTGGATACACGTCATCTGGTGTGATTATAAGCTGCTCTCCTGGGCACCCACAGCTCTGAGGCATAAATGGGACAGAATGGGTGACCACAATTTTGGTTACCTTTTTCAGTCTCATCACAGAAGCTCAGACAAAATAAAGCTTATTTGAATCTCCCTGATCTTTTAAGTGTGCTAGCTGCCTAGAAACACAGCTGCAAGTCCACCTGGGAAAGTATCGGGCAAATCTAGTAAAGACTGGGGAAATCTGGGTCCAGGGCTCTCATTTGACCTACTGGTGACTTAAAATCCCTTTTGATGGTGACTGGAGTTTTTCCCCAAGGCTGGTGGTTTTTGCAATCCTGATCAACCCCTGTAGACTCTCATATTCATCTTCTCATCTGCTTTCATCCCTCCCTTGTCTCATATTGCCAGCAGCATCTCCTTGGCGGGGGGAGCTGGATAAGCTATCTGCTCCATGATTTATCAGGAAGTTGGTGCTGAATGACGTAAGGCACAATCTCTTCCCCCAGAGGATCTTCATATTATCTCAAGAATTCGCAGCTTCTGCTGCAACTGACAGTCAAATCCAGAAGACTGAAATCTGAGTCTTTTTCCTTGGAGTTTATGTAATTTATAGATATCCAACCAACAGAAAAAAGCCATACCAAGCACATTTTCATCCTGCTTAAATGCTCAGTGGTTAAATCCCCGTGCTGGGGAGAAGAGTTGCACGAAGGTCTCAGAGCTTCAGAGCAAGATAAACAGTGTGTTCTCACCAGTTAAGAGGAGATAACATGGACCACCGACAAAGGAAGGGAACCATGTTTCCCTTATTTGGCAATGTCTGGGATGTTGAGCCAGAAGGGAGAGGGTATTTATAGGGGAGAGGTAGAACGTTTCCTCCCTCTGGAGTATAAAAAATAAACCACTTCAATAATTTAATGAACAACCCTTATATATATACCCAGATGTTCTGAACAATGTCCATCTGTATATTCATCTGGATTTGCAAAGGCGGTGAAATGAAATTGCATGTCCTGCTGAAGTTAATGGGATTTGTTTACCTAACTTTATTAGGCTGTGCTTCAAAACCCGTTAGCTAGTTTTCCTTTTCTGAGGAAGGGTGGAATTTGATTTCAAAAGTTTTTGTGACCTTCAGTATATTTTCTTGGGGGGGGAACTTTTCTTTTTCGAAATGCAGGGTGATGCTTTGAGTATTTCAGTTAACAGAAGGGATAGACATGGTTCTAAAATGAAGCAGCCATTTCAGTTTTCTTCAAGGTTTATTACAGAAGATTTTTGTCCTGAAGCTTGCATTTGGGTTTTTGTTTATTTTTTTTTTCTGTAAGGAGCTGTGCTTAGAAGCAGCTGCTTTGATTTACCGTGATGCATGTGACTTTTGCCTGAATTTCATCTCCACAATGAAATCCAGATCGAGTTGAAATTCCTGTAACTTCGTTGAAGCTTTCCTAGTGAGCTATAATCAGGTGGATATTTCTGTAAAATTTTAAATATTTGGAAAGATTCTCAGTGGCGAAACTGGTTGTGCAGATATCTGAGATTGTATGTTGCCCTTGTCCCATACAAGACTGCTGATTACACAGGCGGTTCTTCCAGCTCACTAGTAGTTAATTAGTACAGACATTGTAGATCAGGGTTTTGAAACACTCTTGACTGCACTCTTCACATCACAGGCATGGCAGGGCACCGATAACATCACGTCAGCCTTTTCACATTGTGGGAATTTAGCACCTGATCTTTATTAAATGTTCTGTTTAATATATTTCTAGCTCACATAGTCATAGTTCATCATTCAGACTTGACTGCAAAACAAATTAGGCTGGGATTAGTCGAGCAAGTTGATTGTCATCTGTCACAAGGAAGATAACTTATTTCTGTTCTGCTGTCAATCTGTAGGCATTTGGGTTGATTTAAAGAGGGGAGTGGAAGCTCTTCATCTTCCCCATCTCTGAGCTGTAGTGCCTGGGCTGAGTGGAAAGAAAAAAAAGTTTCTTTTCCTGAATTACTGCAATCTCCCCCACCACTCATTGCAATCAGATTGTTTCATAGTTTTCATCTGGAAAAATAGGTCAATAATTTACATTGGTAACAGAAAAACTGGGCTGGAGTTCATTCAAAAAATACCATGACTCTGCAGACATTCACTAGGTTGACAGTGAAAAATCCCAGTGCAGACTCCATGAAAAATCTTTGTATTTCAGGCATTATAATTTGGAGTGATTTATTTTTTTTCTTAAAAACAGACTTTTCCTCTGGAGACTAACCTCTTTTAAATAGATGCAGGTAGTATAAGTAGTGCCTAGAAATAAAATTTCTTCTTAAATGTAGATGTTAATATGAAGTCAAGAACAGTGAAAAGATGACACATTTTCTCTATTTGCCCTGCTTTAGAGAAAGTTTTCCCTGTTTACCTTCTCGTAGAGGATGAATAGCTCGCTCTGACTCTGTTCCTGAGAGTGAAATAGTGGTTATCGCTAAAATCTAGCATCTCAAAGCACTTTTCATTACCCATGGTGAAATCTAAAGAAGACATTTCTCCATTAATTTCTTCATTGATTCAGGCAATGCTGAGGAGTTGTGACTGAGGGCAAAATTTGGCTTGTAATTGGTTTTTTTAAAGTTGCTTAGACTATAATGGGCAGCCTTATGCCTTTGCACTGGGGAAGTGCTCTGCTGCCTTCATATTGTTGTAATAACTCAGTGGCTTTACAAGGTTCATTGCCAAGGAGGTTGTTAATTTTGGCTGAGGCGCTCCGTTTAATCCCAACCAAGTTTGGAGCTCCCATGGAGTCTGTTTCGGCTGTGCTGTCTGATTGTTTTCCTGTGCAAATATGCAGTTTTGCAGGTTATTGTGCTAGTTTAGTGTTTGAACGAGAAAATACTATTATTGTGTATAACGGGCAGATTATCAAAGGCTTTTATTGGCCATTTTTCTTATGGTCATATTTTTAAAGGTCAAGAAAAAGTAAGTTTTATTTTGGGCTCAATACTGATGCCATTGTCCCCCTGTACTGAAGATAGTATTTCAGAGAAAAAATATTTCCTGATTGGCATGGGGCAGCACTCATAGGATTTAAAACCCTAGACTGGTAACACTGGAGACTTGTCAGAGTGTGTGTTTGATGGGGATTATATTTTCCACCTCAGTTCTTGGAGGGTACAGGGTCACCTCTGCCGTGGGAGGACCTGCTGTAGCTGTCTCAGCAGGGGCACCAAAGAGTGATAGAGACAAAACCATGCCCATGCTGTCTGCTGCTGGTAGTGGGATGCAGTGGAGCCGTCGGTGACCCAGTTGGGAAGAGAAGACACTAATTTTTGGTTGCTGTCAAACTTGTGCTTCTCATTAGTGTAAGGAGAATTCATGAGACTCCTTTCACTATTTGCATTTGTGGTGCTCAGGCTCTCGCTTCACCCGGCAGCTGAGAGTCAGTTGCCGTGATTGAAGGGAGCCTTTACTTTTGGAGAGGAAATCTTGCCTCTGTAAATGCCAGATAACGTCATTTCACAGCTGGCATCAGACGGCCTTTTGAGCCGCTATCGAGGCCTTTCACGTTTTAAGGAGCGTGAGCATCTTGGCTGCGCGGTTGTCCCTCCCCTCCTCCTCCTGCCTTGGCCTGGAGAAACCTGTAGGGCTTTTATGGCCCTGTCACTTGTGGCAGCCTGGGGTTGTAATAAAATAGTAAGATGGTGATCTTTGCAGAAGTTACTTCTCCTTTTGAATGACCACTCGGTTCATCAGACTTGGAGGGCTGCCGGAGGCAGCTGTGCCAGGTTGTACCCTGGCTCTTGAATACTAACGAAGGCCAGACAGACAGACAGTCACAGACTAAAGCGACAGGGAATGAGGAGAACCAAGAGGCGGAAAGGATGAAGTAGTACACAAATAAATGAAAGGAGTTAAGGGTAAGGCAATGCCACACATCCCAACTATAGCGTAGAAACTTATGAGAGGTTTGAAGAACTTCATTATAATCTAGGCAAAGATCAGCGTTTGCTGGCAAAGTTTGTAGGAGGAATGAAACATCAGATTTTTACCTGGAAGGTGGGAGTCAGGAGCTCCAGGAAGGTTTTAGGAGGACCTTTTAATCTCCTTGTCAAATCAAAAAAATCTCTTGTTGTTAGAAATTAAAGGCATTAATGGCAACTGCAGGTAGACTGCTTACAAATTCCTGAAGGAGTAGGTAGAAAAATGTTCTGCAAAGATGTATCAATTACATGCAGCTCCTATAAATCCAAGCAAATCAGAAATGATAGAGAAAAGGAAGAAAGTCAAGAAAGAAGGGAGGTAATGCTTTTTTAAAAACAAAGAAACACAAATAATTTCACTTACTACAACAGTTCTCTCAGCAGTCCTGAGGCACCTTCCTACACCTTGCTTAAGGCGCAGGGACAATGATGGATTAAAATAATTCCTTAATTGGAAAGTATTGATTGTGTATCTTCTTTTTAACCATTTACTTCAGTCTCATAATATCACAGTTGGTGAACTGCAGTGGCCTATGGGATAGTAGTATCTAATGCTCATATGGAAGGGACAAGACTAGAGAAGAAAAACTTATTTTCAAAGTCTGCCTGTACTACCTACCTAGTGAGTTATGGCACTGAGCTGCTGCTCGTTCTGGTGCAAATACAGTGTGCAAGCCATGGGGCAGCGCTGCATGTCCCTCCTGGGCCAAAAGGCAGACCTGCTGTGTCTCTAAGCTCATATGGGTGGCGAGTTAGATCAAATTGGAGAAACTCAAGATTTTTAGCCACAAAGCTTCAAGTTTTTTAATAGCTGTCATACATAGGAGGTTTGCTCGCATGAGGAGGCATTGCCACGTAGCACATATCCACTCGTCTCGCACGCGGGGATGCTTGCCTGCCTGCTCAAGCAGGAGTTCTGCCTATGCCAACACAACTTAGAAGAGTGCTTCGAAATTGCAGCCTGTAGCATTGAAACGATGCTCATAAAAATCAACATAATTTTAAATAGTTACTCTTGGTTAGTTAGCTACTTTTGTATGAATCAGCTGTGCCATTTTTTTAAAAGTGTACTTGTTAAAAAGATGGAGGCATGGCCATTGCCTGTGGCAGTCTGCTAGTCAGCCCCTGTTTACCTGCAAAGCTTTTGCTGTCTTCTCAAACCCACGTAGAGTGGTGGCTGCTGTTACAAAATAAAATATTTTGACACAGAAAAGAAGGTAAAGCAAGTCAAAAGTCCAAAAGAGAGCACTCCAAAAAGAGGTTCTCTGTGGAAGCAGTTTGTTGTTCCAGCAGATTCAGCTTGGGCTTTCTCTGTTTCTGTGGGTTATGTCATTGTTTAATTTGGTGTTCCTTCAAAACCAGCCAGCTGCAGCCATATGAGGCACATTGCCTCTGTTATCTTCTTTGTGAGATGTACAAAGCACTTTCTTAAGATGTAAAATGTATGTAATAAAAATGGGGGGGTGGCTCTATTTTACTAAGAAAGCCCTTTTCTGCCTTCTAATGGACCAACTGCGTGTTCACAGTAGGAATTCACTCAGATCTTTAGCCAATAAAGTAGGAGTTGTTATTGCTGTCTTCCAGCAGTAGCAGCAAAGAAGCAGAGAAAAACAAACCCAACATGTCACTTAGACTCCGTTTGTCCCTTGCATCCAGCATTTCATTTCCCTTGTAGGTTACTACTGATCATATTTTCCTTGCTCCATCCCAATGAAGAATATACATCAAAACAATATTGCGGGAGAGGACTGAATGTGCTTACATTTATTTTTAAAACACATTTTAGCAGAATTGACTTCATTACATACATCTGAGTTCTTCCACATCTGCTTGATGTGAAAACATCTGATGCTTATCTGTGCAATAGCAGATACCTTTAGCAAAAGAAGGATGTCTTGAAACAGAGAGACAAACCATATGATGTGAATTTGTACTCCACCTGTTTTGGAGTATTGTGCCTTATTGACAATAGGATACTGAAGCAGTCAAGGTAAAACTGTCAGGTTAACAGATATGGACTGTGGCCAGGACATCTTTGAAATGTGGTTAAATTCATGCCTAAAATACAAGGATGTTGAGGCAGCCATGCCGGTTGTCCTTTGCTTTAAGTCCCAGTGAGTCAGGATGGCTAAAGATTTTATTTTATTTTTTTTTATTTGAGATCTGAAAATGTAAGTTTCTGGGGTTTATGCAGGGTTTTTGTTTTGTTTGCCTTCAGTTATTGAGGGAGTGGTTTGATATTTTTTTTTTTTGCTACCTACATATGATTTGGTCTTTAAGATCAAATACTGAAAGACAAGCTTGTAAACATCAAGCAAAGCATTTTAGCAGGAGAATTAATATAGCAACAGTGGGAAGGCTCTTAGAAATGAAGAAGAGGTGAGATGCTTATACACGGCAATTATTTAAGAACTAGAACACCTTTCAAGAATTGGATCTTTTCTTGAAGTTGAATAACGCCAATCTCTCTACCTTGGACATAGGAGCTGAAGTTGTTTTTTATTGCTAATGTTTTTATTAGCTTTCATGTAATTGGCAGAAACTTGAAATATTTAATATTTAGAAATCTCATCCAGATATTTGTATTATATTTTAGCATGGTTGTGATTGACTGTTTTGAATACAAGTGTTTCTTTCACAAGTTTTTGATTCTGAAGAGCTCCCCAGTTTTGCCAGTTATCGAAGTGGTGCTCAGAAGAGTTTTATAAAGCGTGGTGTGTTCAGTGTGACGCTGGATTTGCTCTTCTCATTATTACATCTGTACATAGCCCTGCAGTTTAGCCATGACCCTGCCCTGCACCGGACTGCCTCCCTGACAAACTGGAAAGACACATCAAACTGGATTAGGCAGGAATCTGTCCTAGGTCTAATTTTATTCAATATTTTCATTAAGGACTTGAGGGATGGAATAAAGATTGATGCTTATTAAATTATATTCCATATCAGGCTCTAATAGGGCTGAGAGTGCTTGGTGGGTTAAGGGGGAGGGAAGGGGGACAGTACAGGAGGAGAGCTCAAATGGCCTTGAAAGAAAAAGTTTGATCAAGACAAGAGCAAAGTACTCCATTTCAGCCAGCCCTGCTCAAACCTGCCTTTTTTTTTTTATACTATGTGGTAGTTCTGCACAGTAGTTCTGGGGGGTATAGTAGACTACAGAACCCAAGAGTCAAGTTACTCTATAGACAAAGAGAAAAAGAAACCTCAAAGCGAGCTCTGTAAATGAGTGTGTCGCTCCTTAGTTGGTGCTGCTAGGGCCTTGTCTGGAGTGGGGTGGCCAGGGCTGCTACTGCATCTTCAGAAGGATGGAGACCAATTTAAAAAACATTCCAGAGGACAGTGGTAAGCGGGATCTGTGATCTGGTCGGTACAGATATGGAAGAAATGAGCTTGCTTCATTTAAAGAGGAAAAAATGCCTTCAAGTGTGTGAAAGTTTGCAACAAAGTGGTGATGAACTCACCTGAGGTGAGTGTGCAGGAAAGAAGTAGTAAGTTTAAGGTGCAGTAGGGAAGGTTGAGGGGATAATCTTCTCAATGATGAGAATTAGACACTGTGGTAGATTGCCTATCCAAGGAAGTTTTGAGATTGCCACCATCATGGTACAGAAGGTTATTTATTTAATTTTTATTTATTTGTTGAAAAATGGGTTAGGCCGATGTCTCTCAGGAATGGTTTAGGTGCAGATGACCATGTTTCTGTGTAGGAGGACGGACTTGATGTCCGTGTCACATCCCCTCCGGTCCTGCTGTCTGTGACTCAGCTGCAGCACAGCATCTGCAGTTTTAGGTTTGTTCTTGTACAAGGAGTTTTTTAATGTGTATTTCTACAATTCTCTGAAATGAAGTCTTGTATGTGTTCTTCTTTTGTGTCTTAAGCTCAGACACCAGCCAGCAGTTCACAAAGGGGCTGGGCTGTGTTTTGAAGAGTTCATTTTCTTGCGGGTTGTAGGTTGTGCTGTACGTGACTGATAAAAGATCTTTCCTAGCATTAAAGCCGGTCACAGCCCCAATAAATCTGGAACAAATTCTGAGAAAGCATGTCATGTTATGACTGGCATATCTGTGAGCATGGAGCTCTGCTTGAGAATTAGACTTAAAGTTTGCAAAGTGCTAGTGCTGATGTCATTCCCTTGGAATGGAAGTCCTGTTGAAACAGTAAATACTTTCTGTGGCCAGAAGCTAAGTCTTGAGCTGGACCTTTTCCTCTCTGTGAAGGAAAGAATGCAGAACAAACCTAAAATGTGTATTTGCAATGGGAAAATCTTAATTAGTTTTAGAGCTTTTAGCTATTTCAAACCATTTACATGCACAGCTGCTGTTCATGCAAACATGAAAACTATTCATGGACATGTCAAACTTACCTTGAAATGACAAGTTTTTTTTTTTCATGTTTTTTAAAGCTTTGCTTGGTGTTCAAAAGTACGATTGGAAAGGTCTGAAAATCATATTTGTACTGTACGTGCAGAAAGGAACATAGACGCAGGCTAACAGAAGCATAAAATAAAAGGCTTTAGTTCAGCAAGACTTAACATTGAAACCCTGTTAGCACCAAACAGCTGCTGGGAAAATAATTTTTAGGGACATTTACTCTTGGTTATATCTGTGGAGTTTTGGTTATGACCCAAAACTCTGAAAAAAGAGAGATGACCAAAATACAAACTTAGATGTGGTCCAGGTCTTACAGCTGGCCTCTCTGCTACAAAAGGATAGTCTGAAAGATTGGATCCAAATAACCAGCAGCCTGGGAATGAGAACCTAATGCTGTGGCTTGGGACAGCTATAATATCTCTTAGACACAGAGATCTACAGGATAACTTAGATTTTTGTACTGTCCCTCAGAGGACCCCGTTGAGCATTCACAAGGAATTCATCCCCACCCCCAGCTTCCTCCTCCAAGGAAGAGTTTTGCCACGGCAGATGTGGGGAGCAGATGTTGAGAGGAAAAGTTATAACGGGACAATGACCTGAAGTGTTAGTTGGGCTCTTCCTTGACGTGACTGAACTTCTGTTCCTGATGGCAAAGGAGGAAAGGAGCACATGTGTGCTGCCTGTCTCTGCAAGCCCCAGTGTTAATGTCAGGGGGTTGACATATAGAGCTTTTATGTGTTCGCATCAGATACTCAGTGCTCGGTCAGCTGAGGAAGGGACAAAGATGTAAAAGCAAATAATCTCTCTGTTATTCAAGGACAGTTAGTGCTAAGTAGGTGAATCGTGCTCAGCCACCCACCAGCTTTCCTGAATCGTTGTAGGTAATTTTTCTGAATTTTAGTCTCCTGTTTTACATCAAGTCTTCCCCTTTCCTTCCTCCTGTTGTTCCCCACCTTTCCACCATTTCATCTGTGATGTCTGGGAGATGCTCCTCATCCCTAAATGAGGATTATTTTCCAGTGAGCTAATTAGTAGAAGAGTCCTCAGTGGCTGATGAGTAACAATAAGAGTGAGCTAGGAAAAAAAGGCTATTCACCAATTCTGTATTATCAGCGTAGAGCATACATTTTTCTTCTTCTCTATCATTTGCTATTTCAGAAGGATTTCTGCTCTTTGTTGGCTTGAGAGAAAGATGTTGATCTTGATACTTAATGTGTTATGAGAGAGATTGGCAGGTAAGACCAACTTCCCTACTGAGGAGGGGATTCAGGACAGGTCTTATTCTCCTTAATCTAGCTTGGGAGACTATGAATAATTATGTTTATTACTCAAATGAGATCAACCATCCATAGAAGCATGAGAATTTTTTATGGCTTTTGAAATGGGAAACTAAGTATTTGAAATACTAAAAGGAAGGTGAAAATTTTGTGGGCTACTTTATCTCTCCCAAAACCAGTGGCTTCAGTTTTATTAACAAGCTTTTCCATGGGCAGTTTTATGCTGGTTTTTTTTTTTTTTGAATTTTCCTAGCTTTCAGACGGAGGTTGAGCTTGATCACCTTTCCTGAGGTCCTCTTCCAACCTGACCTATTCTCTGATGCTATTATAGACATCACCCGTGCATAGTTATTGCTTTTTGTCCTTGATTTTACATTTGCTCTATTTTCACAGGGCATCATTACCTGTTATTCATGGGGATTTTTTGGTTTGAATTCAGTGCAGGGCTCAAAGGCACACACTGTCCTTCCCATATGATACAGTGATTTCAAACCTTGTGATGAAAGGGCACTCCTTACTATAGACTTTTCTTTGCTGTTGTTCTTGTAAAATGGTTCACAGCATTAGCAAATCAGTGACCTGGGGTACACCGGCTCTACACACGTGAAGTGGTTGGTGTGTGTGCTATGTGTGCAAGTGATGCCTTGCACCTGCCGCTTCTCACGTGTGAACACTCGGGTTCGGCGTGGGGGATATATGACATAGGTGGTCAGCATATGTGCATCGTCTGATACATCTTATTCCTTAGAAAATGTGATGCAGTGCCCATTCACATACATATTATTCATCAACTTGAAATTAAATTCTGAATTTTTTTGCACACACTTTGTCACCTTAGGTCTGTGTGTGTCCCGTTCCCTCTCTTACTCTACCCAAAATCTTTGGAGAAGATTTCTTTTCTTCCACCTTCAGTTTATCTGTATAAACTTTTGGTTTATATATCCACATTGTCCACATAAATAACCACATGCCCTTAATAACTGAAAGCTACAGTGTATCTGGTACTCAGAGCCTTCTTGTGAACAAGCTACATATTTGGAGAGTTGATATAAAAAATTTCCTTAGTAGGACCCTTCACTGAGAAGTCTAGTGTACTTCTCATTTTTTATTTGCTGGGTATGCCCAACTGCCTTAGGTCTTAAAGTCAGTTCCTGTATTTGAAGTTTGAGCCTTCAGCTGTGACGTGCAAGGTTCAGAGGACTTAATTACTGTGCAAAGTGATTGTTTGTCACAGGAGAGGGAAGTGAGATTTCTTTGGGCTTCAGGGTTTATTTTCTTCTCCTGCTTAGTGTGACACAGATAGCATCCTTGCTAGAAAGCAGAGAGAGGAAAGAAAATTCAGTCCACATGTTTGGGATTTAAGGTTGAGAATGATTCACGCTTAGCTTCTGGGGGTTGTAATTAGGGGTGACATAATAACTATAAACTTTCAATAAAATAGTAGCAGCATTTTTGTTACACTCTGTAGCTGCAGAAGCTGCTTCTGATTAGCATCCCTTCAAGATAAGCCTACAGGACCTCCGCAGTTTCCAGATCTGGATCCAGGCTTTTGTGGCACAGTTCTCCTTCTGTACTGATGCTGAAGGGAACCCTGAATTCTGAAACACCCCAAACTTTGACATTTTCACTTGGATCAGCATCTTAACCTTTTCCTTAGCCGTTTTAGTCCATCTGTGTAGTTTTCAAGTCGGTATTTTCTTATGCTGGATAAATCCTACCAGTTTATACACTTTATAATACACTCTAAGGGTTATCTACTATGGAAAAAAACAACCATGATATCCTCTTCTCCTCAATTATTACTACTCCTTTCTTTTCCAAGTGGCTGAGACTGGAAGGAATCCAGGAATGCATGAAGCAGGAGATCTGTCATTCCTACTCCACATAAGGTGCATACTTGTAGGGAGAGATGGGCATTTACACTGGAGTTCTGCCATCAGCATTCAGCCAATTCCATTTTTTGGCAGCTGAGCACATGGAATTTTTAAAAAGAAGATGTACTTTTTTAAAGCAGGTCACAGACAAAAATAAAGACACATTCTTGGGCCACAAGAAGTAGGTCAGGCTTTGGGGAAATCATTTGCAAAAGCTGTTGCTCTGATCTTACCAGTTTTTCTTTATTAATATTTTTTGCTTCCTATGCCAAATTTGTATGCTTTTTATGAAGAGGTCTTGCTCATTTTGCTTTTTGTGATGTATTCTTCTGTTTTGGTGAACAAACCTTTTACATTAACTTTTAAAAAAAAAAAAAAAAGGGGGGCAAAAAGACCCCAGAAAAAATGCATTCCTAGTTTTCCATTAGAGAATACTGTAGTGGAAAGTGAGGCCTCTCTGTGCTGCGGTCCAAAAGGAATAAAGCTGCTTTGTGTCACCTCATTACTCTAAGCTGATGTTTTACCTCAAGACTTTTGTGGGGGGAGGATGGGGGAAAGGCTGATTCCACCACTCAGATGATCACCTCTTCAGCACCTTGTGCGCCCAATTAATCTGTCTAATTTAGGGGAAGTATTTCACACCCTGCCCTGTGATAATGCTGTGTAGCGGTTGCAAGAGCTGCTGTACCAAGCACAAGGCTCAGGGAGGGAGGATGTTTTACTGCTAGTTGCGTGTCCAAATTAGCCTGGCATGACTTTTGTTACTTTGATAGTTGAAGGTGGCTGTTATAAGAGCTCTGACCATTAAATGGTAACAGCATTTAAGGACAGGTAGCTGTAGGTGCGTGCTGGGGCCCGGGGCACAGCTAGACTGGGGTTTCCCTGCATGGGGGCAAGAAGGGTGTTCATCCTCTCTGGCAGCCTGGTGCTCTGGTGAGCAGTCGAGTAGCCCAGCTCCATAGCTGGTGGAGTAAGGATGTGTTTGGTTAACAAATCAGGATTAGGTTCAGCAGTAACTGAGCTGTAGAAACCCCTGGGCATCTTCCACAGCCGAGCTTTAGGAACAGGATGGTTTTGATCTGTGAAAGCAAATCCCAATTAACAACATTGTTTGTGGAGGATACCTCTACAAGTAATCCCACCGTTCTGAATATCTGTAATTACTGGAAGTTTCATTAACTCCTTTTTCTCTTTTATAATTCTTTAAATATTAATTCATGTAACTGCATACCTTAAATTCACAAGATCAAAACAGCTGATGCTTTGTACAGGTAATGTCTCTTTCTCTCCTCTTCACAAATTCCTGAAGAATTATTGATACAGCTGATGTTTTTGATTAGTCATTGATTTTTCTTCCTATTTCCACATTCTCTGTTCTACAGAATTCGATTCAGAAACAAAAAGGGTTCAAGACATTCTTTCTGGAATGGAGAAACCACAGGTATGTGATCTCAAATTATCACACACACACACACACACAAAATGGTAAATGCGATAAGTCGATTGTGTCACAACATACTGGTGATTTCACAGGGGAGCAGCTCTGAATTTTTTCCTTAGTAGATTGTTGCTGCTGCATATATCTAAGTCATGTTGCCAGGATATAAATTTGAAGCATTTTTTGTGCTTGTGGGTATTTGTGGGCTCTGTACCAGTTGTCTGTTTCCAGAGGACAAGTCCCCGTATTCATACTGCTGTGGGGAACCCAGTGCACTGGGGTGATTTACATAGCTCCTACCCCCTCTCCCCTGGGTTTAATTTTATTTGTCATGGGCAATATTTGTCTGTAATCATGATTAAATTAAGCTAATTCTATTATTCAGTGGCAATTACTATATTCTATGTTGGTCTGAGCCATAAAAGCACGTGAATTGTAATGGAATTGAATCACCATGTAAATAACCGTAATGCTGGGTGTGACCGCAGTCAGGTAAGATTATTAATAAATCCAGTTGTAAGCCCTTTGAATGCGATGTTTTTCTAGTTTGGCGTGTCAAATGAAAACCAGAAGAGTATTGTAGATCTAAAGAAACAGTCCAAACAAGCACTTGAAGAAGCAGTCACAAGGCAGAAGGAGATGTCTGTGTGGTGGGAGTTCTATCTTCTTTACTCTGTCAGGGCTCAGGCCTTTCTGTGTCCAAAAAGAAAGCTAGTAAACAAATAAGCAAAAAAAAAAAAAAAAAAAAACCAGTTGGAAAGCTCATCTAAAGACCAGGTTCAACAACAGCTGATAGAAGCTGATATAAAGAAATTCTGCAGTGGGAGTATAAAGGGGTGGCTATTCCTTAGCTGCAGAAATGGCAGAGCTCAGGGAGAGGCAGGCATGAGCACAGGCTGAGCTTTATCTGTAGGCTCTGTTCTCTTGGGCGCTTTTGTTCTGAATAAACACAAAAGGTGTTTGGTCTTAAATTGCTCAGTCAGTAGGTGTTGGATCCTAGTGTCACGGCATCTACAAGAGCAGGTTCAAAGCCAGCCAGAATCTAAACTAGACCTGCAGAGATGATAAATACCAGGGGCTACAGCCCAAGTTTCTGTTTGCAAGAAGAAAAGTTGCTTTATTTCATGTAGAAACAAGTGACAATACTAAACTGAAGTCTTGAGAGAAGAGTTTCTGCGAGATCAGAAGGGGAGAAAGGACACTTAGCACAAAATTAAGCTGGTTTATTGTACAGAGTGAGGCAATATTTTTGCACTGAGGGCTACTTGAATGTTGGTTACCTGGTAAAATGCCACAGCTAGATGCCTTTTGCAAAGATCCAGAGAGCTGACATGAAAAATGCGTTATTTCATGCTTAGCTTCTCTCCTTACCTCTATAGAGATATTTGAGCAGTTTGCAGGATTCTGAGCTCTGCACAATTAGACTTATGGTAACCAGAGCATTTAAAGCAGAGGGGAGCAAAAAACTAAACATAGACAAAAATAATTTTGCTTGAATCATTTCAAAAATAGGAATCTCTTTTGGGGGGAAAAAGAAATCTAAAACATGACAAATGCCAGTTCAATAATAATGACATTTAATGAGAAGGTGCTGGGGATTATCTATTATTCTCTCTGTAACTTTGACATTTGTGAGAAATTAAACTCATAGGAGTCTCCCAAACCATTAATTGCTATGAATGATTATACGTGTGTGTAGTCAGTATTACATCTGATAGAAATACATCGTATTATGCATAAATAGTCAGCTGAGCCATATTTCTTGGTGAGCCTTATGCATATATGAATGAAAAATAAAACAACGTATAGAAAACCGATTTTGTAGAAAGAAATGACACAATTAAAATGGAAAGGCCCAGAGCAGTAAGTTAGTAGCAAGTCGAGTGATGCTCTGTCTGCAGCACATGGCCTTGATGTGTCCAAGCGAGCAGCTCTCCACTGTCAGCCGAGCCATCTTTAATCTAGCTTGTCCACGTACCTCTATGTGCCAAAGTCTCTCTCACCTTTCCGAGTACAAAATATAGACACTTTTAAAATTATTAATTGATTAAAAGTCTGGTTTTGGTAATAGATGCTGTTACCTGTTTGAAAGACATGCAGCCAAACTATAAGTTTAATCATAGTTTTATCTCTGGCAGGAAAAATTTTAAAAGAAGCCTTTTCATTCTTTTTCCCCATGTTTTTATTTAAACCAGAATATATTTTTAATTCACATTATCGCAGACAAAGTAAGCATTCTCTAAAGCAAATAACTCCGTGAGGGAAGGGAAACTCGATTCTGTGTTTCCAAAGTGGCGGGGGGCAGCGTCGCTGCATCGGACGGCATGGCTGCCGAGCGGCTCAGGGGGACGTCACCTCCCGCGGGGAAATGCCACAGGTCTGCGCAGTCGGAGCTTAAACATTAGTTTGACTTTCCAAAAGGCAGCCTGCTCCCGCTGACTTGCTCTGCAGTGAAACTCATATTTAATCGTCAGGATTTTTCCTTAAAATTGCAGGATTCGAGCCATAGTTTAAAAGCAAAATCTCGACCTGGTAATAACCATGAATTCATTTGACCCTCAAGTCTTTCAAACATTGCCCTCGAGGGAGTAAATGAATGTTGCTTGCAGTGTAGTTCTCACACATACAATAAAACCCCGAACCACACGATGCCTGTGAATGCTAACCCGGAATTTGAAAGATAATGAAAGTTGTACAGAAACATTGTTCATTACCTGAAAGCTGGGAAGGACCGATATTCATCAGTCTTGTAACCTTATTAAAGTAGTGCAGGAGTTGGGATTCTTTCCCAGGGGCTTTTATAAAATAATTATTTACACCACCGAGTTTTGATAGTGTAGAAAGCAGGCATTTACTGTGTAAACTGAGAAGTTTTCAGAAACTAATTAACTGTGCTTTTCACCAGACATAGAAAACTCCTTGTGGGAGAATCTTTTGTTAGGTCTCGACTAAAAGGCCAAGCCAGTCCCGTTCAAAGCAAGCACAGCAATTCTGGGGGCGGATGAGACAGGCTGGGGTAGCTAGAAAGCAGCACAGGTAAACCTGCTCAGCCTATGAAGAGGTGCTCTGGCTGCTTATATTTTGGTTGGGTGGAATTAGGGCACCATTAATGAACAATAAACTGTTTTTTACTTGCAGCTAAGTATTTATGTCTACAAGTTCAGTAGTGACATTAAGCCCCCCATCGTGGTGTTAGCTGTGCCATTCCTTACAGCATGGAAAGGGCTGGTCCAGATCTGTTCAGCTGCTCAGTATCTTTTGAAAGGTGCTTGTTTTCCTGGGTGTAAGTGAGGAAAGTTGGAGTTAAAGCTCCTGAGCCAGCTTGCGAGTGCCTGCTTGTTATTCTCAGCTATCATAACGCCATTTATTTAACTTACCCTTTTTCATGGCAAAGCTAGTGGTTCCTGCTCCAGGTAGGAGTTCCTCGGTAAAGTTAAGTGGTGGCTTTGGCCATTAAATCAGATATTGAAGAGATATGCCTTTAGCTGGTAAACATGATACGATATCGAGCCTGTTAGTCGGTGAGCAGCAGATAGGTTTATCTCTAGCCATACAAATAAATCCGTTCCCAGTGCTCACGCTGACGTGCACAGTACTGTGCTGCTTTCTATACCCAGGGAGTGTATAGATTTGCCTTTTCTGACTTTTATCGTGCGGACAGTGACCCCTCACTTGCTTTACTGCACTTGCTGTGTGTACTCAGTGCAGCTAAGAATTGTATTTAATGATTTCTGGTGTTTATTTTTAAACCTCCACCAGCAGTTACTGTGTACATACCACCACCACGGCAGGCCAGCAGCCACTCTGAATGCTGCATCAGTAAAAAGCTAATGGTGTAGCTGGAGCAGCTTAGCAACTGGGTTTGGACTTTTATCCTCTTCATGGAAATGTCTGCATACTGGCTTCAGAATAATAGTCTAGCAGTTTCGAGCAGTTAGTCCGTAAGATAGTTTCTCTTATTTTAAGGAACTATGAAAGACCTAACTTTTTACAGATTGCTAAAGTTCATGAAAGGCCAGAGTTTTTGTTGTACACAGAATATATACGTGTGTCCTTGTGAGTAGTCATAGAGAAAAACATTTCAATAGAACATTGGCAGGATATCATGCCTTCAGCTCCAAGTCTGTCTGAATTTATGAAAAACAATTATGCAAGCGTATTTCCATAATAAAAGAAACTGTGTGTTGATGGGCTGAGCTGGCATAGTAGTAATGTATGTTTAAAAAAAAAAAGTCCATTTCGATCTTACTATCCAGTTTTCTGATCAAAATATTATTTAAAATACAGAGTTCTAGCTCTAAATATCTCTGTCACAATTTCATTCACATACATATGTGTGTATGTATATATAAAGTTTAACTTACCTGTCTTATTTGAATCATTCAAAATTCTTATAAACTATCTAATCCGGTATCAGTGTTCACTGGTCCGTGGTTTTGAAGCAAACCTTAATTTCATAGCATCATAAAAATATAACTAGAGGAAGAAATTCCATGAAAATTCATACAAGAATTTGCACGTTTATATTTTTTACCAAAAAAGGTTGATAGTACTTAAAACTTCTTGCCTTACAACTTCTTACACATTAAGTTGAGCAGAGATTTTCTTTTTGGCAAGACTTAAGTGTGCTGCTATAAACTAAAATCTTTAACTTTTGAGAGCGCTGGGTTTAAGTTGAGACATTTCGTGGTGTCACCTACTTGTCAGTCTGTTTAAAAGCAGATTTATGACTTGCTCCGAAAGAATCTGCTTGATATATGGGTATCACACACAACGGTTGCAGTGCTCTTCAGCTGGAAGCAATGTGTTGTCACGTGAGAAGTTAAATATTCTCCATTATATAAAGATATCCAGAAGCTGGATTTGTAAACAAGCAGTCCCTGAAAGCTGATTGCTAATATTTCATTATCAAATGGCTAAGGTGTTTCAGTTGTCTCAAGAAAAGTGTAGAAAATGTGTAACTAAGCACCTGCATCAATCATCTTACACCTTCTGAAAGAACAACATTTCTCTCTGTGTGTTGGAAAAATCTGTTAAAATGATATAGGAGAAATGGATAAATAATATAAAACGTCATGCTTTGATTCTTCCTCATTAAGGCTAGCTAAAAAAAATATTCTTTCCATTTTCACTACAATTAAGAAAGAAGAACGTAGCTGTTTTCATTACAAAAGTGGAGAGTTTGTGGCAGAGACCTTGAGGCTATGGAGGCTTTGAGGCTTCCCTGGGCTTTTTTCAGAAGGTGTGCATAAAAATGTTGTGCTGTCTTTCCAAGACAGCCAGTGCAACTACTGTTTTTTATTTCTTTGGAGACAGTGGCCGGGGAGCGGGGGAGATTTTTTTTTTTTCTTCTTTCTTGGCTTGATAACAGAAGGCTGTTCTCTGGGACGCTGCTGTTCAGTACGTGCAGCTGATGAGCGATGCCTCCGGCACTGTGCCAGCGGGCTCTCCTGGTGAGAAAGGCGATGCTAGTTCTGTAAGCTTGATCAGTCTAGAGTTATGTTGATCTGTGTTTCCAGCAGAATACAGCTGCACTGGTGGAGAGATAAAGTTTGTTTTGGTGCAGGGGTTTGAGGTATTTTTTTCTGTGTTTTATTAAAAGAGAGTCACCCATCTGCCATTGAGGTGTCGCACCCAGGGGTGACTACAGATCATACATGCAGTCTTTCTCTTGGGGCACAAAGTGATTGACTTGCAATGTAATTTTTAATTGACAAGTTAGACTTCTATTATGATTTTCCCTTATGCTTTTGGGTCAGTATAACCTTGTAGATTGAACTGGGGTTTCTTACTTATTTGCAGTTGAATTATTGGAGTTTCAAATTACAAGAAAGAACAGGATGACTTGTAAAGCCATCAGAGTTTTATTAGAGAATCTCCCTAACAAAAGGTTTAGAAAACTAATGGCGTACAAAACAATCTATAGGATAAAGTCTTTGTTCCACTTGGTTCCTCTTCCCTTCTGGTAGTGGCCACAGCAGCAGGTACCTCCAGAACGGTGCGAGGCATGCTTTGTGGGATGCTCAGACAATGACGAGCCGGTTCACTGCAGGGGGACATCTCTCTGTATTCCTCATCTGTTAGAGATTAGTTTATGCCATCAATTTGTATTTTTGTTTGTGTTCTTGATGATCAATTTCTGACCCTTTTCACCTCTAGATCTGAAATTTCATTTTTACAAGAAACTGATTGCGAAGATGCAAGCAAAAAGCAAATACTTCAAGGACAGTGTTTTTCTTGGAATTCAGAGTAACTGATGTTTCTTTTATAGGTTACAAATATTCAAGCAAGAACAGTTTTACTTTCTTGGTCACCTCCCACTGGCCTTCTAAATGCAGATAGACACAACAACGGTTTGCCTTACACCTGTACCTATGAGGTTGCCTTATCGGATAAAGGGAGGGATGGAAAATACAAGATAATTTACAGGTAACAACATAATTTTTACACTTGTGTTTTCATTAGGAGTAAGTTCTCTGAGCTTTTCAGCATGTATTTTGGCATGCCCATCAGTCACAGACAAGAGGCACGTTTGAACACCCTGTACTTGCTCCCTCGCTGTCCCAGCAGCCCCCCTCGCTGGAGGAGCTTGCAGAGAGCTGGTTGAGTGCATGTCACAAGGTCCCTAATTGTCTTCACATCCCACCTCCCTGGCACGTGGCAGATCTTGCATGTGATGTTGTCTCTCCCATTGCCAATGGAAAGGTTATTTTTTCCTCTTACACTAAATGTCAAAACCTTTCATGTACACCATACAGACAGGATAGGTGTCTTCCTCATAGGCTAAATTTGTGTGGACTTGCAGAATTAAGAACAGTAAAGCTTGCTTTCTGAGCTAACAAGCAAGAGTCTGAGGGCTTTACTGCTTTGCAGCATCTTAAATGAGCAGAGGAAGGAGTACACCAATCAGTATGCTATGTAGGCTTCCCAGAAAAACCTGAATACTTGGCGCTCAGCAGTCTTCAGTAAAAATTCAGAGGGATTTCTCTGTCTCTCCTTCCAGTGATTCTCTGAGCTCATTCTGTGATCAAGTACATATGGTGCTATGCCTTTCTTTTTCCCTGCTAATGACGTCTAGGAAATAAAATTTTGAGATGTGACCTTGGCTATTGTGAAATAGCTAATCCTTCCCAAACCTCGTTAAATAAAGTCCAGGTGATAGAGCATTTATGGATTTACCTCTCGAGACCAAACCATCTCCATTGTTAAGATTTCCTGTGAATTAGGGAATTCCTCTTGGTATGCTAGAGACAGGTCTGCATGAACTGTCTTGGGTAATACAAAAAGAGCATATTAACCAGGGAAACACTGCTTGGGTTTTTTTGCTGGTATTTACCCTAGCTCTTTGTGAGCCAGTGTGAGCATCTCTACAGGTTAATGTGTGCTGCTGAGCTCTTAAAATGGGAAGGGCACTTTCTAATACTATTTGTGCTTGCTGGTGTGATGGCTGCACATTTTCTCCTGGTTATGAAATGCTGTGCATCTGTTTTAAAGCTGCTAGTAGTAATTTGTCTCCTGCTGCTGGCCAGAGTACAGCCATTAGCTTAATGTGGTACGCTCCGTCACGAGCAGTGTGGCTATAGGCAAAAGAAAGTCTGCAATATGTTGAATTCATTGCCTTTGCAAGGAGGTGCACTCAGTTCAGAGGGAGAGCTCTGAAGTTGCAGAGCACTGGATTATATGAAAAAAAGAAGGGGTTTTGGTGGATTTCTGGCAACCCAGCAGGCATGTGCTTTCTGGTTGATTTTGTTCTCCTGATTTTAAGACCTCTCCCTGTATTTGTCCAACTAGCTATGAAATATTTCTTTATGCTAAATTGACAATTTTCTTGTTTGCCATATTTTAATAAAATCATGAATCAGCCAAGCAGTTACATGAGATGGCTATTACTTACTAAGCACTGACCTGTACCTTAATCTTCACAGAATTGGCAACACATGACTGAGTCTAGTGTTCATTTACCAGCAAACAAGCCAAAAGGGAAAAGAATAGCCCTAACCATTTTGGCTACATCTGAAATTAATAGATTATGCATTATTTTTTTCCTAAAATGTCTAAAACTCTGTGCTTTTACTTTTCTTGGTATTGAAAGAGATCGGGGTCCAGCTGTTAGGGCATTAATTAAATGTCTCCTTGCTGTGGTCCTCAGAGACTGTGGTTCTGGAAGAGAAAGCAAATAAGTGAAAGGACTGTGCAAGAAACTATACTTTTTTTCTCTGAAGTTCAATGACTCACTTTTTATAAAGTATTTTGAAATAGTGAATGTGCAGAAAGTACAAAAGTAATGTATTGACTCTGCTCTTCTCAGCTCTGGGGGGGGTTGAAAACCACAGTGAGCTTTATGCAAATATCAACAAAATGTAAGGGTAGCATTGAAATAAGACTATATAGCTAGTTTACTGTATAAATTGGAACGATAACTACTTCTCTTCTGTGTATATGTAGCTTTATAAAGTTTTCAAGAAACATCAAGTGTGTTGACAAATTGTTGGTATATTGTTAACTACTGTTTATCTGTGGTGGGATTTTTTTTCTTCTTTCAAATCATAATATGTGGCAGCCTGTAGTCACTGAAAAATCACTAGCTGTGCTAAGTACGATACTGCTTTTCATAATTTATTGATTTGTTGAGTTTGGGCTTTTTTCCTGCAGCGGAGAAGAATTAGAATATAACCTGAAAGACCTTAGGCCAGCAACAGATTATCACGTCAGGTGAGTTAGTGTGACTGAATGTTGCTTAAATATAAACTCTTCAAATATATGAGAATAAATGTGAAAGTTTTCTGTCTAATTATACAGCATAGCTCAAGAATTTCATAGTCACCTCTGTAGGTGTTTTTTTAGTGGCTTCTAAATATTTTCTGATAGGTTTGAAGTTGCTTACGACAGTGCTTTTTGAACAATACATTTTCTGTCACGTTGTTGTCATTGCTATCATAAGATGAAAAAAGACATCTACATATCTATATTTCTACATATATGTATAACAGGCCTGAAAGTGCTTGTGCATGAAAGTGGGATGCCTCAAGCTTCTTAAAAGCCTGACTGAAGCAACTGATGTTTCTTCAGTTATTGTAACACAGGTGCGCTAGCAGTGACAGTAGCACAGTTTCTTCATAAATACTCCTTGCTTTGTAAAGTAAATCTGCTGATTATGGGTCTATCTGACCATAGTAATTTCAGCATTTTTTTACCCCACATGGGTAAAAAGTGGATTCACACTGACCTGTCTTGATATTTTCAGAGCATATTTATTTTTGTTTCTAAAAAATGTGTTTTACACACTTAATAACTATTAACACACTCAGTTTTGCTCCCTGATTTTTTTTAACACTGTGTTATCTGCTCATGTTGCATTTATTTTAAAGACTTTGCTTATGAACCAAGGCTTCAAATTTACATCCTGTTCATTTATGCTCAATATCCTTTTTAAAAAAAAAAATCCTTTCACTCCTGTCTATTGTTTCCTTCTGTTTTTCCAGACAAGGGCTAGGTTTGACGTGCCTTTTCACATCAAGGCTGCTCATGTTTGCAAAACTTTGGAGAACAAACAGTTTGCTCTGAGCTCTAGAAAGGACACAACACCAAAATAAGTCTGTCTTGCTCTGATACTATAGCTTTTTTTTTTTTTTTTTTGAAGAATACTTTCTAGAGGAGCCCTAATGAGCTTTTCAGGTAGAAACACAAGACCCAAAGTAACTTCTTGAAGATAAGTTGCAGGCTCCCAGGTCAGGCAGTAGTCCCAGCCCTAGCAGCAAATGGATGGTAGCGAGGAGGAAGTTGTAAAACACTGCTGAGCTTCCTGCTGTAAGCACTGGAGCATCACTTTTAAAGCCAGCTTCAAACAGCAGAGCGGTCACAGAGCACAGCTCGGCCTTGAGGTCTTATGTGATTTTTAGGGGCGTTGTGGGTATTTGCCCTGTATCCTGGCTGACTTCTTTCTCCTTACCTGTAGCTCCCTCCGCCTTCCTGCAGGTTTGTCAAATTGTAAGTCATTTGCGAACAGTTAGCAATTTCTGTTTAAAAAGAAGTGACTCTTAAATATAAAAGACTTAAAAAGCAGCAGCATGTGTTTGTAGTGGAGGAAACTGACACTGAAAAGGCCGGCTGTTTGCTTTCCATGACAATTTTTTCCTTCACTGAAACTGCATTATGTATTAATGACTGTGAAGAAATAAATCTGTTAAGTAAAGAAATTTATGGGGCCAACAGTTACTCAGCAGATTGCCTTGGGTCGCCTTAACCTTGGCAGCATCTCTTGGGCTTTCGTTTCCACGCAGACAAGCTGGTTGTGCTTGCTCCTGCCCTGCCGGGTCCTGGGCACCCAGGAGAACTTGCTTGGCTCTGAATCTACTTCCTACCTCTTCAAGTAGTATTATTTTGGTACCTTCAGAGAGGACTGTGCTCAGTGCTTCAATGACTTGCAGAAGATGCTCGTTAAGCTCATTTTTGCATGTTTGTATTCCCCAATGATGTGTTTGATGCTTAGCTATGCTGATTTCCAACACATGTACATACCACTTGCCAGATGCAGACTCAATTAATTAATTGCATTTGTTTTCACTCCTGACTGCTAACAGGTGATGGGTAAAGCAACACTATAGCAGTTCTTGTGAACCTTCCTCAAAAGGTTTGATTCTACGTAGGTGGCCATTGTACATAAATTACTCTTATCTACTGAAAACAAATTTAGAAATTGCCCTTTCTTAAACTCTGCATTCAAGTACACAATGGCCATAGCCAGCTCAGAGGTCATCGTCCGGTCATGGTGTGAACATTTTTTTGAGTAGAAGACTTCCAATTTGCACTTCTCTTTTGCTGCGTGGAAAAATGTGAAGGGAAAAAATAACATCATTAATTTTTCGGAGGAAAGCCCCTTGTGAGGAAGCACTCAACTATATTGTATTCACTTTCCCACATTATTTGGTATTGTATATCTCCCTTCTTGCTGATATATAGAGGATTTGCCTGGACTCAAATTTGCTTTGAAGACTTTTAGTTTATCAGAGCAGTGTTCCTGAGCTGCGTTCTAATTCATAGAGCTTCACTGAGTGTTGACACCTGAGCTATGCAGGAGAAGCTTGTACCCATGGAAGGAGACCAGCAGTTACTACACTTAACATGGTACATGTGAATCAAGTGTAAAGCAGGCATTAAAGTTCATAGCTTTTTCTCATGAGTTTGTACTTTCTGTTGTATTGTGAAGAGGATTTTAGCACAGTGTCTGGCAATAGGCAAGGGAACAGTGGTGGAAAGAAAAGATTATGATGATAACTGTGGTCTGTGGGAGTATTTGCACAAAACAAAACAAAATATTCCTCTTCTGTGAATATTTTTGCATACTTGTGTCAAGTGAAGTGGAGTAATGATAGCCACTGGTCTGTGAGAAATCTATCATTAGTGGATAGTATCATGGATGCTTTGGTAGTCAAATACTGTGGCTGAGGCAGTGCTGTCTCATCTTGTAACTGTCAGCAGATTCATAACCCATTTGAATATTGTTTCCAGGGTATATGCAATGTACAACTCAGTAAAGGGATCCTGCTCAGAGCCAGTAAGCTTCACCACTCACAGCTCAGCACCAGAGTGTCCCTTCCCACCCAAACCCTCGCACAGGACCAAAAGCTCCTTAACCTTACAATGGAAGGTAGGTAATGCTTGAATTGGGCAAGAAAGCAGTGAAAAACACAGTTTACTGGCAGTGAGCATAACTGTTGAAAATAATTTAAAGCTGAGACTAATTTTTCTGTAAGGGACTTGAACTTGCTGTACTCTGACAAATCCCTCCCCGTGCACTGACTTGACTTTTAAAATGTGTGTGTTTTCATTACGTCCAGCTTCTTCTCGGTATTCGTTAAGAGGTTGCCAAGCTATGTGCAAACCCCAAGCTTTGGTTTCACTTCAAACTGTAGTCATTTGCCTGAGGGGGGAAGTAGTTTTCCCTTACTCCCCAAAATCACCTTTTGTTTATTTTTGTTCATAGGCACCCATTGATAATGGTTCAAAAATCACCAGCTACCTTCTGGAGTGGGATGAGGTAAGTAGTAACTTGTTGAAATAAATACATAAATAAATGGCACTCAGACTTTACAAGTATTTGCTGAGTAAAGAAAAATAATTAAATACAAGAGAAAGTAGAAGTAGGCAAATGAAATCCTGATGGCATTAGGTAAAGAGTTGGAAAGGTGAAAGGGTCAGTGGGGGGAAAACTTTTCAGTGTGTTTTATGCAGAAACAATGTTCTGCTTCTGTACTCTTGAAATCTAACTTTTCATTGCTCATTTGGTGTACTTTATTTGTTAACTAGCATTACTTGTTATTTAATTACTTGTGATGTATCTTAGAGCTCTCTTCATGATCTCTTCCTTCTGGATGCTGTCTGAGTGCAGAATACAACACTGGTCCTGCCTCAAGGGAGAAGAGGCATCATCTTGCAGCCCTTCCTACAGAGAATGTATGCAGGAGGTCCTTTGCATAGTGTCAGTTAGTCCTCTTCCAGACACAAAAGGAAATAAGTTCTCTGTCCCAAAGATCTTACATCGTTAGTGAGCAGCGTGCTATTGAGGAGAGTGCCAAAAGCAAGATCTGCTGGAGGGTGGTTCTGGTTGTGAGTCCTCCCTCCATCGCTTTCTGACTCCTTTCTGTTATGCAAGCCATATTTCTGCAGAAAGCATGAGACAATGAATATCATCTTCCAAGGAAAAAATATGTATCGGGTGACAGAAAAGTCTTGAGCAACACGGAAGAAAAAAAGGTGGCGAGTCAGGAAATGAAGAATGTGAAGGGGTGTTTATCTGTATAGTCTGAGAAACATCTCTTGAGGTTTTTAGTAGCCTAAAAATAATATCCTAAAGGGACTATTCTGTTATGAAGGAAAATGATTCATTTTGCTAGTAACGGGTTCCCCGCTCATTCTGCTACCTGTTGGATGTTTGGAACCACTCACTGTGCAAACATTTATTGTATGCATTATCACAGCAAAGTGGAGTCTACATGACGAGAAACCCACTGAACTGAACTAAAATGAAACAAGAATTTCAGAATGGCTTGCTGCCCCTCTCTGCGTAATGGAAGAGGAAAGGTTGTCAGTGGAGAAGAAAAAAGTGGAGCATGAGGTCAGGGAAAAGGAGATTAAAAAGACATTTCTCCAGAAGGATGGGCCAGGATGATCCCATTACATCTTCTGTGACACCCTGACTCTGCGGTTGTGATCTCTTGCAAGGCTTCCACTAACTTGGAGCCACGGGAACATAACAGCACCAAACAGTGAAGCAGTGGAAATGTGAATGATTCCAGCCTGCAAGGGGAAGGGAAGCCACAAAAGCTCTTGTCAGAAGAAAGACCAACAGCAGACCATTAATACAGTGCAAATACTTTTGATGTTAATTTTGTCCACATGGAGCCTAGTCATAACTTTGGATATATGTAAGGCAATTCTAAAATGCTCTTGTCCTTTAAACCGTTTAATACTGAGTATATACCTGGAGTTTTGTCTTCAGAAAGAATTATTATGATGTCTGCTTTTCATAGGACAAAAGTAGTTTGGTTTAGGCTAGCTCATGTGCCAAGGGGGAAAAATGAAGGCATCCATATTCCCTCAATCTGTCTATTTTAATTTCCTTGTTTTCTCAGTAACAGTACTGAAATGTGGGGCCCCAGTGCATAGCTAGCCAGCAAAGATGAAAGAATAATGGCCCTCCACAAGTTAACATGGTACATCTCCAGTGGTTTGACATGATTCCTGACTGAAATGTAGTTGTTTGTGAGATGGTTAATGCCAAAGGTGTAGCTTCTCTGAAATGCTTTTTCTTCTGACACAAGACAGAAATCCAATTTTGAATTGCTGAATTAAAACTTGCTATTAAGGCTTATTGAAGAAAGTCTGAAGATAGAGGCTGGGTGCACCTGCATCCGCAGGAGCCTCATCTACCTGCAACGGCGAGCTCAGCAAGCTGTTCCATTCACTTTTTCATGTGCCATTGCAAGCTGTGTCTCTGATGTAGGGTGCAGTTAGCTACCAGAGTTACGGCACCCAAGTACAAAAGAGAATTCACTTGCAGTGCCCTGTACCCTCGAACTTGGTTGTGTAAACTCCACGTAAGCAAAAACACCGGCTTTGTTACAATGCCACACTGTGTCCTGGTGAAATCAAGAAATAAATACATCAGGGAAGAGGAGAACGCTTGCCAGGCAACAGCGAGTGCTCTGCCAGATCTCAGCTAGAGCAACATTCATTAGCTACAGGGCACAGAATAAAATATAAACATGGAAAATCAGCGATCAGAAGGAAATTAAATTGTGGCTGCAAAGCAGAGGGGGCTTTGCAAGAGTGGAGAACAAGAAATCTGTCCTATGACAAATTCAGAAAAACACCCTAAAATGGCAGTCTGCCTTGAGAAGTTGAGTCCCTTCCTAGGGAAGGATAGAGTGCAAGTGAGCCACGGAAAGCCCTCACAACACAGAAGCAACACACAGACCATGGAAAGCTGTCATGCAAAGGCTGAAGCCTCAGACTATAGAAACAGAACTGCCATCAGACACAGGAGATGTGGGGAGTGGTGGAGGTGGTCAGACGAGCATGGCTGGCTTGTTCCCCCAGCTCGAGCTGTGCTACCCGCTCCCATCAAGGGAGGGGCTCTGGGAGCCCCTCTGTGCTCCTGCACCCTGGGTAACAGGTTGTCTCTCTCTGGGGCAATTCAGACCTTGGAGCAGGTCAGATGCTCAATGGTATCTCCACGAGTTCCTCCTGGTTTTACAGGGCAGAGGTATGGTTTACAGTGTCTAAAATGCAGCCAGGAGTGTAGATGACATCACTTGTATATGCAAAAAATTAATTATTGCTGTAAGATGACAGCAGAAGCGGCATGTTTTACAACCATAGGATTAAGTGAGGTTGTCAATTGTAGCAAGAGGACAGCATCTCATCTCTTCGTGCCTGCAGAGTTGGGGAGTCGCTCAGGGCTGAGGTGCTGCAGTGCCAGCTGGGTGCTGGGGGGTCTGCCTGGGACCCTGAGTGCAGCGCTCCTCGGCAAGCCCCATGCACCCCACCTGCCTGTCACATGCTCCCCGCTTCTCTGGAGGGTCACTTGAGGGACTGGAGAAAAGCGTTCAAGGCAGGTTTGGTTTTTTGGTTGGTTTTGTGGGTTTTTTGGTTTGGTTTTGGATTTTTTTTTTACTGTCTCTTGCTGAGAATAGCTGCAGTACCATTCCCATTCTCGGGTTTAGCTGTCTTTTCTCATAGATACTTTAAAAATCTTCTCTTACCTCATTAGATGAGCTTTAGATGAAGCACACATCATTTGGTTTTGTTTCTTCATTGGAATTAGGTGTGTTGTATTCTGACTTACTTCGATGAAGAGAAGGTTATACTGCTCTAATATGTCTCTGTGCCAGTTCTACCCAGCTGCTGCTTCTTCAGTTTAGTTCTGAGTTTTGGAGGTTTTCCTGACCCGCAGACTCTGGAAGATGGAGTAGTCAATAGACAAAGCTATTCCTGCTATTCCACGTTTTTTCCTCCCAATTTGGATTAAGTGGTTTGTAATGTGACTGGCGTTACATGTTAGTTAGAAAATGCAAATACTTTCTTTCTCAGTGCTGATGTAGATCTTTGAATTACAGTTGAATGCCTTGCTAATAAACTGGTTTAGCTTAAAATGCCTGAAGAACTATGGAGGACAGTCTCCATTCTTTAACAGCAAAGTAAAAGGCCAGTTCAGCGAATTGTCACTCGGTTACATTGGATGTACTCTAGCAAAGTTTCCATTGGCTTCAGAGGAGTTAGGATCAGCCTCTCTTCTCAGGTAGTTTGAAATGCAGTAGGATCTGAACATGCCTGAACCTCAGGTGCTGGGATGGGCAATAGCAGTCTGGCAATAAAATCAGTTCAAATTAGTAATAAAGGAAACTCTACCTTCTGGCTCTTGTTCTATAAACTTTACAAACCTGAACCCTTTGAACTTACAAACCTGGACTAGACAGTTGGTGACTTTGTGCCAGGATTGATTATTTGGGGTAAGCAGAAGGCTAATCAGAAAAAATAATGTTAAGAATATATCAAACAGAAAACATCACTGTAAAGGAGGTGACGCTTTCTCCTGATGCAAGCGTTCATCAAAATCAGTAAGCTGTAACTGCACTGAAAAACACTGCTGGCACTGCTCTAAGAATCAAGCCTTTGTTACTAATCAGATGTGAAATGATCATTCTGTGATTAAGTGGTGGTAAATAAATGTTTCTCTTGTGCATATGGATAGTGAGAGTATCCTATTCATTCTCTGTGGGAAAGTGGAGGACTGTTCCTGAGCCAGAGATAAGGACATCCCTCTCATGCAGTGTGTGTCACTGTTTTGTATAGAACTCAAAAGCAGCTTTAATTCTCATCCAGTAAGCATCTCATTTTAATTTGCTCAAGAGAGAGACAGGTACAATACCACACTATGTAATAATTTAGTGGTGGATAGTTAATAAAAAGCTTATGTAATAGATAAATGGTGATAATTTTGTTCTGCCACAAAGTTTTAAACTTCTCAAGGCTAGCAGAAGTGTGCTTACTTATACTAGCTGGTAATCTGGGCCATGCATCTCAGTGATGGTCTACCAGAATTCGGATACACAGAGCGTCATGCTCATGCTTGGGCTTGTGTTTGATCACTTACCTGCCCTCTAGGTCTGTTCTGTAGCTGTGCCACTCCTGTGGGACATGCAAGAGGAGAGTCTTGGATAAAATGGGTTTCTGTGTAAATTTTAGGGATATTTCATAGGTCCTGTTCTGTCTTCTAAAAGTTTGTGTATATAGAAAAGTCAGTTACTTGTATAAGAGCTTGCACAATAAAAGTTTTGCAGAGATATTGGAGTGTGTTACAGTAATTGTTGACAGTTAGCTCCACAGCTTTGTGTCAGATTGAATATCAGTCTGTTGCTTTTTATTGCCAATGTGAACCAAACACAGACGTTAATGCTGGCATGGCCTGCAGCAAATTGCCACCTTGCCTCCTGGTTGCAGAGCTGATGCTGGCAGCTTTTATTCAGTTTTTTGCATTGAGGTCTTGTGAAAGACTGTGCTCTATTTCTGCATCCACTGTATCTGCAGCGGCCCATTCCTCTTTTCATGTTTATTTACTGTCTGCCGCAGGAAGTGTGATCAACAAAACCCATTTAAAATCTCAAAACCCTTGTTTCAATAAATGTTATCTCCAAGAGAAACTTAAGTATCCTGTTTAAAGTGAGTGTCTAGCTTGAAATACATCTAAAATAGCAGGCAAAACTCTTAAGATTGTGTTAAAATCCTGTGCTATAGTATTGTGCAAATTCTAATGGATTTGTGGAGCTGGAATGTTCTTGTTTGCTCTGACAGGCCCTGATGATGGTCACACAATAGGTTGTCCTCGTGAAGAATAGGGAACATAGGCTGGGGAAAGCAGGGCTAGTGAAGAAGTCAGACAGTGCTCTCCCTTTGAAATTTGTGGATTAGAGATATTTGCGGAAATGATACAGTGTATTTTAAGCAACTTAGGAAACATTATTTAAAGGATTAAAAGTTGGATGTCACGTGTACAAAGAATAGGAGAAGGATTCTGGGAAAGCTGTAAGACTCTTGGGTGGCAGCCAGTACCAGCCTGCCAGTTGTTCCTGTCTATAATTATGCCAGCATTAGGGCTTTCATAAATCTTGGGAGAAAAGGAGCTGAGAGACTATTTCCAGGCTATTAATGCCAGGATAATTAGAAATATCGGCCAGCCTCTCCAATTAGTGCCAATAGAATCCAAAATACCAGCCAGTCTGAGTAACTTGAATACCAGTCAGTCTCAGAGCGAGTCTGGGGAATGTACAACACCAGTTCTAGAAGAAAAATATATATGAGACCAGAATTTGTACTGTTATAAAGTTGAAGATTACTTAAATTTTTGGCAGCCTTTGCAAAGTTTTAACCCACCAGTTTGACAAATTGGAGTTTCCTTGGCCCATTGCTCTCAGTTCAGGCATTGTGCTACAGGTGAGATTTTCCATGACTTTCCTTTTTTAGGCAGCCATCGTGGTTCATCTGTTTACTGATCGCATACTTAGCATTTGGTCACTTTGTTCTCCTGGAGAAAAAGCATTAGAAAATTATTTTTAAAAAAACAAGCAGAAATCAAAAAGAAATTAAATGTTTTCAAATGCTTTACAAATAATTAAGTCATTAAAGAGTTAGAGAAAAATGAATTTAATGCATCTGAAGCTATAAGAGAGCTTGGATGGGGGGGGGGGGGGGGGGGGGGGAAATCTGTTCTTAGTAGTCCTGCACTGATGAATGGATATTTTACTAAAACATAAGATGACTAATTAGGTTTTGTATAGTCTGGATTTTAAGTGTGTTATTGCTGAGCTGGGAAGTATGGTCACCTATTATTTTTGTCCAAAAGGAGTTTTATCATATAATTGTGTATCTAGGGATTTTAGATCTGAAAAAATCTTCTCATTTACAAAAGACTTTTGCTTTAGGATTCATGATTCTCTTCCAATTCCACCCCTTAATTTACTTGAGCTATACAGTAATGTTACAGCTGGAGCAGGTGGGTGAAATTGAAGAAAACTGGGTATAAAGCCAAGTTCTAGAACAAGTGTAGGATCATACTGTGTAAATAAAAGTAAGTTATGGCTGTTTGCCGTGTGCTAAATGTCCCTACATTGCCTCCAAATTGTTGTGCCGTGCTGGAGGTCTTCATGATCATTTCCAGCTTGATAAACACATTTTTGAGATTTACTACAAACATTTTATGGAGTTCTTCGTTCTGTGTTGCAATCTGAATAAAAAGAAGTGGGAATTGATAGGGGCTGGAGAATGTGGCAGTGAAAAATGTATGTCCCACTTGGGTATTTTTGAGATCTTTAATGATGAAGTGATATATTGAGCGTGGAGGAAGGACTGTGTGTGGGAGGACTGACAGAGCCCAAGGAGGCAGCAGCAGGTGAGGCTGTTGGTTGCAGTAAGGGACATCTGTATAAATGGTTTTCCTGTTAGTCTGCTTAGGCATAGAAACATCGAGTCTTCTGTCAGACTGGTGTGTATCAGGCGAAATAAGTAGCCTTGTCTATGGGCAGATGTTAATTTTCCTGAGATAAAATAAAAATTAAAAATTGTGGAGACAGGTGCCAAAAATAGTAAATGGCATAGCAGAGCTCTTAGGTCAGAAGATGTTGCAGAGATGGGCATAACTTTACCTCCTGCACCAGTTTGAGCCCATGTATGTGCTTTGCTAGGTTTCTATTCTGGTGTGCTTTTGGGTACTTTGTGAGGTAATTGTTAATTTTATATTCAAGTATTGAAATTTAAACTCCTTTAAACTGGTTCAGCTCAAGTACATATTATTTATATAGAGTTGAGCAATCAATGCCCTTTTTCCTGAAAGATTTCAAATTGACCATTTCCCACGTGTGGCATAGGATGAGACCAGATATTCTTTGTTGTCTTGGGGTCTCTGTCCTGCAGAAAGCTTCGCTTGGTTTTTACTGTAGGGCATACCTAGTTGGGTTGGATTGAAAAAGTTTTTGTTTTGTTTTAAACGTGGCGGGAAGGGAGAGAACTTCTGAATGTCCATGTCCTGGGCCGTGCTGGTTTGTACCTGATGTACCTGAGGAAGGACTTGGGACCTAGAGGTGTCTTGGTACTGTCTCTTGCTGCTGTCCCATCTTGGCTTTGTCATTGTCCTGGGTCACGTTGATGTGACGCTCCTATAAACCATACCTCTAAGTGTCTTAAAGTTGCACACTCTCCAACAAATCCTCTTTGTTCATCACATGCCGCCTGCTCTGGAGCAGCAGGACGGGTATAGAAGGTGACACGTTAAATACTCTGCCCTGATGATTAAATCTCTCTGATTTACTGAGCAGAGGGTTGCACCCAGACCTGTCCCTGTCTGGCAGCAGTCGGGGCGGCCGGCGGGGAGCGGGAGCCCTCTTGTGGGATACAGGCAGGGCTTACGTGGGATTTGAGGTGCAAGAATCCTTCGTTGCAGCTTTCCTGTGCTCCTGTGACTGGGTCGATTCAGAGATTAATTTCACCCTTAACTTGCACGCTTTTTGCTTAATGAGTAGGATAAATTGCATTTCAAGCAGAATGACAGAAGCTGTAGAGACGTCTCAGGAAGATAAACTGAAAAGAGGAGGAATCTGACAGCAGACTGACTGTGCTGATCTGTATTATTTTAGATAGCGTAGCAATGCTGTTAGTGACTTACACAGCTTTCTTTGCACAGTGCCTGTATGACAGTGTCTAATTTTAATATCATTTAACATCTCTTTTTAAAACAAGAATAGTGTGGTTTTGTTTCGTAGTTATCCAATTACAGATTTCTTTCTTTCTAGGGAAAGAGGAACAGTGGTTTCAGAGAATGTTACTTTGGAAGCCAGAAGCATTGCAAGTTGACTAAGCTTTGTCCAGCTTTGGGTTACACCTTCCGATTAGCAGCTCAGAATGACATCGGTACTAGGTAAGTTACCCAAGGTACATGCTTTCTTGAGGAAAAAGTGGTGGTCAAGAAGTTTAACTATCAATGACAGTGTAAAGAGGGATTTCTGGGGGGATTTTTGTTTTTTCTCGTTATTGTTTTAGGTTAAATATCTGACATTCGCTCTATTATTAATGCTTTAGAGTAAGTCACACCTTCCCTGGTGGTATCATTCACCTCCCAGGGAATTGCTGTGTACCTTCAGTGGGATGAGGTTAGCCTAAGAAGATAGGCTCCTTTTGAGGTGTTAAATGGTGTTTTGTGGTCTATTCCTCATACAAAAAGAATACATCTGTTATGTAAAATTCCCACTAGGGACCTCTGTGAACCAAGAAAAACAAGCAAGAGGAAGTTAAGTTACAGATTTTGAAAGGAATCTTGATATATTTATTTTTCTGGTTTAAACCAAAGCCCTTCTGTCTCTTTTTTTCAGCAGTACAGTCCCTTCCTTTTCTTCAGGACTGGCAGGGATGGCTGATGGGGTAGGAAAGAGGGGTGAGAGAGCCAGGACCGAGAGAGGACAGGCATGGCCAAGGGCCCTGCAACATGCGTTTCAGGTTCTGCTTTTCTTTGCACATGGACAGGTGTGCTCAAATGAAGATGATGAGAAATCAGACTTATCACAATCCTCGGGGAGCTGCTAGGGAGCATGGGGCTAAAATGTTTTGCAGCTGAGGACCAGAGTGTGCCCAAAGAGACATTGTGCTGCAGGGGCTGTGCCCTCCTGTACTCTCAGAAGGAAAGTAGGCCAGGAAAAGTTGAGCTGTGAAGAAGCTAAACATCCAGTGCTCTTGTATACTCCTTTATTGTCCTTCTTAGCTAAACAGGATCTAATCATTATTACAAGGAGGACAGAAAAAGAAACACTGGTGGTATATAGCAGTGTGTTTTGCTGAGGGAGATTCCTGTATTGCTCTCTCTTCCAAAGCACA
The DNA here is from genome assembly GCF_031877795.1 of Strix aluco. NCBI lineage: Eukaryota > Metazoa > Chordata > Aves > Strigiformes > Strigidae > Strix > Strix aluco. The sequence goes on along the minus strand of NC_133939.1, from coordinate 25,388,869 downwards.
AACCTCCTAGTAATATATAGCTTTAAAAAGTTTCTTTATTCATATTCCTGTGTTTTCCCTCTGAGATGCACTGGAACTGTTTTCATGTGTGCACAGAGTTCTTTTTGCCAACTTCTTGCAAGATTACTTCCCTCACTGTTGAAATAATACGTGATCTGGAGAGAGCAAGAGACTTGAACTGGAGCTGCTGAGTGTAACTGGAAGGGGACTGACAGTTTTGTGCAAAGTTCCCAGTTTTGGCATTTCTTTTCTTTGCCAGATTCCAGATTTTTAAAATATCTTAGGGCATGCTTCAACCCTCCCCCCTGCTTTATTTTGTTCTTCTCTTTCTTTTTTTTCCTCAGGCTGTTGGGGAGGGAGTGAACTAAGAACTATGTTTATGGTCAGCTGCTCTGTGTTAATCTATGAGATAAGCACCAACAGCACATGGCTTATTTTCATAGACAGCACTCAAAACTAAGACATGATGATGTCATCTAACATTGCATTTTGTAAGATGGTTTTGATTGGCTGTAATGCTCGTGGACTTACCATTTAAGATCATTTTTGTCTTGTTCAGGTGTTAGTTATAGGTGGATTTTTTTAACTGTAAGAATATTTCATCAGACGTTACTTTTGAGAAGGAAGATGCAGAAAAAGGAGATGTGGCTTTTCATGTGTATTAAATTTATGCAGTGACTTTAAGGAACAAAATACATTTGTACTTTGGAAACTGAGATTTGAAAATTGCAAGAACGTTACCTTCACTTGAGAGTTCTGATGTTGTCCTCTTGAAAATTCACCAAAATCTGTCTGCTTTAAACCTTGTTCTCAAATTTCCATTGTACATAATATATTTTACATGGAGTCTTAAGAAAACTCTTCTTACACTTCCTTGACACAACTGCCTATTATGTTTCAAGGCATTGTGTGCAGGATGAGAGCATGCATCTCCTCTGCTGCAGATGTTCTCTCTGGTTGCAACGTGAGCTGTGCCAAAAAGCAACTTGATGCTCAGCTTAAAATGCAAAGAAGTTTGGGCAGGGAAATTTGGAAAGGAGTAGAGCCAGCCTGGGGGGTTGGAAGGTATCTGTGCCTGCACCAGACAGCTTCTACGTGATGCTGAGCATGTATGGTCATGACTGGATAGATTTTTCCTGCTTTCTTTGGAGGGGGTATGTCTGAAACAGTGGGGCTGGTGAAGCACTCTGCTTTTAGAGGTGTAGTTTAAATAGAAGTTGTATTCGAATTTTTAAAAGGTGGAAACTGCATCTCAAGTTCAGCATCTAAAAGTTGAACACTTGGGGCTTTATTTCCTATGTTTTAGTTCCCCATTGTTAAGTGAGACTTCACAGTGAATAGTCAGTTAATATTTTTAGGCAATCAGATGCTATTTTTTGCAGTATTATTGTGATGAGATCTGTAAAAATGACTGTGAGGACCCATACAATCCTGCATTTTCTAATCTTAGTTCTGGCATTTCCTAACTGAGTGCTTATCTCTTCCACCTGGGCAATTTTAACATTGTCTTGATTTTTTTGAAAACATGAAATATTTCTGTAAATACACTGGGGTTTGTTTTTCTTCCGTTTGGTTTTGTTTTAATATTCCTCTCTCTCCTTCTCTGTCTCTGTGCAGTGGGTACAGCCAGGAGGTGGTATGCTACACTGCAGGTAATATTCCTCAGACCCCTTCTGCACCAAGGCTTGTTCGAGCTGGTGTTACGTGGATCGCATTGCAGTGGAATAAAGTAGAAGGATGTACACCAGAAGAAGTGATTTCCTACACCCTGGAAATTCAGGAAGAAGATAATGTAAGTACCATGTTACTATAAAGCATACTGCATTACTTAGATGGAGTTTTCATTTATTAATTTGAGATCACTGAGAAGACTGTGGATTGCTGCTTTGGAGGGTCTTTTAGGAGTACTGGGTACTTGGCAGGACAGAGCTATGAGATTTGTTCTGCTCTACAGCAGAATTATGAATCCTTAGCTAAAAATCTGTACTGTCATCCATGATTACTTTACAAAGCTTCCCAGGAGTCTGTAAGGTATAAGGCAGCTTGTCCTTAACCAGTTCAGTCTGCTGTGTCCTCCTCACTGCTGTGTGGTGTGCTTGTGTTCTGTCATCTGTCACTTCTATTTCTGTAACGTGTTAAACTGTCACAATTGTTTTTGTGCTTATTTTACAGTAAAATTACACTATTGAGATCAGTTGCAGCATCCTTCTAGAAGGAAAATTATTGTGGCCTTGCAGTTTAAAAGTAATAATAATTAAAAAAAAGCACTCGACTGTAAAGCCCCTTTGCTGTAATGTACAGACTATAATACAGAGAGCACTTCCTTGGTTATGGGAATTTGTTTGGTTTTGTTTTTTCTAGGATAGTGTGTTTCACCCAAAGTACACTGGAGAGGAGCAAGCCTGTACTGTGAAGAATCTCAGAAGAAGCACACAGTATAAATTCAGGGTAAAATCTTTTTCCTCTTGTCATTGTATAGTATTTTCTGTGTTGGGTCTTTTCTAGGCACTATACAGACCCTTTACTACCTCCAAAACTGAGTCATCGAATACAATTTTACTTTATACTGTGACTGTAATCGCTTAAACTGTTAGTTGTGTTTTTACTTTTATCATGGGAGATGCTCATTGCTCAGCCTTTTTGAAACAACGGTTCTCAATACTATGTACTGTCAGGTTATGAAGTTGTAAAAGTGTGGCTCAGAGCTTGAGGTGGTTGTAGTCGGCTGCATTGATCCCTAAAAACCTGATCCATGGTCACAAAACCAATCTCACTTCTACACAATGAAGAAAACACTGAGGAGCCCAGCAAGCACAGCTTCCTTCCTCAGCTCAGGGGCCTGTCTTCTCCTGACATGCAGAAACTGAAGCATTTCCATCTCATACGTACACATGGCTGGTTTTGGAGCTGGTTTTTTAGCAAGTGTTGGTATCTCCTGCTCTGCGGGTGTTCCTAAATACACACCCCGCCCCCCAAGAGAGATGCTCTGAAGTCTCTTCACAAACACGAAATTCTGCCTTGCTGCTACTGAAGCCATCAAGCATGACACAAGTGCTGGGTGCTGCTATTGAGGAGAAGACAATGTGGTTTTTACCAGCCGGGCTGCGGCCGGTCTGTCCGTTCGTCCGTGCCCGCGGCTCAGCGAAGCCAGGAGCCGAGCACAACTCCACAAGATGGCGTTGGGCTGCGCTGTCCGAGCGCTGCTGTCCCTCTGGCGATGGCGAGGAGCTGTCTGTAAAGCCACCGACCCACCGTGCTCCCACGCTGCCAAACAGAAACGGTGTCTGGAAACAGCTTCATGTCATCTGTAAACAGCGCGGGGAGAGGAGGATGCCGTAGGTTTGTGTCGATTCAAAAACATCTGGCTTTTGTAGGTCTTAGTGGATATATTCAGGAGCAACAAAAAAATAAACCTTACCCAAAGACTCATTTAAATTTTTAAAAACAACTTTGTATCTATTCCTTTGTGGGACAGAAGACCTTGTGAAGTTGCATGAAGAATTACTCAAAGAATCGTAAAGTTGTTGGGGTGTCACTCAGAGATGATTCCTTTTAGTTTAGCATTGCAAAAGCTGCTGTGGCTGTCTGAGGGAAAAGGACGGTTAGTGCTTCTCTGCAGCCCTGCTTTCAAATTAAACATGAATTTTACAAAACTGGGTTGATACCAGAACAAATGTGTAACCTCACTGGCTACAAGTACAACTCTGATCTGACTCAGCACTGAGACATTCCCTCGTTGCCTGAGGACCGGGATTAATAAGCTACAGAACTTGGGGAAGGATCCCCAAAACTATAAAACAAACCAACCAGCCAAACAAAACCAAACACAGACAGCTGAGTATCACAGCAGTGTTTTAAAACTTGTGGTGGGGACTATACGGCAAGTTCTAGGCTTGTCTTTGAACCTGCGCAAAATATAGTTATTTGGGGTGCCCCCTTAATAATAAAGAATTAAGGGTGAAATTTAATTAATTCCAGACAATATGTGCTTACAGAGGAGACATCCTGCTAACAGTTTTGATGAAATAAAAGTTGGTTAATTAAAGTGACAGTGGTAGTGCAACACACTGTTATAAAGGCTGTTGTTCAGTACTGAATGAGGGTTTGGCACAGAAGGGCAAGTGGTACCAAACACAACAAGGTGCAGAAGTTTCATTCTCTGAAGTGTTTGATATGTTGGCATAGAAGGGAATCACCAATGGCTGTTTCTAGTGAGGTTCCATAAAAAGTAGTGCTGTGTATACTATTTCATAATTTTACCAGTGACCTGGAAACAAAGAAATTTTTATTTTTCTTCCTACTAAGAGTATGGGAGACTTGAGGTTGGGGAAGCTGTGGCTCCAAAAAAGTGTTGAAGATCCTGCTTGAACAATCAATTTAATATGAATTTTCAGTTCTTCACAGGCTCGTGCAGTCTTTAGCTGTATACATAGGGGAAATGTATAAATGTTGCATTATGTTTATAGCTCACAGATTCCCTAGAACTGTTACTGGGGTATTTGTCTAGCTCATGTATCTGGTGTTCATGGCAAGATGTCTTAAACTGGAGAATAATTAGAGAATAAGCAAAAGATGTTACACAGGAATTGATAGTGGCATTAGTGCCTTATTTAACATGAGCATATAGGCTAGAGAACCTCAATTACTTTTTTGGCCTTAAAAATTGCAAATAGTTTTCCTCAGGCACCTGTGATTAGGAGAGAAGTAGAACTGACTGCTCCTGAGAATAACAGAGCTTCCCAAGTGGAAGAGATCCTGCTAGCTTATGTGTCAATTAGCAATTGTAATACATATTTTATTACTCACTTCCTTGGCAGCAGATCTCTGTCCCAGAGACTAGCACAAGTTAACATGGCTCTCGGCAGCCACAAAACATTGAACAATTTAGGGTTTCTTGTGCGATCCTGATCTGCTCAGTCTCCTGGCCAGGTCCTCGTGTCTTCTCTTGGCTTAGCAACCTTCTCCCTGAAGTCAGCAGAAGGTGTTCTTGAGTAGAGACGAAGGATTTGTCTGAGAAGGTTTTCTTTGTGCGCATCCTGCTCATTTCAGCAGCTGTTGGTTACATGTTTCTTGTTTGCGTGTTGTGCTACTCAAGGTTTTAATTGCGTGGTTACTGATACTCTGAATTAATCTTTTAAATAGCAGTTTGAAATACTTTCAAAACAAAAATAGCATAGTTATTGTCATCGTTTTCATCTTCTATGAGTAAATAACTGCAAGTTGGCACTTGACTTTTTTAAAAGGAAAAACAGTGGTGCTCTTATCTTAAACATGTCATGATCAATTGCTAGTGCAGGGAGCGGTAAAATCAACGTGGTGTGTAAAGAAACAGCGTGACAACCTAATATCTGTTACTAGAATCCCACACACTTTATTGGGATGTGACATACTTTCCAGTTTAATGATATTTGTGCAATTACTGAAAGAAGTCTCATGCAGAACTGTCAGAAAAGCAGTTACAGTAAACAATGGTTAACTTGTGGTTTTGTTTCAGCTGTTTGCTTCTAATGTGGAAGGAAAGAGTTCTCCCAGCGAAGTGTTGGTCTGTACAACAAGCCCAGACAGGCCCGGACCTCCAACCAGACCCATCATTAAGGGGCCAATAACATCTCATGGCTTTAGTGTAAAGTGGGGTAAGCTAGTTCAGTTGGTCATAGTAGAGCTTTTTTGGGTCATAATAAATACACATAAAAATTACATAAATACGTATTAGAACTTAGATTTTCCATGCTGCTTCTCAGTCCAAAGTTGAGCATGTTTGGAGAGCTTGAGAAATTAATTTTTAGTATTTTAAAAGATGTGTAGAGGCTCTTATGTTTTCAGAATTAAAAATGTTGCTTGTTTTTATTGACTAACTTCCACTCAAGTGCATCTTCAGGCTTTTCACCTTCCATTTCATGTCCCATTGCAGCATCATTCCAGCTGCTTCCTTCATTAATGGGGCAAGCCTCCATGCTGCATCTCTTTCAATGCTTTTGCCATACATTTTGTTCGTAGCATTGTTATCCAGCTGCCTTATTCTGACTCATGCTGAAAAGTAATGTCTGCTACCCACTTCTGCTCTAAATTCCTTGGTGTAGTTAGTATGGAGGAGTTTGTGGAGGAGAAGCAGCAGAATCAGAAACAAGTTCTGTAATCTTTTTGCTATATTTCACTCCTAATCTTGATTTACTAACAACTTGCCTTATTTTTTTAGATCCTCCACAGGATAATGGTGGTTCGGAAATCCTAAAGTATCTATTAGAGATTTCTCAAGGAAGTCCAGAAGGTAAACTTGAAACAAGTTTTCTCCATTTCAATTCATTATGGCTACTATAAAGAAGTACTAAAACTTTGGACTATTAAATAATGCTGCAAATATGATTGAAACTGAGTTACATACTGGCAGCCTTAAAACTTGCAGGGTTTCTGGGGGAGTTTGGGTTGGGTTTTGGGGAGGTTTTGTTGTGTTTTAAAGTATGCTGCTCTTCTCTAAGACTGGTTGAATTTTAGGTTCCAGGCTGAACCTACTGTTTAATTTGATATTTTTAATATATTTTAGAAATATTTATATTTGTAAGTATATAACATGTTTGTATGTGTGTCTGTGTATATGTATGTCTTTAAGCAGGAATAATATGGTAATATTAACACTAATTACTTTCCTGGAATATATCACTTGTGGAAGACCACATCAAGGTTTTTTCTTTCTTCCTAGACACTAGTAAACTTCTTGCATTATACTTCTCTAAACTTGGATGTATATAACTTGGATATATATCTCCTTTTTTAGCAAATCAGTGGGAAGTGGCATATAGTGGATCGGCTACAGAATATACCTGTACTCACTTGAAACCAGGCACTTTGTATAAACTCCGGGCATGCTGTATTAGCACTGGCGGACACAGTCAGGTAAGTATTATTTAACAATAAGGACTATTGGGTTTGCATTTTTTCAGAGATTTATCTGCTATTTTTGGTGAAAGATTTCTGTTTTAAAGAGAAGTTGAATATTTTTCCTGTAGCACAGTAAAGCTACGCTGATTGCAGTTAATCTTATGTTGCAAGTTGCTGAATTTTAGAAGACTTCTATGTGTACCTGATGGGGATTTTTTCAGGCAAACTGCAATTTAGTGAGATTCGGTTTCCTGAAAACCAATCTGTAGGTGTTTATGCTAGAAATGACCGTCGTGTTTATCTGATCTGGCCACTTGCTTGAGACAGGCCACAGACTCATGTGCCTGAGCCTGCACTGACCAAAGCTGGTGAATGGAGATGCAGTAGGGGTAGTTTGTTATAACAATTAATTACCTTTCATGAGGCTGAACTCTTCTCTAAATGTTTGGGTTCCATTTTCAAGCCACTGATTCCTGTCATTCCCTTCTTTGATTTAAAATCATTTCAGTACCTACACTTCTATTCGTCCTACTTTGATTTTTATTTTTTTAATGATTGAGTACTTTAGGCCTTGATATTATTTTAGAAACGTGGAAAATCAAAGAACCCCACAACATTTAGACATCAGAGTTTTCTGTGCTACAGTTTTGAGTATGCTAATGAAAGAACTCTATTAATTGCATTTGTAACATGCTTGATAGCATCTCCTATCCTTTATTGTTTATATAAATTTCTATTAACTGGTTGCAGAAAACAATTTCTTGTGCCACTTTCTAATAATACCTCACTTTGTAGGCAGTAATCATACCAGAGCGCTAACTTCAGCTCCTGTTCTCTTCCAGTGTTCTGAAAGTTTACCTGTCCGTACGCTAAGTGTTGCACCCGGTCACTGCCGGCCACCAAGAGTTTTGGGGAAGCCGAAGCACAAAGAAGTACAGCTACAATGGGGTAAGCCACTGGAGCACCTCGCTGATGAATAGCTTTGATCTTGATGGCTGCTTGCTGAACTTGCCTTAGCTTTCATTTCTGTTGCTAGGCTTTGTGAAAAGTTAGTGTATTCTGTTCACTGGGAAGTACGAAGCAAAGTCCAGTGAAATCTGTGCAGGTCAGAAGTGCAACTTCTCATTGACTGTTCTGGCTCTGTATTGGATTTCTGAACTTAGCCGTCTTCCAGCTGTCCTTTAGGCCTGGTACTGTGCTCCCATTTTTGTTTTAGGACCTATTTCTATGTGAGGACTATAAAGTATCAGCTAGAATATGTATCCTTTTATTGCAAAACCACCATGTGATTCAAGGTCTTTTTTTTCCTTTACAATATTGACTTAGCAGAAATGTTTTGCTACTTCTAATATAGGACTTTTCTCAGAAATTTGAGTCAGAACACGTTGAGGATTTTGGGTGGTATTTAAACCTTGATGCACAGTTTAAGGCACACAATTCATTGGACACCTGTGATTTGGTGAAGAACTTGGACCATGGACTTGACTCTAAACTGTCAAAAACCACACATTTTTCAGAATGCAAGGTACATGCTAGTATCCAATAATTTTTTTTTCTTTGCTATGATAATCTTGCAGAATCCAAGATTTTTTTTGTGGCATCATTCAATAAGCTAAATTCTAGAGCACTACCATTTCTAACTGACAAATATATCTCAACACCAGTATAAAAATTCACCTGTGCATCCAAGTTACCATGTTGGTTCCTGTAAGACTGTACCCCTTATGGTAGAGCACTGCTTTTCAGAAGCCCAGGCAGGTTGTTTCTGTGGTATTGGCTTGTAACATAACATGCAAATATTATCAAATATGTTATTTTCATGGCAAAAAAATGTGCCCACAACAAAACAGATACAAGCACAGAAAACATTATTTCCCAAAAAGCTGGTATTTCAGGTGAAGTGCAGGGTTTAGATCATTGTGCAGAGATTTAGAATCTCATAAATGTTAGCAGTGTGACTAATAAAGTTCAAGGATGGCAGTTCATACTTTTTTTGGGTGTTAATGAGGCTTTGTCAGAAATCCCATGTATAAGTAGTAGTTCAGGAGCATACATGACCCACCTTGGCCTGTGTCCAACCATAGCCAGCAGCCAAGACTGGGTCAGACAGCCATCATGTGCCTCCTAATTTCTCTCTGTCCCAGAAAGGGTGTATTCAGCACTAGTCCCATTCTTCGTGTAGCCTTCTATACCTTTTCTCCTGCCTCAACAGGTTTTTTGCACACAATACCACCTTTGATATTGGGGGAAAGAAGCAGAGTAGCTTTTTTTTCATCCTCAGAAGAGGATGGTAGCTACTGTGTTCTGCTTAAAAAGTAACTGGGCACCTCCTGGCATCAAACACAGCTTCCCAGGGTGACAGATCGTTGCCCTGGGGGAGCTGCTGCTCTTGCATGTGATGATCTGACCTGGTGGATGTTTAGGGCAAAGAGTAGTCTTACTCATTTGCTTTAAAAATGTCAATCATGTACATAGATGAGATATTGCAAGTAAGGCATCTATCGAAGAGGAAAATCATTGTTGGTAGTGTGTGTGTACAGATATATGTATAGATATACACACACATATATATACTTCTGTAGTACATGAGGTAAAAAATTAATCTTCCTGGCATATGTCCTTATGTTATTCATGAATTATATGATTTCTTTCTAGATGTCCCTCCATCAGAAAGTGGCTGTCCTGTCTCGGAGTACAGTGTAGAAATGACAGAACCTGAAGAAGTTGTTTCTGAAGTATATCATGGGCCTGATTTGGAGTGCACCGTCAGCAACCTTCTTCCTGGAGCAACATATCAGTTCAGAGTGAGAGCTCTGAATGATGGCGGGGTACGTGCAGCGTGCCAGAGCGTGCTTTGGCTTTGCCCTCGCTGGAGGTGGTACTGTGCCTGAGATGGGCGAGTCTGGAAAGTGATTCTGTTAGTGCTGGTGATCAGAAAGGTGAAGGGGAGCAGGCAAAAGAAAATAAAGTGATAAATGCTTTAAGGAACTTGCGAGGAAGTGCCTTAAAGTTTTGAGCCGGGTACTCTTAAAAGGAGATTTTGGGTACTAACATGATTTCACTGGCCAAAATCAGCTGCACCAAAATGTGCAAAAGCCCTGCTAACAGTGGTATCTGCTTACAAGGACGAATCTGTTTATTCCCCTTCCACTGCATTCCTTCTTTTTGCTTTAAATCTTAACTGTGTAAAAGACAATTACTGAAATTACACTCAAGTATTGAAGTATTTTGTGGAAAGCTTGCTTTCTTGATGATATTTTTTGTTTTAATTTGAAAAAAATACGTTTTGTAGATTCGATGATTATTTTTTTTGTTATATGATTTCCTTGGAAGATGTACCTTCCCAAACACATCAGAAATTCTATCTGTTGTCCATGGAGATCTGTTGAAAAATCTTGTTGATTCAGTGAGGTTTGAGTTGGTTCTGCTTGCCTTTGTGAGAGCATCTTTCCAAGGGTTTTTTATAAAGGCAGTCACAGCACCAGTACATGCATACTGATGTGTTTTTTCCCAGGAAATCTTGATGACAAACATAGCACAAAGGTTTAAAGTTATTCATTTACAGGGTGAAGTTCTGTTAAGACTTAACTTAGGTATTAGAAAAATATGCAAGACTGTTAAACTGTTTGTCTTTAAAATATCCACTATTTTATTTTTGTGAAAAATAAATTAAATACACATGGAGAAATTGGATTTGCTTGCTGGAATGAAAGCCATTGCCTACCTGGTAGCTTTCAATATATGATGCCTTGCCTTTTTTTTTTGCCCCTCTTATTTTCTATTTGTCTTTTTATTTTTTTCTTTTTTTGGCAAAACAGTGTTTAAAGTTGCAAAGCATTTCTAGTCCCACCCTTTGTTAAATGAGGGGTCTGGTTTTGGTTTGGTTGGGGTTTTTTTACCAGATGCAAAATGAGGGAGGATGTTCTTTACCAGATGTAAACACCTTTCTTTCTCCCATTCAGTAAAGAAAACAGCAGAAGTCAATAAATGAGGTTTTTTTAAGTGCACATTCTTTGTAATTCAAACAAAGCAATCATTATTAGCCTTTCTGAATACCACAGATACTGACACATGTCTGTTGAGAGGTTTTCTGGGGTTCATAATTTCAGTGCTGTTCAGCCTTTGTAGTGGCTCCTTTTTTTCATACTTGCTAGTATTGCATTCCAAAATAAGTAAATATCAGTGCTTTTCCTCTAATTGCTTCCAGAGAAGTTCCTTTGTTCTGGAGAACAATTTCTACTTAGCTTGGGGATGTACTGAACAAACTTCATTATCCCACTCAAGATGCCTCAGGAAGGCTGTTTCAAACCACTGTTATCTCTCTCCTGTCCTCGCACTGCTGGCTGAAGCCAGTTTTCCAGACTCTTGAAAATAGTCTTTTCTTCTGCTAATATGCATTTAAATTATTCTCCTACCAAGGGCTCAAAAGTTGTCTGAGCAGTTGCTCACAGGCAGCTAAGCCATACGCAGCGTGTGTACAGCATGCCCCTGCACGTTGAACCCAGACTGGGGGTCCTTCACATGCAGTCCTTTTATAATTAACATGTGACAGACATTTTATATAAAAGAAGCTGGATTTGGACTCCAATATGTGCTTTACTGTTGTCGTGTTCCTTATAACTACGAGAAGCCAGTTATGCCAGGCTATGGCACAGACATGCGAACGCATTAAGGTAAGGTAGAGGGACACAAACTGTTCCTCAGTTACTCCATTGCTGAGCACACATCCTCACTTTTGGGTAAACTGGAGGTGGCTTACTCTTTCATGGGCACTCACCACCGCACAGGAGGGTGCATGTGCTGTCTGCTCGTACCTGAGCTTACCTCATGTTTTAACTTTGCAATAATTTACCTGGTCTCATACTGAACTCTGGTATTTGGTGCTGAGTGTGGGAAGCTCGATCTATCTTTGAGAAAGTTTATTGCATTGAAAAAGCTTATGTGCTGTTCTTGGAAAGCCTTTGAGGAATACGAGATGGGTGTGTGCTTACATATTAATGTACAGACACCTTGTTCCCCTCTAGTACGGGCCGTATTCGGAAGCTACAGAAGTCACCACAGCAGCAGGACCGCCTGGGCAGTGCAGAGCACCTTCCCTCTCCTTTCTGTCCGACACGTGTGTACTTGTAAGCTGGGAGGTAAGTCAGGTGCCCTGATTGTTTAATTTCCATCTTGCTTATCCAAACTAATATGGTCACGACAAAACTTGAAAGCTAGCCTGAAAAAAACCCAACTTTTCAAAACTTGAAAGCTATTCACTGGTTTGAAACTTCTTTTTTGTGCAAGAAAACCATATGCAGAAACTCTTCTATTGTAGAAAATCATCTTCTCTACTTTTCCCTTTAAAAAAATTGCATAAAGTTGATCATGAGTCATCCAGACCAGGATTCAGACATGAGACCTCCTACGCTGGCGTCGGATGATAGAGCACTGGTCGGGTAGAAGTGCTCTCTGCAGGCTTTTAGCATGTCAGCATGTCCTGTGGTGGAATTGTGAAGGCAAATATTTGATTTTGGCTGAAGCTGGAGTCTCTGATATGAAATTAACTCTACACAAATGCTTACGATGTAGTATTTTTTTCCTCAAAAATTGTTTTTTTCTTCCCCAAATATTTACTTTTATTTTAGTTTGTGTGTGTTCCTTCTCCATTCTCCAGGATCTTAGACATTGGACTCTTAAAATAAGTCTTTACTACAATGCTGAGGGGTTGCTTGGTGTCATTAAAAAAAAAAAAATAGTTATGTAATTAAGGCAGAAAGGAAAGGATGTTGTCATAAATAACATTGTGATACGGAGCAGCGGGGCTGTAGTTCTGCCATGGACTTCCTTTGAAAACCTAGCAGCCTTTCCAGCCCTGTGTCTGTTGGGTCCCTCTACAAAAGGATGCCTCTGTTGAGAAAGAAGTTATTACTGTTCCCAAGATGCTCAAATAAATTGATTGTGCTAACAACATAGCTAGATACAAATGTAATCTGAGTTTAAATTTATAAAGAAACAGGTGTGTTTGGTGCAGTTTGGGGGTATTTGTTAATATTTTTTGCAATTGATTGATGCTAAGCTAGAAGTTGCACTAAACTCTTAAATGTTACCCTTTAAATGAGTGTACGGACAAGCATTTGCTCTCTCAAACCATGAGCCAATGCAGCACTGTTTCTGGTGGACTCTATTTGTATGCAGGATATATTTATTTATTCTAGCTAAAAATGAAGCTGTGGAAGGAGTAATGTGGTTTGCAATGGTTATGTTTACTTAATAAGTCTATCATTTTTTGTCTGATATGAATATGAAGGGAAAACAGTGGAGGACTGTGGAGGTTTTTTTTTGTCTGGTTAGAGAGCACACTGTGTGGTTCCTACTATGCCTTTTTTACACGCTGTTTTAAAACACTGGCTTAGCAATTCTGAATGCTCCTACTAAAATAGCTGGAAGCTCAGAGAAAGAGCTAGAGAAGCTCTGTTGTGGTCATTGTGGCATGCAGCGATGCTCTGGATCCTTTTACTGGAAATTATACCTTGTGTGTCGTAATCAAAAAGTCTTTGTTGTATCCTAGACCACACTTCTGCATGTGCAGCAGTGATGCCCCGAGCTGCTTCAGTCCACATAGTACAACTCTAGGTAGTTCTGGTAACAAAACAAAATACTTTGTTTTGGGAACTGTGACATTATGCCTGCACTAGCTCATGTCCAGCAAATTCAGGTATTTATTCCGTGTTCCCCTAAACTTCAGGATGATAAAGGGATTGTTGAGGACACATGGATTCCATAAGAGTCTGTTTGTGGACGTTAACGTACCCAGGTCCTCACTCCCATGTCCCATACTGGGACCATTACCTTGATGGGTGACTTTCACTGAAAACCTCAGACAAGCTCCTCGCTTGTTGCAGTGGTTGTTCTTTCAGTAACATGAGTAACTACATCAGGCTTGAAGGCTGGCTCTTCCAGAGCTGTGTTTTGATCACTCTACTACACTAGATTGATGCTTTCTTCTGTTCTGCACGGGTGTGCTTCTGCCAAGGCAGCGGAGAGACAATTTATTCCTGAGTGTCCTGATGAAAAGCAAAGTTGCTGCATATACTTTTTCATTACTCTGAATTTCTATCAGGTAATTTTTGTGCAGAATTGGCCTGTTTTAGTAACCTATTAGGGAACACTAATTCAGCGCATTTCCATTTGCAGCAGTAATGGTGTATTAATTTAAAAATAAGGGTGGTTTGTGGGTTTTTTCCCCCATTATTCCTTTATTCTTTACCCAGTGAAACACAGAGATCTGAAGTGCGCATTTCTGAATTGAACCACATAAATATTTGTGTTGCAGAGTCCTGAATGTTCTGGTGCTGACATCTCTGAATACAGATTAGAGTGGGGAGAAGATGAGGAATCTCTACAACTTGCATATAATGGCACAGATACTTGTTTTGAAATAAGTGAATTGTCAGCGGCAGCGCATTACTGCTGTAGGCTACAGGTATGGAAGTTATGACTTTGCACTGCAATCCAAAATGTAAAGGAAGTTTCATTCCACTGTGGTTTTATTTTTATCATTAGCCACTATGAAGTTACGTGCTCTGTAAGTCAGAAGGAATGTACGTTTATTTTAAATAATGCAGACTGTTGCCATATAACTGAACGGTTTAGATTCTGCATAATTCAAAGTGATAAACAAGGGAGCTGGTATAACTTCTAGCTCTGAAAAATTGCTCTCATGTATTGTGTGGTTTATTTTCCGTGAATAATGCTTTTAACAGCCACTTTGCCCTCTGATATTGAAACAAAATGATGATGTGTTAGACAATTTCCAAAAAAATTAATTTTTTCTTGGTAATGAGATGTAAATAACATCTACCTCCCAAATGGATGTTGAAGATTCCCCTAGCTTAAATAATAAACTCCAGCATCTGTTTCATTTGTCAAGTAAAGCAAGCCAGCTGAGTAGATTCCTATGTATATAGGAAATGGTAGCTGCCAGAAAGTGAGTCCTCATCTTTATCATTTTGTCTCTTATATTTGTAAGGTTGGATCTCATATAGAGTCTCTGTATGATTTCTTTTTCTTTGATTTCTTTCTCTCCTATTATTTTCAGTAAAAAGTAACAGTTAAAATATATTTCTTATATATATATATGAAAATAAAAATACAGCACTCTTTCTCCTTTATGGCCACTGAAAAGTAAATGGAAGGTTGGGTAGGAGTGAAGTAAAAATATTTTTGCCCACCATACTCTTCTGCAAAATTTATTTGTATGTGAAGACTGAATACCACCAGTAAATCTAGCAAAAGTTCATGTACCCACCCAGCTGGCAATGTGTGGACCACCCAGGGTCAGTCCTTTGATCAAGGACAGCATGCCTCTGTTGAGTGTTTCCTTCTTTTTTTTTTTTTAAACAGGACATTGAATTTTTTTTAACTTTTTTTTTTTTAACAAAGTAGCTTTCGAGCAGCTGGCCAGCAGCCAAGGAGCTAGGGCCCCACATCTCTGAGTACACTCAACTGTATTTTCTGACTTGGTCGTAGCTGGCCAAATACCTTGTACTGGCACTATTGGCGAAGGCGAATTGAAAGAGCATGTGTGAGTGGCTTAGAAGTGTTAGCCAGAAAGTGCCTCTTGTTTGCACAGGAGGGAAAGCATTCGGCATCGGCTGGGCAGGGAGGAGATCGTGAGACCACTGCTGCGGTGAGCGTCAGGCAGCTCAAGGAGGTTTTAATGTTAAAAATGGAAACAGCCAGCTGTATAGCATCTTTGATTTTGAGTGGGCATTTATTTTAAACTACCTGACAGAAAAATGTTACAATCTACTCAGTTTTTAACACAGCCAATATAATTTAAATCATAGGCAGAAGTTAAATGAAATGCACAACAGCACTAAAACACTTCATTGAATCTATCAGTGACCCATGCATTACTTTCTAGAGGGCTTCATCCTCTAGATCTGGTCTGTGTATTGTATGGAGAAGAATTTGTGATAAGAAACACTGGAACATTTAAACAACTACAAAGGAAAAAAGAACAAAGCATGTATAGCAGACAAAAAAGGAAGGTTAAATAGTTTCAGAAACTTTAGTGGTTTTTTTAAATAAAAAGGAGAGAATAATAGCTGGTTTTCTTACCTGTTAGCAGCTTTAACAGAAAAATTGTTCTTTTGCTTTTTAAAAATAAAAGATTCCTCAAACCACACTTACTCTGCTTTCTAATAAAAACACAGTTTTGCTATCTCAATCTACAGTAACTCAATAAAAAGAGAGAATTGAGGAATCAGGCATATATAACTGCAGGGCAGAAAATTTGTCTTTATTGTTGCTCAACGTTTTTCCTGTAATGAATATTCCTGAAAACAATTGTGGCTTCTGCAAAGGGAAATATTGTGTCATTGGTGGTGGAGGCGGGGAGGCTTAAGTATCGAGGAAGCAAAGAAGAATGAAATTCCCATCAGTTTTGATGATGAGATTGTCCAGTAAAGCAGTTAAAAGCACCACTGAAAATAAGTGGCTTGGAGCAAGATACAGATTGCCAAACACTAGTTTAGAGGCAATACAAATAATATCATTGGCAGACCACGAAACAAGGCTCACTTTTAACAGTTCTAGGAGCGCTTCACTAAATAGAAGATGTCCCTGGAGCAGGATTTGTTTTGAAGGGCTTTTTAAAGGCTGACAAATCTAACTTTATTATCTCTTTCTTCAATTGAACAAAATGCCTCCTGGAAAAACAGAACACGGCTTTGTGTTTGTATTATGCATAGCAGAAATAAGTTATTCACTACAGTTAAGCATAGATAAGAAATCAAACAGATGTTTGACGTGTCCTTTCCTTGCCATCATAGTCCTACTGGCAACATTGTAAATCCAGTTTTTCTAGTTAATTGTAATCTGGTGGGAGATTCTGGGCTCACTTTTCGAAATGCAGAGGAAATATATATGGTGGATGATGCTAGGCAATGTCAAAACCTACTTTTGAAGGTGTGAACCTCCTGTAACTCAGCCTGTAGATAATATACTATGGTAAGCTCTCCATGTACCTTGTGGGCTAGCAGCGTGCTGGGCTGTTCAGGAGGAACCCAGCTAGCACATCAAGGGAAGGGGGCGTTGCCCGTTACATGCCATTCATGAGGACTTCCAGGCAGAGGTTGAAATAGAGATGTTCAGATGAGATATAAAGGAAACAGTTATCGCTGTGCAGGCAATTAAGGCTTGTGCCAGTGGTCCAGAGGGGCTGTGCTCCATCCTCGGCATTTTTCAAGACCCAACTGGACAAAAGCCTGAGCAACCTGCTCTGTATTCAGTTTTGATCCTGATGGGAGTAGCAGGTTGGTCTAGATGTGTCCTAAGGTTCCTTCCAGCCTGCCTAGTTCTGTGGTTGTGTGCACAGGAGCTTATAATAATCCTGAGGAGGTAATATTAGTCATTTCCTAGGCCATTCCAGTGCAACATATACATCATTTGCCACTGACTGAGCATCAACTGATAAAAAACAGGTCTGTACAATTTGTGCAGTGTTGAGCTTGCAAAGACAACAGCCTCTGTAATTAATGAGCAGAAGTGGGCCAGAGTTTGAAACTTGGTTTCTAGTGGGATCCTGGATCTATGAGTCAAGATGAGAAGCTTGATAATTGGTTGCTCTACTCCCTTGTGGAAAATATTGAGCTATGTGCTTTGGTGGTGGTTTGCTAGTGATTTGTGACTTCTGGGGAAATCTGAGTCATAGACTTAATGCCATGCTGAGTTCCTATATTCTAATTTCAGAAACTTTTTAGCATGAAATTACCTATTCCTTCTCTGAGGTAGGAACCAGTGTAGCTCTCAGCAAGCCAAATGCCCCTTATGTCTAGGGGTATTCTGCTTGCATAAAGCTTCTGATGTTGCACTCTGCAGCGTACTGAGGATTTTATAGGGGGCAGCTCAACGATTTCAGGTAGCCAATTTGCTGAACAATGTGGCGTCACTCATCACTGACAGCATAACTGTGACATTTTCCTTTACTAAACAAAGTTTGCTGCTGATAAAAAGGTTACTGTTAAGTTTGATTAAATAGCTATTAGGGAAGAAGAGAAATATTCTCCAATTTATCTGAGATACTCCTGAGTAACAAAGGAAGATATTAATTGCTCTAGTGTAGGTAGAGGATATGAGTCATGCTTTAGAGAATGAGCCAGCAATACATATCCTCTGAAGGATCCATGCAACTCTTCCAGGCTGCACAGTTCATTATTATGAACTCGATAGACATGTGAAAGAGAGCATTCACCCTGTAAAAATATTTATTTTAATGCACAGGCTATTAACCAGGCAGGAGCTGGACCCTACAGCGACCTGGTAACCTGCAGAATCCCCGCGTCTGTGCCTGATGCAGTCTCCACCCTCTCCGTGCTGGAGGATGAGCTCGTGGATGCCCATCAGCTCTCGCCCTCTGTGTGCCTTGTACTGAACTGGGAAGAACCATGCAATAACGGAGCTGAGATTACATCATACAACATTGACCTGGGTGACATCAGCATTCCAGTAGGAAATGTCACAAGTTACGTTATCGATGATTTGCTTCCAGAAACCTCATATCGGTGAGTACTACTTTTTTGATGTGGTACAGAGCACTCAGCTTAATTTTACATGGGAAATGTTTATGGCATGTAGACTTGAGTAAAAAAAAAAAAAAAAAAAAAAAAACAAACCCAACAAAAAAAAAAAAAAAAACAAAACACAAAAAACCCACAACACCACAAACAACTAACCTAGGGAGCATAGAAATCTGAAATAACTCCTTTATGGAATGAATTGCAGTAGTTCATGTTCAAATACTGCTTTCTCTCCCCCCCCCCTTTTTCTTCTTTTTCCTCTCCTTGCATTATCTCTGATCTCTCCTTTTTAATTTGCTCTGCTAAGGTAGGGTTACGCTGGTAGATAAGTAAATTTAAAACATGGGAAATAACTAAAATTACCATGCGACATCTCATTTTTTCTGATGCTTAGCAGTACTGTTCCAGGGGGTTATATTATTAACTGTATTGATCCCTGTGAGGGGGTAGCAATTTGCACGCAATGAACTTTTATTTGTATAGCTACAGCTATTTTTTGTTTCTAGCATATGGAGATTAATTAAAAGATAATCTGAGTTTAAAAGCAATTTCTTTATATTGCTTCAGAGACTAAATGTCTAAGTGACACTGCCAAAATTTTATTATTATTTAATGTTCAGGCTTATCTGTTTTTTCCCTAATTGCTAATTAAAAAAAAAATATGGTTCCATGCAGACAATGAACAGCAATAC
Source organism: Strix aluco (assembly GCF_031877795.1). Lineage (NCBI taxonomy): Eukaryota > Metazoa > Chordata > Aves > Strigiformes > Strigidae > Strix > Strix aluco. The sequence goes on along the minus strand of NC_133939.1, from coordinate 25,369,737 downwards.
AGCAGAAGATGTGACAAAAGAAATTCTATTTTAAGTACTCTTCTAATAAAAACTGAAATCTGATTGCACAGTTGTAAAATTAATCATGGCACAGACTGTCTGTAAGGTGGTCTTTTTTTCTTTGTATTCAAGGTCACAATCCTACAGGTCTTGTAGAGTTTAAATGAAAGTTTGTTTATCCCATTTTATCATGTACCCAAAAAAGATAATTTCTTGTAGCAAATATACCAATATATGTACTGCACAAGGGTTTGAGCCAGTTCGGGTTGCTGTTGTCTGTTGCTGCTTCTGACCACCCTCCACCTCCATGTTCTCCCGCATTTCTCACTCTCTGCCTTGTGTCAGTGTTGCTGCTTATGTGATCTTACTCTAAACCAGACCAGGAAACCCAACTGTAATGGAAGGCTAATCAAAAACCTGATTAATAATTTGAAGAGTTTGTTTGACTGGCTACCCAGCTGTAGAACTGCATCATCTTTGTACAGTCCCATTCTCCTTGGTTTCTCTTCATATGCTCAATCAAGAGTCAAAATAGCTTTGAGCAACACAGTCAAGACAGCCAGAATGGGCCATCGAAATTCTTCACTGAAGTCTTCCTTCTTCAGTCTCTTTTTTAGCTGGTTCTTCGTTGCCTACAGTTTCCTTTAGGGAAATGTCCTTGTCTTCAAAGCCTGGAAATTGAGATACGGAATGAAAGGGTGGGCAGGACATTATTCTTTATAATCATGCTGCAGCCTTGTCTGTGAAGCTCTTACTCCTGCTGCCATGAAGAGTGTTGTTACACTGAGATCATACTGGATTTTTTTTTTCATTCTTACTTTGTTGCTTTGTAAAAAGCACCATATTAAATCATGTATTTTTTAGTCAGGGATTCTGCTTGTCTCTAATCCAAATGAAAAGGCTAAAGCACAAGCACTAACTGTAACTTCTAAATATTGTTGTAAGACTACCCAAAAAAAAAAAAAAGTGAAGAGCACAAACCAGTGGATGACTAATCAAAAGTAATAATATATGAAAGCTCTTTTCTTTAACAAAACAAGAGAAAGAAACCCCCAAATCTTGCATCTCATGCCTGTCAGGAAAGACAAGTGACTGCAGTCGAATTGCAAAAGTACCTCATCTATAGTTTGAAGTATTTTTCTGCTAATAAAAATAGACATGTCAAAGTGTTTTTGCTATCGATCGTTAAGTCTTTCATTGATATTTTTTCTTCAGGCCTATCTTGACACCTGTCTTTCATCATGGAACGTCTGGTCCCTGATAAATGTATCCATAAGAAACATGTTTATCAAGCTGTATGCTAAAAAGTGGTGGGGTTTTGCCCTCCCTGTTCTCATCAGTAGAGTGTTTCAGAACATCACTGATCTCATTCTCTAAATTTGTTCACCAGTGTTTTTTCTTTTCATGTCAACATTGTTTAACTCAACTAGCTCTTCTCTCTCTCTTGTTTATTCCCTGCTGTGTTTAAAAGCAGTGAATGTGTTTTCTTCCAGGCCTTGTTTTTCCTAGACTAAACAAGCCAAACACTACTGGGTTTGAGACTCTGAGCTCTCTTGCCAAAGCTTTAGCAGACTTTGAAGTAAATCAGCAAAGAGCTTATATGTTTTAGTTGCATTGGAATTTCACTGTCAGTGTTTTTGTTTGTGGGAACCCAAAATTGAGAGCAAATCTTGGCAGTTATGAATCTATCAAGTTCAAAATTGGAAAGGAACGTTGTTTTGCATAGCGGTGTGATTCTAACAGCGTGTCTATGTGTGTCCACTCCGTTGGACTTGTTAGCTTAGGTCTGTCATTGCTCTGCAGCTTCCAGCTTCTGTGTGGGAATGGCGGTACATGAGCAACTCAAGTACACGCTGAGCAAACTCCAGGCTCTTTGCGGAGGTCGGCTCAAAGCTGAAAAGTGTGATGGTTTCTGTGTCTTAGTAGCAAACCCCGCCAGCATGCCACAAGAAGGATTTGCATCCCAGAATACATTCAGGGCAGGAGGAACTGGGGCGTGCCTCTGCTGTGCTGCTAATGGCCAGAGTAGGGCTGATTTCAAGAGGACTTCTCCAGTGTCAGACACAGACCAGCACTCCTGTTGTAAAAAGCAGATGCTTTGCGAAAGCACTATGTAAACATCATTGCTGGTGAGCAGCTGCAGAAATATCTCAGAGTTCTGCAGTCTTTCCATTTTATTGACATAGCCATGAAACTCTGGAAGCTCTGACTATAAGGTAATAATACTTGGACTGGTTTTCTGTGAACTGATGTAACTAGAAGTGATTTAATAAATATTCCACAATAAATAAGTATTCAACAGTAATAGATATTAGTTTTCTGTTACACTCTGTTCCCAAGCTTCACTCAACACTTTCCGTAGTTAATTGTGCTGTGCTGTTGAGATACTTCACTGCAGAACACCTTCTGATTTTTAAGACTGCTTGTTTTCTTCTGAAGTTACATAGTTTACAGAAAGATACAGGGCCTTATTAAATTTTAATAGCAACGCAATTTTAATTTGATTTAAGATTAAAAATTCTAGACATTTTAAATTTCTGAACTGTATTGAGGAAAAGATTTTCCAAGATGGAAAAAAGGATGCACATGGATGCTCAAGTTAGCAATGCTGAAGTGGCTTATAAAACCGAATTTATGCTTCAGAGTGTAAAACAAAGTCTTGTTCCAGCCCCAGAAGAGTGCAGTCTAATTGGGGACCTGTGGGGCTGGCTGGTCCCGGGGGATGTGTATGGCAGTGGTGATGATGAAGGTGGAGCATACTGCTTCTCCTCCTCCCTTGCAAAGCCCATGGCATTTTAACTCCTACAGGTTTCCACAGGCTTGTGTATTGCAACTAGTGGTATTCCACTTATGAGAACTAGCGAATCAAACTCTTCTCATGTCAGACTCTTAAGATTAATTCAAAAGTTAATTTTTCAGTTTGTTGGAGTACTACACAAATGATTTTGTGACCAATCTGAAAATAGCATCCTGTTTAGTGTGTTTATTTTCCTGGGTCAAGAATCTTATAAGATTGAATGGTCTGTTAAAGATCTTCTGATGGTTTCTAAATTTGCCTAGTCTGATCTATTTTTTTCCTAAATGTTTAAAAGATGCAGTGGGAAAATGTTAGAATGAATACAAATGCTGGTCTAGGGTCTGCAGAAGTAGGTACTATCCCTAAATATAGTCTCTACATTCTCAAAAAACTTACTTTCAAATTGTGATTGTCAGATTTTGAAACCACCTTTCCAAGATGGTGTTTGGGGTATTTTAACTTAGAAACCATTAGTGAAAAAGTTGAAAGGAATTCAGGAAGTGATTTTATTGCAAATATTTCTACATATCTATATGCTACTTTTCCACAAAAAAAAAAAAAAAATTACTTTTCCCAGTATCAGTTCTGCAGACAGCAATTGGTTTCCACTGAATTGTGGAAGTTACCTTACCTGCTATGGCTGTGTTGCTGAGCTGGGGGAGCTCAGGGTGTCATAGGCTGTGGCAGGGTCATGAGAAAGCACCTGAGCTTGAGCAAAGATGCTCCCACCACTGTGTGCTCTTCCTCCTCTTCCAGATGATCCTCCTTTCTCCCCTTTCTTTTTCCCTTCTTCCTTGTTCCCTTCCCTATGGACTTTTCCAAGGCCTAATATCCGTTGAGGAGATGCTGCTGTGGTTCAGAGGGAGGTGAGAGCTGGGTCTGGGTTACACTGCCATGTGCACAGAAAACCAAAACTAATTGTTTATGTGTGTCTGAGAAAGCTCAGGACTTGGGAGTGAGAGTGGCAGTTTACAAAGAGTTTTATGGTGGTGTAATCAGCAGAAAAAGAGTAGCCACATCCAGCCATGTTAGAGTCAAATAGATGAATTCTTGCTTTCCCAGCATCATCCTTCATCTGGAAAGATGCCTGTCTCTATATTAAGGCTTAAGAGTTTCCATCAGTCTTACTGTGCTCCAAAGTCAGAAGTGGTGGTAGGGGCTGTGCATATTTGTGGCTGTTGGAGGTGGGATCAAGAACACCATGCAGCACATGAAAGCAACAACAGAGGGAAGAGGAAGAAACACAATTTTACCTTGTGCAAACACCTGGCAAAGGGAAGACAAGTAAATGCAGATATGTGTTCATACAATATCTAAAAAGCACATCTACCAGCTTCTGCTTAAGAAATGTGATGTGATATTTGAGAGAGATTAATTTCAATCAGTGCTTGTTTTCCAGTGTGGTGGCTGCTCTTTGGAAATGAGTTAAAGTTACGATGCTTGAGGACAGGAGAGGCTTTGTTGTTTCTGGGACTTTGGATAATACAAAATAAAAGAAAATAAAAAAGGCTATGTGCTCTAGACTGTGTGGCTGTAATCAATCTACAAAACAGTAGTAGCATTTTGTAATGTAGCTGTTACTGTTTATGTGCATATGCTAATGAATAACTTGCCAGAATCCAGTGAAAACTCAGGAAGTTTTCACTTTTTTTTTTTTACTGGAAAGCCTATTAAATATTTATGTAATGACTTTTTCAATCTGAAGCAAAGCAATAACATAATATGAAATAAAATCAATGCCTATATTAATTACACATCGTAAGATACTTGAGAAGCCTTTTGTTCTTTTTATGTCAAATGCTTGTAGGCAGCAGTTGCAGAGGAGGTTCCCACTGGAACTTTCTTTCATCCTACCATCCTCCATTTTGGAAGACGACAATGAAATCACCTTTGTATAGTGTTGTAAGGTGGCCAGGATGCATTTCCTGAAACTAAAAGGAAGGTTAAAAGGAAAATGCAGCTCCACGCCAAGCAATACTTCACCCTTGTTAATGGCTAGGTCAATAAGCAAAGGTTTAACCACATATTTACACATGACTGTGTAAACATGGTGCATTATTACAGTGTACAATTACTTTAGCTGCCTAATCAGTAGATAAAGCTCTATTATTTTGCAATATGTTTATTAATCATTTAACCCTTTTTATTGAAACTGCAGAAAATACGGTTTTGAGGAGTTTTTTTAATAGGGAATATTGTTCTCTGGAGGATTTTTCCCCATCCCTTTAACTCTACCTAATCTTTTTCTAATGGTAGAACTGAAAACTTGCTGTTCAAACCAAAGTAATTTTTCCATGTTGTTTATATGAATTCACATCGCTTTATGTACTTCACTCAAAATAAGTAGCTATGCCAACCAAAGACAGTTCTATTTTTATTGTCTGTTTTCTCTGAAGCAGGCGGTCATAGGGGTATACCAGGTTCTGCTCTTCTCCCTTCTACCCCTACCACCTTCCCCAGGGACTTCTGACTTCTTGGTGGCTGATAGTTTTGAGAAGAAGCAACGCTTCTTGTAGAGAGTCTTTTCCCATGAGAAAATGCTAGGCTGCTCTGCACAGAATTTCCAAAGTAAATGGCACCTGTCCAGCTATCTGAACTGGGCTGAACTATCTAAAAAAAATAATTAGTTTGCCCATCCTGTTTCCTCTTATTTTCACTTTGATTTAACAAACTTCTGAAACCTTTCAGGCTCGTCTGTACCAATATTTCTATTCACATAGTCCTCAAAGCTCTTTCAAAATGCATATTTCACATCTTTGTTATGATGTTGTTGTTGTTACCATAGTAAAAAACTCTTCACTTATTCCTATAAGCAGATTCTCATTGTGCAAATTATTAAACTAAGGTGCAGACAGATAAGAGAGTGACAAAGCAGAAGCCAGGAGTTATCTTATAGAATTTAGAAGACTGGCTTAATCTTAAGAGTATTCCCAAATTAAAACTTCTATGACTAGGTAGGTGGTCTGCTTTTCTCTTCTTCTAAATGTCCTTGATGCGATTCACATGGCTCAAGAGCTTTTGTGCATATTGTGAGAGTGACTTCAGTCCAACTCTTATTTGATCTAATAGATAGTTCACTGATGGTTAATATTTCCACAGCTTGTATAAGACATGTAGAAGGTTTGTGGATTTAACCTTATTGGTTAGTCCTTCCCAGTACAGTTTCATGTACTTAAATATTGTGCTTTGTGAGATGCTGCACACACTGAAATAATACTGTTCTTTGGTCTTCAGAGATATTTACCACCATGGAAATGGGTTTCATGGCAGTGACACCAATGCTTTCACTTAATAATTTCACCTAAATTAGTCCATGACTTTTGTTAGACAACCACAACACACTTCTTCATTTTGTTTATACGTAGTTACACACTGCATGTTTTCCAGGTTGCACTTTATCTGTGCTGCTGTCGCTTGTTCATGTGGTTAAAGGGACTGCCATCAGGTTCTGACATTGCTTACCCAAATCTTCCCCCCTCTGCTTTACTCCATTTCTTGAAACCTTCACTGCAGCTCTGACAATATAAACATCATTTTGCCAAAGCAAAGCACTGGTAGCTAGAAGCAGGCACTGTGTTAGTGACAGAACAGTCAGGTCCAGAAGCCTGTTTTGTTTCTTGAGACTTTTTTATACCAAGAACCTTGTGAAAGCATTTTATTTAACAGTTAACCTTTTTTGTTGTTCATTTTAGGATCAGGATCCAGGCTGTCAATGAAATTGGAGCTGGACCATTTAGCCACTTTATTAAAGCAAAAACTAGGCCGTTACCACCCTTACCTCCTCGGATAGAGTGTGCTGCAGCAGGTCCTCAGAGCCTGAAGCTGAAATGGGCAGACAGCAGTTCCAAGCTTCACGCTGCTGATGACATGGTCTATATCTTGCAAATAGAAGACAGAAATAAAAGGTAAGAGATATGAATCTTGTGTTAATGAAAATGAATTCTGGTTCATCATAATGCAGTTGTGAATCACAGTAAGAAAAAAAGCTTTTTTTCCTGATCACTTCATACCTACAAATATATACAAAATACTGTTTTAATAGTGATTCTGTGCCTGTAGTCTAACCGAGCAAATTATGTTACAAAGCTGTTAAAGTTGTTATAGAACCACTGAAATCAGTGCTGTACTGTTGAAATTTTAGGGAAACCTTGGCCCCTCTGCCAATAAAACATAATATCAAATTTCAGGGTCATAGTGGTTTACCCTTCAGAATATACAAAACAAAGATATTGCACCCAACGTGCTGTGTGTATTAATTAAACAAATGGTTACGGAATCAGATGTCTAGGAAAGGCAAAACTGAGCAGAACAAGGTTTTTTGGGCAACTTGAAGGTCAGGATTTTACAGCTGTAATATTTTGGAGCATTAGAAAATATGAGCTTGGCATCAGCTTGGTAGCTACACAATAATTATGAAATAAGGATGCAGAAGATCTCATCCACCATGTTTCACTTCCCTAAAATTTTCTTCAAAGCCATGAGAGCTTTAAGTGTGCAAGAAATGAACATTAAACAGTCAGTGCTCAGCAAAAAGTATTTTCTCATGCAAACCTTGTATGGGAAGATTTTATAATGTAGCTCCAAAGTTGTGATGGGATAATAATAAAAAAAGGGAAGAAAGACAATATGTGAATATTGCCTAGCAGTCTGAGCTCTTTAATGAGTAAATTATCATAGAAGGCTCATAATTTACTAAGAAACACGCTCAACTAGTTTAATTAGGTAAAATAACTGACGTATCAAGTGGATAATCCTTAGAGACCTTCAGTACAAGATCATAATTTGGTATAAATTAGCATGATTCCTTTAATTTAAATAGAGCTGTGTTGAGTTTATGCCAGCTGAAGTTCTGGCCCAAAAGCTCTAATTGTAAGTAATAAAACCACCATGAATAATGCCTAAATACCTCCCAGTATCTCAACTGTACTGATGCAGAGAGGGTACATGCTTCTCTGTATTAATACTGAGAGGTGTCCAATGAATATAAATGCCCATTTGAAAGTCTGACTGAAAAACAGTTCCTTCAGAGTGCAATGATGCTTGGCAGGAGCCCATCACCTGCAGCAGCATGTGATCAAGTCAGCTCTAAAGAAACATCCAGCAGGCTTCTTTTGTTTGCTTTCATGTAGCACTGCAGGTAGGATGGTGAAGAACTAAATTGTTTTAAACCTGTTTTTATGTTGGAGAAAATAGTAAGTTTCCTTTTAAGAATAAAATACGTTACGTTACCTGGCAGCAGAGAAGGAAAGCTTTTTCCCCTTTGCTTTTGCACAAGGCTTTAGCATCATCCTTTGCCTTTTGAACAAACTTCTCCCACTGCAAATGGTCTCTTAAAAGCTGTTAATTAGCAGGAATTTTAACTTGTTAATCTACTAGGTTTTCTTAGCTTTAAATTTGGTTTATAATCCACATGAGCTCCCAAAGATGCAGAGAAACTACTCATGTACATTGTACTGTCTCCTACTGCTTGATCAGAGTCCTTGGATGAATTGGCTTCCTTTGGCAGTTGGGACTGTAGCAATTAGTTCAGATAATATCTGAAATGAGCCATAGCCCCGAGCCCTCGTGCCGAGGGGGGCATGGCAGAGGAGTAAAATGGGTGCCCCGTTGTCTGTGTCAGGTGCTGTGCTTGAGAACCGTTGGAGCTGCCAGGTCATGGTAATAAGATGTATTTATTTGTTCCTTATCTGACAGTCCCTTTTTGACCCCATTGTGTGTATCAATCACAATGAGAGATGTTCCTGAAAGGATACAGTGGTGAAGTTTTGTACATTCAGGGCAGCTATCATTCCTAATGAGCAGAGGATGACAGCCCACACATGAATTGGTAGAAAGAGCAGTTAGTTACAGAGATAGGAGTCCTCTCTTAGATCATTCTCATAAAATAAACCCCATCGTAACTGAGGGGTTACTCAGTCGTGTATGCTTGTGAAAAATATTGGAATACAGGGGTTTTTTTGAGCATCACTGGCCTCTTTGATAGTGTGGTGCTGTAACAGACTAATGCAGGTAAACTGTGGACATCTAATGTAATAATTAAATGCTAGTCTCTGGTGAAAAATAACACTGAATAAATGATCTAGAGTGATGTTTTTGAGCCTTTTTGTGGTTTGAAAGGGTTGTAGGAAGGTTCCATGGTTTCCCCTCTGTTTAGAGAAGAGATAACACCTGACTCTGGGGAAGAGGCTGTGGCATGAACATGGATAACTTAGAACTGACCTCTCATATCCTGAGTCTTTTGGAAGATATCATTACTTATCACCTTCTCTGAACATCTGAAATTACTTTTATCAGCTTTATACTGAAATCCCTCAGCTCAGTATTACAGTTTTCTCTTCTTTGGTGAATCTGGGCATGAAGTTTGCTTATTGTAATGTTGCTTACTGATGAGGTTTAAAATAGAAGTTAGTTTTAAAATGCCATTGAAACATCTTCACAAGCAGAAATACAAAGATGAGTGAATTCTTTTTAAAAAAGAAAGTTGCCAGCAAGTCAGATTCTGACCCTGATAGCTTTAATGGCCTTTTTGTAAAGATTCAGCTCCAGTTTTATGCAGTGATAGTCAGCCAGTGCTCTTGAATGTGTCTTGGTCATTAAGATTTGTTTTTAACTTCTCCATGCTGTAATGAGGTATAACAGGCCAGTTGTTGGAGACTAAATGTTTCATTGATTGCAAGACCTGTGAAACAAAATACTTGGAAATCTCCTGACACTGATTAATGTAGGGCCTTGAAAAGGTGTGCACATCAGAAATGTACTTGCTTTAGCTCTCATTTGCTCTTCAGTGTGTGACATTTAGGAAGATCAAATTAGCATCTCTTGTCCTTTCAATTATGTGTATCATTAAGTGGAAATGAAGAAAAATCTGTTTCTAGAAAACACAGTACATGGGAACGCTGGCTGAGAGTAGTTGACCTTTATGTAAAGAGGACTATAAAATTTCTTTCTTTTTAAAATAAACTATCAGTTGTGACTTCATTTCCTAACTCTAGTAATGTCAAGAAAATCATGTTTATCAAATTGCACTATCATCCAGAATACTGTGGATTTTTTCTCTCCAAGTGAAACAAATGAACCTAATCGTAGCAATGCTTTTGATTTTTTTTCCTGTACTGGTAATTAGTCTTTAGTTGTTCCAACAACTAATTGTACCTCTCAGTGTCTTAAAACGCTTACAATATCCAGTCTGAAAGAGAGAATTAGCAAGTACGTTATTAGTGGGTCATTTGTCAGTTGCCTGTGTTTCTTTTAGATGAATACGTATTGCGGTTGAGATGAATTCTGTGATTTCCATATATGTATGAAATCCAAGTAAAAATACATATCATTATATTTTAAGGGAGAATCATCGGTAAGGTTGGCTAAGAAGCAACCTAAACATATTCTTTAAAAATATTGATGAAGGATCATTGACAGTTCTTAGTAATTCTGCTTTTATAAGTGAATTGTGAGGGATGGTGTTTCCTGGCATTCTAACTGCTTTTGTTATCATTATTTACTGAATAAATGAGTTACGACCCCATATCACCGGGTAAACAGTAGTAGTATTTCCCTTTCATATCATATGAAAAAATAGTTATGAGGGTATTAAACTGTTCTAAAATACCTCACTAAACTATACGTGCTTGCCATTTAAGGAGATATTAGTCTTCAATACGAATGAAAAAATGATCACAAAATAGCACTTGGCTAATGACTGTAAATATTAATTGGACGCAGTCATTGTGCACACAGTTTTTCTGGTTAGGACAGGATTGTCCCAAAGGCCATACCCATACATCAATATAGTCCTGGAAACTTCTAGCAACTCCAGGGGAGAAATAACATTGGTAACCAAATGACATAATCCCTCGAATTGAATTCTTCTACTTGGAGAATTTTCCTTAACTCGAACATTTATTTCAGGAGGCATCACCCCTCGCATTCCTTGTCCCAGGAGTGCCTGTTATCACAGTGCAGGAAGCAGAGGACATCTGAGCTGTAAGCTTGGTAGACTCTCAGCTGCCTTTCAGTGGCTCAGGTTGTCTTTCCTCGCTCCTGTTTGGTAGGTTGTGATCAGAGCCTGAATATGAATATGGTATCCAGGGGAGATGTGTTGTCCCATCTGTTTCAGTGCCTGCTAAGCCAGATGTTAGTGATGCTCCTGTAGTACTGTCTTTTTCAATTGTGTGGTGAGCTTTTTGACTGCTTATAGAAAGCCTATAAGAAAGAGAAAAATATATTGGAAAATACTGACGTAAATTTTTATAAGGTGAGAGTAACCAAAAAGCACTTGTCAGGAGGTGGTTTCCAAGGAAAATTAAAACATGCTTTGAACAGTAAACAGTAAAGCCAGTGCAGAGATGCAGATGGACTAATTTTTTCTGCAGAAAGGTTCAGTTTTATGAAGCTCCTGGCTCTTCCAGTGATTCTCCCACCCTTCTGTTGTCTTGACCTGGTGGTGCTGGAAACCTTTTCTCCCCAAGCATGCTGAAGTTGTATATAGCAGAAGAAACTGTTTTCCCTTCTTTCCATCACAGTTTTTGTGACCTAGTTACTCCCTGAAGGAGTCTAACAAACAGCAGAGAACACACAAATGAAACGGAGACAGTCTGTCACTGTGTCCATTGTGGTTTCCCTGGCTGTGGAAGTGGAATATTGTATCAGGTGGTTTGGTCTAAGCACCAGTCTTTGCAGAATGGTTCGTGCCAAATACAGTCTCCATGTGTTAGAGAGTGGTCATATGTATGAGCCTCAACACATATGTTTGCTCTGCATTAACATGAAGGAAGGTAGAATAGAAACAGAGATAAATCAATAAATGTGCTGCCTTCGCCTGATGACTAGCATAATCATTATCTGGTTACTGCAAGTTGCAAGCAGTCTAATTAAAAAAATGTTTACACTCATGATTTGATCAAGACAATTTACACCCATTTTGGCAGCAATTACTGATATGTATCAGGCCTACTGGCTTGTGAAATTCTATTAAAATACAAAATTAGATACATTAACATATCCTTGCAAAAACCTGCAGGAAATATCATTTTCATATTGGGTAAAACAACAATGAAAGGAAATAAAGAATGAGCACCAAGACATATGGCATGCTGCAGTTCACTCTGCAAGCCTGGCTAAATACAGAAAGCTAACATTCAGAGAAGTCTGTCTTCTTCATATTGTTGTATTGTGTAAATGAGTATTGCTATTGACAGTAATGATATTTATATTAAGAGCATTCTAATCAGATAATTGGGGCTTTGCAGTAAGTGCTGTGCAAATGCAAAAGAGGAGGAAGATCTGTTCCAAGTGTAAGAAGCTTAACTTGTTAATGCATTTCATCTCTGTTCCTAGAAACAGGAGTAAAACATTTTTGGTAGATATGAGTTAACTGTGCATCATCTTTTGAGACAAAGTGAAGTGTGAGAAAACTACGTTAAATGTTTGAGATGAGATGTTTCAGCTATTAGGAATCCAGTGAGACACAGAATTAGATGCTATTCCATAAGTATTTTCAAAGAATCCCTGGTTTGGTAGGAAATTTAGTAGTTAACTACATAGAAACACAGTGGACCAATTTTTCTCTTGCCTTTTGATCCATGTACATCTGCAGGTACTTCAGACTTCATGGGTGTAACGGAATATTCCAGGCAGCAGATCATAAATAAGAACAGTGTCTAGACCAAAGATTGTCACTAATGAAATCTGTTTTCTGCACATCTGTAACAACCTCATAGGAAAAATAATGCCTTAACCAGAGTAAATGACCGTTTAATATTTAAAGTGGTAATGGGGTTCAGCTTAGAGCAACAGGATCATGGTGGCCAGTTTTCCAAAAGCACATCTTTAGGTTCCAACTTCATTTTGCTGAAGTTGGTGAACTAGAGACTATGCTTGACTTCCTTAGCAAGCATTGCCAAAACAGCTTACTGAGACTGTCATGTCAGTAAATAGTTGTGAACACGACGTGTTGAATGAGTTTCATTTTAAGGTTCATAGACACTGTTAGTTGCTGCCATACTAGAAAAGTGGATTGTAGTGCTGCACAAGGAAGATAAAAATGCATATAGCTGTAAGAGCATTCATTTGCTACTGCTGAACTGCATTTTGTTCTCTTTTGGTTTTAGCTTTGTTAAGCCCACACTTATTTATATCTACTGTTAATTATTAACACATTACCATTGCAAGTCATGGTATTGGTAGCTGCCTAGTAATCTATTTCTTCCCAATTGTATAGTTTCAACAGGCCATTGGATGTTCTCCTGAATTTCTCCCAGATCTTTCATTCACATGCTGTTAATTCACATTAAGTTGTGGTCAGTATTATCCTTCCTATCTGTTCCTTGGCATCTGATGTGGCTGCACACAGAAATCATCTGTCAGGCACTTTGCTGAGCTGTCTTCCATTCCTCCTGAGTGTGCCCAGAAGCTCCTTCCAAAAAAGTAATTTTTCTTGCTATGGGGGAGCTTCTGTAGGTTAAGGCATCTCCATTTTCAATAATTCCAGACATCTGACAAGTGAGTATCTGTGGTAAATATGGATTACATGCTCAAATTCAGCAGCAGATGAAAGATGATCCAGTAGAAGCAAGATAAAAATCGATTTTTCACTGCAAGTACTCTTTGTCTAGCCTGCAGATGTGCTAGGTAATTAAGCAAACAAAACAAAACTCTTCCCATCTGACTGTTATTACTTCTCTTCCTGTCTTTTTCCACTCTCCACTTAGTTTTCCTTTTCTAAGTATAAGGAAGGAAAAGTTGCATCCTTCATTGGGTCCTGTTACTATTATTATTGTGCCTGTAAACAAAAATTATCTTGGCAGTGCATTGTGGAGATTGGTTCCTAAACATACTATGAACAAGCATACATTATAAGCTTTCAAAAACATACTTTCTAGAAAACATCTTCAGATCAGAGGGGTCAATTCATCCTATCTGTTTGGTCCACACCTCATGTTAGGACTGGAAGTCAGGGTTGGGGGAGCACAAAACTTTTTTGGGAACCCCTGCCCAGGTGTTTGCCTTCCCTCAGTGCCTACCTACCAAAAGAGATGCCAAAGAGTGGCTTGGAAAGGTGCCCCAAAGCTGAAAAGATTGGGTCAGCCTTGTACTGGTTATAGGAACACTGATGTATGTGGGGATGCGGGATACTGCAGATATCAAGCTTCTCTCTTTGAGATGAACATTTTAAAATACAGCAGAAATGGGGGGGGGGGGGGGGGGAAGGTGCCATTGACTTTACTCCTGTATCTCTGAATTAGATGTTTTTGTTTTGAAGCTTTGCTTTCCTTGGGCCACCTTGTAGTATAGGAGCTGTTGGTGGGGAAAGAAAATCATGTAAATCAGTGAGTGTTTGATAATGTTCTTTAAACAAAATAAAGGAATAGTCTAAGGAAGTAGGTGGGGGCTATAATTGTGCAGATAATGGGCATGTGGCATGGGGGCTATAATTGTGCACCTAACAGGGATGTTGTGATAATATTAAAAGAGCTGTTGGTTTGTGAAATTCATGTACTTTAGATTCTAATTATGCAGCTGCCCGTGTATGCTGAAATGGAGCATCATGTTGCCAGGTCAGACCAGTGCTATATTAATGATTTCTCCCCAGCCAAAACCGTGGCAGATGACCATGTTTTTCTGGGAGGCAGTAACAGAATCATTCAGATGGCTATTTCAGCCTTTGTACCTTGGCTCAAGATTGCTGTCTTTGTGCTGTACGGTAGACTTTCTTTCAAATAAAATTGTTCTAAGGACAAATGGGTTACTAAAATATAAACAAAACCCAAGAGTTTGAAAGGGAACCTGCTGATTAAAATGTGCTGAGAACTAATGAGCAGAGGTAGAGCGAATACATTCATATTCCTCTGCTCGACTGGAAGTGACTAAAGTGAAGGAAACAAAATAGCTGCAACATGTAAAACATTTCCAAGAAGATCTTCACTGAGAATAAAAAGGTATTGATGAAAAACTAACAGCAGTGGTGTCTCCCAATCATTCTAGGACATCATGTTCTCTCTCCTCCATTGTGTGTAGGTAAATGAATAATCCGTGACCAACATGAGAATGTCTGGGAAGTGGAGAATTGGGATCGCTCAAGTGAGATGAGGGGGAAGTAGCCTCTGGGGAGTGTCACCATCCCTGGAGAAAGTTGCTTTCTTTTCAGTTTCTGCTGTTAATTTAATGGAGAGGAGAGACAACACTGCAGCATATTAAATTTGAATAATACAGATTTACTTGTAGATGGTGCAAACTTTAAAAAAATAATAATGCAACTGTATTGAGAATGCCGTTAACACACAGAGGTGGTCTTTTTTTCAAAGACAGGGTACCAGTTGAAGGTATGTAGCCTACTATATTTTAAATTCAGCTGGGAAAACCTCTGAAAATTGAAATATCTTGGTGCTTATTTAGCACACTTCAAGGATTTATGTGAAAGGTAGAGGTTACAGAACGAACACATCTTGGCTGAGACACGCTTGAGTGTGTTTTGTGTTTTGGTTTTGTCTGTCTTGAAAGGGAAGAGTCATGAAGAAATAAGAAATCAAAGTGTAAACACTTGTATTTCTATGTGTGTTCCTGTGTAGGAACAGGAGTACTTTGGACTTGTTTAAACCACCTGTGTCCCCATTCTATCCCCACAGTTTTACCAATACAATTGTTTTAACACAGCCTTGGACCAGCTAGGAAACTGATCAGTGTAAGACTGTCCTACCTAGAGATATCTTTAACCTTTATCAGTTCTCCAGTCCAGTTCATCTTCTAGCGCTATAAGTGTTTGTATTGAAGGAGCAGCATGGGAATGGGAACAGCCAGCTCAGGGAGGGTGGAGCAGGCTTAGCTCCCCCACCTCCTAAGGGACCTTTACTGCAAACACCAGAGTATTAATATTTGGGTGCAATTTCACTGAAGTTTAAAGTTCTCAACGTTGCAGCTAAAAGTGTGTCCGTTTTGATTGAAGGTACAAGAAGTGGAGTTTGTCAAGCTGCAGTCACGTTCAACCGTGTGCCCATCCCTCAGCTCCAGCCTAGCTGCGCACAGGGGAGGCTCTGCTGAGCCAGACACCTGCCTCCTCTGCAAATTCCTCAGCTCCCAGTTGCACTGATGTGCACGTTGTGTTGCTGCCCTGTGGAGACTGAGACTTGTGGCTTCTCACGTTCAATTTCTGAATGACATAAAGCTCTGTTAGATAAGTGAAGTGGGATGTAGAAAAAAATCCACTCTCCAGTGTAGATCAGCTATCACCCTGAAATGCCAGAAATATTTTTGTTGGCTGTGCTTTGTTAATAACCATGCTTATGGCATCCCACAGCATCTGAGAAGGAAAACTCATTGTCTATATGATGGAGAACTGAGTAGAGGCTGGAAGAAGGTGAGAGGGCGATAAAGAACATGGGAGCTTTTCCACACACAGATTTAAGTCAACTTTTAAATTCGTAAGGGATCAAGTCCTTGCAAACAAGCTCAAAGCTGGCTTGTTCTTAAGAAAATGTATGGAACAGGACCTGGATAAAGCACAGTGAACAATGTCAGGCTTGCCAAGAAGGCAAAGGTATAGAGAGTTCACATTTAAATGTGCTTTTAAAAGTAGATGTATATTTAAATCTAATGCTTCAGATCTAAAGGATGAACTTGCAATAACATGAACAAATTATCCCACTTTAGACAATTTTTAATGTATGCAGACATCACAGCAGCAATGTGCGATCACACTGATTCAACTTTAAGTTCATTGCAGTCCTTCAGCGGAAAGCCCGGGAGACTGAAAAAAGATTGTAGGATGTATTGTTGCAAGCCTATAGCCATCTACATCAAATAACTATAGTATTTTTAAAAATAACAGAAATAATTCTGGAGGAGTATAAAGTACCTACTTTAGACATGAGGAGAATACTACATTATTATCAAAAAATTACTAGTATTTGAAGTTAAAATGTTTCATCTGCATTATTTTTCTTAGATCATGATCTGCATCTTCGAACACAATTACAAAGCATTATGACAAGTAAAGCCTAACAGCAATTGAATTTGATTGCCTTAGTAATCAGCCTTTCTTCTTTCCAAATTGGAAGTCCTCTTTCTTCAAAGCTGGTTAGGTCTCAGAGGTTTAAGTGTGCTTCCATTTCAGGCTTGAGTATTGAACATGGCTGCAAGCTTTCCTGCAGCGGTTTTCGCTTTCATTACAGATGTTTTTTGAGATAGAGAAGTAAAAAGGGTAGAGATGGAAACTGGATGGCAGTATTAGTCCTGTTCCCAAATGACAGGAGGAGCTCAAGTGTTTTGCCAGATCACTTTTGCAGTTTTATGAAACCCTAGTCATATTCAAAAGGTGAAAGTGTAATTTGAAGACTAACTCATTGGTATTCACTATGTAAGTATGTCTACAAGTGTACCGTAAGCCCAAACTGGGGTATGGATGTGCTTGTCTGTTAGCTAGTAAGGTGTATTTACCCTCCCTTGCTTACCTAGCTCCACGGATGATTGCAAAGAGGCCATTAGTCTAAAATACTGCATTGCATACTTTTTGCTATCTGTTGCCCTTGGATTGGGGTCAGAGACAAGTCTCTGCACTTCTGTGAGTACTGCAGTGGTTTCTGAACCAGGTGCCTGATTGAGCTACAAGAAGTGGAGAGAGACACAGTAGTCTTGTCTCTTCAGTCTTAATGCTGTCCTAAATAAGCGTGCTTTGTTCATCACACAGTGAATCCCAAGAAATTTTATTCCATGAGAACAGGCCTGTAGCAGCCTTTTGAAACATGCCATAGCTGCTTACGTGAGCCTCAAAAATGTGGGACAGCAGGCAGTCTTTAAAACTGTATAAGCATAAGGCTGAAAAAAAAAATTTTTCTTCGGAAATTGGCTCTAAAATCTCCTCTTAAAAACCTGTGGCCATAGATCTTTGATTTGCAATCAAGGTGAGGGGCTCGCTAAAACTCGGTGGGTATAGTAAGTCACATTAGTCCTCAGAGTACATTTTCAGCAATTTAAATTACCTGAACATTTCTTTTTATTACAGATTATTCTTGATCTCTCTGTTTGTACTTCCGTGGATTTCAATAATAATGTAATATGAATTGATTTCTGTCCCTGAGAGCTCATGACAGACCTGGTTTCTTTGAAATGCTCAAATTGGTTATACTGTGTATCTCATGCAAAGCCAAAGGATAAAGCTAGCACCTAGATAGAGAGGTCAAAAACAAATCTCTTGTTGGCTTCCTGGTGATTTAAAATCTGCTGAAATGGTTAAGGTATTTGAGTAAGTGTTCTCCAGATTCAGGAGTATGGCAAGTAAGTTCTTGTTCCCCAGCAGAGGCTCAGAGGACTGATGCCAGATGCTGTGAGCTTCCTCTTTATTTACCCTCATCCCCATTCTGCTCAGCACCCAGGGGGTCAGGACTCAGTTAGAAATTGTTGGCTAACATATGACTATTACTAAAAAGCATTTATCTGAGCAGACCAATTGAAAATAGAAGTCAGATTCTCTCTAGCCTGTACTTTGGTTTTGGTTTGGGGTTGGGTTTTTTTCTTTTTAAGATTAAGTGGCATTGATTTTGTTCTGCATTACATTGTTGGACAAGTTTGTGTGTGCTGATGTTTGGTCTTGTCAATGGAAGTATTGTGGAAGACACTTCCTTCGTGGCGTGACTTTTTCTTCTTAGCCTGCTCTCAAGCAGAGCTGTCAGCTAAGGTGTCCCCCAGAACTCCAAAGCTGTCATCCTTTTCCATCCTCCATATCCCACTCGCTATAATCATGCTTTTCCTGTGCCTTTTCACTCAGACCACCATGTGTTCTCTCTGAACCTGTTTTTGTCTCTGCTGTTTGGCTGTCTTCAGTCTGTGAATTCTTCACAACTGAGAAGTGTGTAATATATTACATGTATATTATGCAATCTGCGTGTTCCGATTTAGAGTTACTCTGGCTTAAGATGACACAGATGAGTTTAAGATGTGGTCTTAACGCGTGAATAACATCCAAATGAAGAAATAAAAGATTGAAAGTATTACTCTTGCTTTAAACATGCTTCTAAACCAGCAGCTCATGCAACGTACACAGGTTGAATCCATTTTGATTACTAGGTAGTAGGAAACGCATTGACAGATGTTTTTCCAGATAATTCACGTAATCATTTTGCAAGGTATTAGTTGCAAAAGGGGCAATGAACTTCTCTCCCTGACTTACTAATCACTGTTAGTGTATTAATAACATGCCATTTTTATACTTGCCTTTGTGCTTTGCAGAGCTGTTATTCTGCCAGTTTTCACAGTGTGGATACCTTGTGCCGATACGTGTAATAGAAGTGTCAGTGCTACTCCAGTGTAACTACATGTTCCCATTTTTATGGGTTTCCAGGTTTATTCCGATTTACAGGGGACCAAGTCATACATACAAGATACAAAGGCTGACAGAATCCACTTGTTACTCGTTCAGAATACAGGCGGTCAATGATGCTGGGGAGGGACCTTTCTCAGAAGTATGTACCTTCTGCACAACTAAGTCAGTCCCACCTGCAATCAAAGGTATGTAATAAATTTTTTTACATACATGTAAGTAACATGTAATTATTTAAGTAATTGGTAAGTATGCAGTGAGCTTGTAAGGGTTAACATAAACATGTGAAAAATCAGTTTGTGCTGCTTGTATATTTCTGAGAATTGTGAAGTTACATTATGGTGGGAAGCTAAATTATCAGCAAAAAAAATCATGTAAACAATATAAATGTTATACCAACCACTGTTGTTACACATAAACTGTTAAAATGCTGCTGCTAACAATAATGTTCACTAGGGGATTGCTCTGGATTACTGCAGCAATTCTGTAAGGGATGTAACAGCTGTAGTGTATGTGTGTACATACCAACTTAAGCATTAGTAAAGTTTAATGTTTTTAGTTGTGTAGGTGGTGTTCAGCATAGAAGGTCAGTTTATTTCTCCTTTGATGTATAAAATTAATTATGATATTTCACATACATAAAGCATTAGATTTAGAACTCACTTAGCATGAGTTCCACTAGAAGAACAAAAGGCCTAATTAAATGAACTTTTATAAAGAAACGTCTTTTACTATGTGTAAATTTTGGCCTAAGTAATTTTGCTCCTTTCTTCCAAGGAGAATGATTATAAAGGCAGCGGATTCATTGTGTCGGCTGTCAGATAAACTGAGCTGAAATCAGATGCACTTTTTTTTCCTGTGTACTTAGAACTCCTTTGTCAAGTCAGTACCATTTACTGCAAGAAGCAGCAATTGGTAGTTTGTCAGAGAGGTTTCATTTGCTCCACTATATTTAAAATTTGGCTTTGCTGATTTTGACACCATTTGTAATCAAAGATTTAGAGAGGCGAGAACACTGCTGGGGTGTAATTTCCCTAGTCCCTAGGTTAGCTGCTCTGAATCACCACCAGGAAGAACAACACTCTCTAGCACAGAGAGAATGTTGGGAGACTGTCTTCAGTACGCTAAAATCAGCATATGTCAGAATCCCACCTTCATTTCTACCTGGATATCCCCAGGGTTTTGGCATTTGCTTCAGTGCTGCTTCTGGAAGAAGATACCTGTATGTGTTTAGTCTAAAGTTTGAGGGTAAATACACTTCCCAATGGTGAATTATCCTGGTTCATTCTATCAGGCAGTTGTAAGATCTGCCACCCAGCAAAGCGAAGGCAGCTCGTGCTGGCAGAACCAGGCTGGTGTGGGTGCAGGTAGCAGACAGGGTGTGCTTCACACTGTTAGTGTCTGCACATTGTCAGAGCGCCTGGGCACAGCTGCCCACCGCTCGTGGATGCTGAGTCCATGTTGCTGTTGCTTCTCTTAGCTGCACTAAGCAGGTAAGACTAGCACAGGGATGCTGGCATGCACTGTAGTCACATTTTCATTTTGCTGGATAGAAATCAGTTTTCTGAAATTCAGATCTCACCTAGGTTTTTGTTTTGAACTCCCTGCCTGCTTATTTAGTTCCTGTTAAATATGACTCATACCCTCGACTGAATATCAAGCAGTTAAGATACGGAGCAAATACCAGGTCGTGTGTGGGCTGGGACCACAGGTACATGACAAAATACTGGCTGGAACAGAGAAAAGGGCACAACAAAAACTGCGTTAGTGAACACTGCCATGGGAAGGTAATGCTGTAGGGAAAAGAGATCTGTTGAGGAAAAATGATGATGTTGATTCCCTTCCGTGTTTGGAGCAATACAAAGGAATGTATGTGATAAACTTAGTACAGTTTTTCATGTATCATAAGCACATGTTTATTCTCCTATAAAGTATCCTAGTTACTTAGTGATGCCAACCCTTAAATAGTATTATAAGTGTCAGACAGAAGTCTACATGTATCAAGGTGAAGGATGGAAGGAGGAGGAAAAATAATTGAGAATGTTGTCAGCTGAGATGAAGGCATCTATTATCAGTCTCTCAACACTGGCAGATGTGCAGAGAGAAGCAAATGGATATTGATTACATTTGGGTCTGCGTACGATTCACGTGTTCCTCTTGGGTGGTAACAAATTAGTCTAAAATTCACGTAATGTATGCAGCAGCAGCAGCATTTGTTTCTTTGATAGGCTCTCCTGTTGTCTGTTTTTGTAGAGCTGGGAATTGCCTTTAACAAGCTCATGTCCTTGCACGTGCACATGTTAACCACTTGGTAAAGTGTTCAGCACTGTTGTTTTTCCTGGTTTCATTTTTTTTGGTCATGTGCTTGTTTGCTTTTCCTGCTCAAGAGGTTGGTGGACCCTGGATGCTCTTGCAGTTGTTTTGATGCCTTCCAGTAGCAGATGCTTAGTTGTACATATAAACATGCTGCCGCTGTTAGCACTCTGCTCAGCTCACCTGCAAGCCTGCCATCAGGCATCGTACAGCATCTTCTGGCTTTCAGCTGGTGAGAGATCCTCTCCCAAGGACATTCTTTAGAGTTTCTCTAGAGTTCTGGTGAAAGCACTAGTCTAAGCCTGGCTAGAAGTAGCAGGTCTGATCATCTGAATGTCAGGCTCAGAATTAGATATGAGTCCAAGTCTTTAAAATTATGCTTATAATTTTGCTTCACAAGCTGGACTTCATCTCTAATACAGAAGATTATTTAGCTTCCCTTCTCACATTCCTTCTCCTATTTTTTCCTGAATGAAACGTTTGATATTATTCCTCACTTCCAGTGACACGTAGCATGGGATGAATATGCAGACATCTCCACTAGCACAGGTATTTGCTCAGAACTTCACGAAATTGCTGCTTTTATTAATTAGTGTAATTCATGAATTGGCTTCTGCTTTGAAAAGATCAGTGCACAGCATTGCAATTGAATTTTCAAAGTTCAAAGTTTTCTATCACATCCACTCCCCTCTCCTAGCAGCTCACACAGCTGACAGATGAGAGATGCGGTAACAGTTTACTTCCGCAGAAGTGATCTGGGTCCTGCAGTAAACTTGTTAAGAGCTTGTTAATCAGCTCGAAATTTCACCCAATTTTCTGTGGATAGTGTTTGTTGTTGTTTAATACCAGAAGATTTCTGAACTGCTTAATCAGACAAGACTGTCCTAAAATAAATAAGACTTAAAAGGTTTATTTCTTTCATACAGTGGTGATGACAATTTGATTTTTGGGTCATATAAATACAATACAGGTTATGTGCTACTAACCGCTGTGATCTCCCAAAGTTCTCTTTTTAAAATGTTCTCGTGTATATTACAGTGCACGTAAAATGAGTAAGATTTCAATGCAGTCTTTATATTAAACGTTAATGCATTTCATTCTTTATTGTAGCCCCTCGAGTGACACAGTTGGGAGCAAATGCCTGTGAAATTACCTGGGAAGTGGTCCCACCCATGAAGGGAGATCCTGTTGGTTATGTTCTGCAGGTACTGGTTGGAAGAGAATCTGAATACAAGCAGGTAGGAAAATGGTCTTGTTTTAATATTGCTAAATTGATGATATAACGGAAATGTTTCTGAACATTCGCTGTGCTGCTTCTTTCTACTGTATTGAATTACACCCTATGGTGATGTGTCAGGTGAACTTTGGTAAAGGCTGAGTCAAAATTAAGAGCTGTAATAGGTTGTTTTCTCCCCCGAGGGAGTATATAGAACATCATTATCTTATTGGAGTGATTTGCACTCTCTCCATAGTTAATCACTATTTCTAACTGAACTAACCTTTAAAAAGTTACAATTCTGTCCACCCATGCTTGCTTCTGCACTGGCTGGTGCTATCCATTGTCTGAAGATGAGAAGATTAAGTAGGTAGATTATCTTCCTCGTTTACTAAGCCAATATCAAGACCCTCCATCAAGAATTTCAGTCAAATACTCATTGGTTTGTTCAGCCATCCTGCTCCTACCTAAGGATGCGTGGATGTGTAACTGCTGTGTATCAGCTGCCCCACAGAAGAGACTGTCCTTTCTTGCACTGTGGAAACAAAGTGAATGAAGTATGGCTGATCCTTCATTCTTGTCTATCTCGATTAGAGATCACAAGTGGACATTTCCTCAGAGCGCATGAAATGGAACGCTTCACTGACAGCTAGATCTCTTATTTCATTTATCACATCTCTGACTGTGTGATTTACAGTGCACTTCATCTGTGCCCTGTCTTCTCCCTGTCCTTTCTTTCATTGTCATACAGATTCCAAATAAGTCCAAATTAGGAAATAAGACATGTTTAACCTTAAATTAAACTCTTAAAAATATGAATAAGATAGTATGTTCTTTGCAACTGTGTCTTTGTTCCTCCTCAGTCTATTTTTGAGTTACTGTGAATTAATGAATTATCAAAAATAACATAAATAAATGCAAGACAATTCATGGGGGTGCTAAAGATTCAAAAACGTAACTATTGCTTTTGTCAGAGAACATTTTTGGTGCTGGTATAGGTAATAAAACCTCTGTGAACTGTGTTAGCCTCATAATGTCAGTGGTAAGTGGATTAAGTGGACCCATTTTGGTGTTGCCTGATTTACAAAGTAGCCTTGATGTATAACCTCCAGTACAGCTTTAGTAAGCATAGCTTCAGTGCTTAACATGTTCTGGATGTCCTTGGGAGAACTGGGCATGGCTTCATGTTCCTTGCAGCTAGGTGATGGTTTAATCTTCTGTTTTGCTGATCGAGGATGCCAATTAAACTTAGACACCAGAGTGGAAAGAGTAGGCTTATTTTACTGCTAATAATTAAAGGATATAACCAAGTAATACAGAAAATAAGCAATAAGAAAAATACAGAATAGTACACGTAATTATTATTACATACCGTTAATTATAGAAGATAAGAATAAGCAAGGCAATGCACCTAATCATTACTACATGATGGGGACAATAGTGATTAAGAAAGATACATCACCACTTGCATACGTTACCAACATCCAGATCCGCAGTTGCTGGGCAGCCCCAGTTGCAGTGAGAATTTGGGGAACCTTTCCCTGCAAGTGGGAAATCCTATGTGATATGTCCGTCCGAGGGTGAGGTGTCCAAAGTTGCAGCAAGAGGGTCCAGCCTTATATACCCAAAAATCAGCCAGTCAGAATGGCTTGCACTTTTCTTTGAGCGAAAATACCTGGTTTCATCGTCCTGTTGGATTCCACCCAAAGCCTGGGCGGGGCTCGGGGGGGAGAACCAAGGGAGTTTCTAACAAGGCCAAACACTTGGGTTCTCAGCTTTGAACAAGGCTAAACAAGGGAAGTTGGATACACATTCTCACAACATTTCATCCTCTCTACGGATTACATTTTGCCTAAGCTACATCTTTCACTAGTGAGCGTACATATTTCATTAATGATCAGATACTGATTAATAAACACTAATGGTAATACAGATTTTACTAATTAGAAGATACTAATAATGGATAACACTTGGTTGTAAGGTTCATCTAGAGGTCAACTTTGTTTCAGGGCCTATTATTCAGGCCCTAGCACTACATCTTTGCAATCAAGAAGTTGTGGCATGAAAAAACCCAGCAATAAAGGAAATAAAATTTAATTTCAGGGTCTGATATTGAAGGTCTTTGTTTCTCATGAAGTATGACCCTGATGAGGGGTGTTTTGCTTGAATTTTCACAAGTAACTCACTAGAAGAAGCTCCTGGCTGGGATGCTCAAAGCTGACACTGTGACTTCTGTAGTTGAGCTGGCTGATAACCACCCATGGAAAAGAGGGAGAGTTCCACTCTTTCACCTTCTCAGAAATCAGTTTCACCCAGCAAAATTATTTATCTTCATCATGAATGTGGGTGTTGTCTCAGCCCTGGGGCACATTCACTGACTTAGTGTCCATTAGTTGAGCTGCAGTAGCTGTGTGCATGCTCTTAGCTCCGATTATGTGAATAGGAGATAAAATATATAAACATCTTTCAGTGATTTTCTGGCTAATGCATTTCATTTTACCATTGCTGTGGCATGCATGTGATCTCTTGCTACTATTTAGCTGAAAAGTAATGGTGGTGGTATGTTACTTATGTTTGAAGTGCAAGTCCTAAATTTACTTTTAAATCTGTTTTGTTCCCGGCAAGTGGCATATATATTTTGCATATGTATCTCAAGGGGCATATTATATTAGAGAAGTTTTACAAATTGTTTTGAAGGGTTGCACAAATGAAAAATACTGTAAATATTCAGGATATTAAATACACCCATGAGAGAGAACAGTGTCTTAAGTGAATGGAGCTTCTATAGCAGTCGTCAGTGCATTTTGCAGGATCCAGGGATAGTGTAGCTTGATGAGGAGATAAACAGCTGCATGAAGTAATTTTTTATGTCCCACTGTCATGGACATAAATGTAACAAATAGCTATTTATGGGCTGTGCAAGACTTCATATCACATGTAGGGTTGCTCATCCTCAGATGCTTTCCCCTTCAAGTTGGAAGGGACCCATAAGGTCCATGTTTTATACCAACTCAAACACAGATGAGTTCCACAGAATAAAAATCCACTTTTAAAATCACTTTAAAATTGAAACTTTTCAACTAATGAACATATAAAACTGCTTTTCTTTTACAAGGCTGTAATCCTGTCAATAGTCAGATCACTCTATTTGCAGCAATTTAAAGGCAACTGTTTAAGGCAAGACATTAAACAGTTTTAAGCAGGAAGAGATGTTACAAACTCATGCAACCATGTCTCTGTGTCTACTCCCAGTTGATTTACTTCAGATGAATACAGCTGTTAGGTGACCAAAACCAACTTCCTCATTTTATCTTAAAGCCCTAATTCTTGCTTTCAGTGTTTAAATGAATAAAGTTCCTGTGCAGGTATATCCTGGAGCAGAACAAACCAATTAGAGGGTAAAGCACTTACCATCTGTAGAAGTGACTATGCATAGCAAAAATCAAGATGATGATGCATGTCAGTCTATTTTTTGTGTAGGGAACAGGAGAATGTTTGATATACATCTGAGTTTCTCCCCCAGGAAATTTTACAAAGACATTGTTATTCTGACAAACTTATTAGGAAGATGCCAGTATGACTTTTGTGATACTGGCTTAGCATTCATATTCTGTTACGTTTTTTAAAATAATGTGATAGTGTTTTACTGACAAGAATGTTGTGTGCTTCACATAGTAGATTTTAGTCTTTTCATCTAGCTTGGGAAAGGAAGATCCTATCATTGTGAAAACTGAGATAAAACTTCTTAATGATGATTGAGTTTTCAGAACACGACTACATCCTGTTACTATTTCGGGGACAGTTGTGCACACGGAGTGGCACGGTGTTGAGCACAGGGTTTCCCTAGACTCGATAAGAATGCTCACAGAAATCCTTACTCAGGCGGCACAAATGTGACACTTGATTCCTATTTCTGGGAAAGTTTGACTTTACAGATCTTGATCCAGCTCTTTGCTGGGAAGCCCTGCAGAAGGTGCAGAATGCGATGTTTTCCCATGGTAATTTCATTAATAGAAGAAAAAAATCCATCTGAACGCTGTGTCTGCCTCAGTTTATTCCAGCACAGAGTTGGGTGCACACTGAAGTAAGTGGCTGTGTTTCACATCCCTTATTCACACAGCATAGCTCTTTAGTACACAGCACTGACTCTTCTGGAACTGCCTGTAGGCCCGTATAACACCTGTAGGGGGTTTTGTGTCTGAAGTAAATAAATATGGAAAACTCACTATGAAATAAAACAGTAATAGGAGAAAACAAAGTCTTATTAGCCATCTGTTAACTCTCAAAGTTTGAGCTCCTTATTAATCTATTGCTCTGTGTGCCATCCTAGAGATGAAGCTCTCGAGATGTAAGAACACCTAGGAGCAGACCACAGGTCTGTACTTGCACCTCAGTTATGTTGTAGAAGCAGATTCAAGTTACAGGAAATAATCATCTTCATTAATTTATAAATTAATAAGCTAAATCACTTTAGCATTTCCTTCTCCTGCTTCAGCATTAGCCACTGACATGCTTTTGGGTAAAGCTATAGTTTCTCTTTAGATCATCACATCTGAGCCATTTCCCCATCCTGTAGCCCGATGTATGCAGCCCTCCATGTCCTAAAAGCCACTGATTTTTCCACTATTTGACCTAGCAGAAGTGGTGTCAAAGTACTCAAAAGCCCTTTTTTTCAGACTGGAGCTATAGCCATCCCTGCCCTCCTGGGAGAACATGTTGTAAATATTTCTCTGCTGAAAATTATCTGAAGAACTGGATTTGTAGGAGCTAAACAGATAACAATTTAGCTCCCTAAAAAGTGTGTTTAAAAAATATTAAATACTCATTTTCCTGTTTCTCAACAGTGTGTTCCTTTTTGTGTATTTGTATGCTCTATCTGTTCAGATACTTCAAAAAAGCAGTAGCATATGACAGTTCTTTTTAGGAAATCAAATTTTTGTTTGTTTACGAATCAGGATGTAAATCAGCAGATTCCAGGAATTGGTGGCCCAGGTTTGGTTTTCTGTTTCTTTCACTTTCATCTAGCAAAGCTTACTCAGTCAGAACTTAGCTTTAAAGTGTGTTTAAAATCATCTCTAGCTTTGCATAGTTTTAATCTGGAGTTAGGGGAGCAGGTTGGGTTGTGCAGCTCTAGCAGAAGCTGAAGCTTGGGATAACGGTCATAACACTCTGCAGCCTAACTTTTAGTTTCCCAGTTGAGCAGCTCTGGGGATCAAATCACCAAGGAGCCAGCTCTTCGTAAGAGCTGAGCGCAGGAAATAAGCTGAGCTTTAAAGCTTCTTTAGCCTTAAGTTGTTTGCCAGTTGAGACAAAGCGTTCTACCTTTGAAATTTCTGAATTTGGAGGCAGTGGTGTTCCATCAGCTTCTGCCACAACTCTTCTGGGAGAAAACTGTCCCCAAATGCTTTCCAAAAGAAGAGATATGGGGAGGGTACACTGGGTGTGTAAAAATCTCCCAGCAATGCAGTGGGAAGCCTGCTCCAGTCTGCACCAAGAGGTGGACGCCTGTGAGAACCCAGCTGGTCTTACCAAGCTCTAATTTTTATTATTGTTTTTTCTTTATTTGTGTCTCTGTAGACACGCAGTCTCTGAAATACATTCAGTACACTGTTAATTTGTGTAAAGCTCTGATCAGCAAAAAACTGGTTTTCCTTCTCTATTTTAAGTAGCAAGTCAAAGGCACTTGTACTGGTTACATGCCAAAATAGAACATAATTGTCCAAAATACAACACAATCGTACAGCAGGCATTGGCATATATTATTAATGCTACTTGCGTGGAGTATTTTCTCTGCCTCCTGATGCTAGTTTTGTGTCCTGAGACGGAGCAAATATTTTTCTTTCATTAGAGTTTTTCACCCTGCAGAAGGTGATCAGAGGGACTCTTGTTTGCTTTGTTTAGGAGACAAGGCTGCCCGTACTAAAGGGTTTATGAGCATCTCAGCAGTGGAGTGAGTGAAGTTGATTCTGAGTTTTGATAAAATAATAAGCCAGTTTCTGAAAGAGAAATCTGTCAGATGCCTTAGAAGAAATTAATCCTTTCAAGTGGGCATGGTTTCTAAATGGATTGAAACCTGCGTCTGGTTCCTGATCTTATCACCATACAGAATAGGCTTTTATTAATTAGTAAATACACTGGTTATTGCAATGGAGCGCAACAACCAGGTGAGGTTATCTTACACTCTCCACTGTGTTGCTTATAGGGCAATTGTGGCTGTCATTTTTATTATTTGGAAAAGATGGAGGGAGGTTGGAATTGTTTAATGACATCGGTGAAATTGAGTTAATGCTTGCCTAGAGGAATTCTGAGCTGTCTAGCTTGATCAGTAGGATCAAATGCCATAACAGGCTTCAGCAGAAGTATTTATTACTTGTGATGATATTTTCATAGAGGGAACCAGGCAAAAAGCTCATTGTGTTTTTATTATTTTCTCGGGTGCCTAAACAGAAAAGCTGTTTTTAGGAACTAAAAGTTATAAATTGGATCGCCACTTTACTTTGACTTGTTGGCCACCAAAGCATAATGTGCTACATATAAAAAACCATGCTGCTTTATACAGTTATATTTGGTTTCATATTTGTTTAGCAAATTTAAAGACCTTATACATAATTATCAATATTTTTTTTTCTCTGTTGTCTATGTGAAGTCCATTCATAGAGTGTAACTGTGTTCACAACCAAGCACACATCTTTGTGCTGAGGGCATCCTGCGTTGACTTAGCCTGGTGCTACTGCAGGCAGAATTGAGCTGGAGCCAGTAGTGTCTCCAAGGTGCTCGCTGCAGCCTGTTGTGGAGGATGTAGAGGCTACTGTCAGAAGTGAATGTCAATTAAGAACAATCATTTTTTACCTCTTACTGAGAAAGGACATAGGCCCACTGGTGTGAAATACTCAAATCAAACCACTGAAAGCAGGACAATTTCCACCACCTTCCTAGCTCTAGTGTGGGAAATGTTTTGTCTTTATGATTAGTGAATATTAATTCATGTAGTCAATGTACTTTCGACTATTTTTCAAACTTTCTTTAAAAATGCACTCTTCTCTCACTTGACTGTCTGGCCTTTTTCTGAGAAGTGCTGTTGAGTAGCTGGCTTGAGTGAACTTGGTCATCTGTATTTATTAGACTGTAATGAAGATACAGGTCTTTGATTTAGCCAAACTTAGCCTCCAGTTACACTGGCATTCACCACCCTGACAGAACAAAACAAGTAAAAAACCAATTAAATGGACAGGTTTTTTTCAGTGCAAAGATAGGTTGTATAGATCCTATCATTAGTATTTGTTAAATGTAATTTGCGAAGCTCAGATTGTAAAATCTTTATTAAATGTCATTATTTGGATTTTACTAGATTTTTATTTTGGTTTAAAAGTGGTCATATTGGTTGCAAAGGATTATTTACGGCAAAGGCAGGTAGACCTTCCCTGATTATACATGTCAAAATTAAATTAATAATTGCAACAGGAGCAGAAAACATACCTTGCTTACAGTTGTTTTGTAAGGATAGATGCTTTGAGTTACCATGGCTCAGAGCCTAAAGAAATGGGAGCTAGGTAAGTCCTCTGAGTAGAAGAATCCTGACTCTGGTCCTGTGAAAAAACACATCCTTATTTAATTACTCTCTTGAACCTACGTTTACGTGCCAAATGCATGCAACTTTTCTTTGCATGATCACTTATATTTGGGAGTAAGCTGAAGTATTAACCACCTACAAGATGTAGTATTAATGATGGACTGAGTGGAGGACAGTTGCCCACAGCAAGTGGGTATTAGAAATGGAATTGCTGTTGGAAAAACGAGTGGCAGAGATGTTCTTGGGATGAGGTATTCTTTGCAAACCGATGTTTCAACCTTCACGTTATTTCTGCAGACTGCTACAGCCCTTGCAGTTTTGTTTTCCCTGCAATTACTGTAGTACTGTAACTTAATGACTCACTTCTCATTGGTGTTGGGAAGACAAAGACAACAAGAAAGGCAATGGTGCATAGCTGTAGTTAATCAGAGAGATTTATGGTATGAATTTGTTGTATTCCTGTCGATTGAGCTACAGTGAATTTCCTGTGAATGCTGAGCATACTTGAGGAAGGTAACATAATTTTGTTTAAACATTGCTTCTTCCTTTATGCCTTGGGGCCAAGAAACATGAGCCAGTTAGAGGACTTCTACTTAGTCTGGAAACTCAGTGACCATCATTCAAACTATACTTGGAAAAACTGTGAAAGTTTAAGAGGAGGGGAGAGAACGAATGAAAGAAAACCCTTGATCTTTTGTCCCAGACCTTCTCAAGAAATCAGCGACTGGCTTTTTAACTGAGGGATGAGTCTCAGGGGCAAGCATGGGCAGGAAAGCTGGACTATTAAGTGGTGTTTAGCTGAGCATATCTCTTCTTTTTCCTCCTGTATTTCTTACTCCAGAGTAATGCACAGGATGTCCTCTATCAGCTCAGGTTTAATTTCCCTCTTGTTACCCTTTTCTAAGTGGAGTTCTTCCCTCTGGGAGGGAAGAACCTCCTGCAGCGAAGAGAAGGAAAGCGACTAAATGAGCAGAAGAAGTATCTGAACTTCAGGATGTTGTTATTTCCAGCAGACACAGGCACTTTGTGACATGTTCTTCATTTCATAAAATATCAGTTTCAACAACCGTTATATAAATTGTTGACTGGTTATTTGTTTTCAGAGTTCATAAATGTTTCCAATGGTCTTTTTCCATTTAAGTCACAAAACTGTCTCTAAGATACTCAGTTATCTCTCTTCTTTCTCATATTGTGACTCATGCTC
This sequence comes from Strix aluco, assembly GCF_031877795.1. Taxonomy (NCBI): domain Eukaryota; kingdom Metazoa; phylum Chordata; class Aves; order Strigiformes; family Strigidae; genus Strix; species Strix aluco. Next base: position 25,338,331 of record NC_133939.1, on the reverse strand, counting down.
TCAGAGTCATGCGGTACCTACATTTGATTAATATAAATACATGGTGGGTTTGGATTGCTAAAGAACCAAATACAATGCAACCAAGAGGAGCTTTTTTTATAACTTAGTAATATTTTATTGTTTCCACAATTCTGAAAGTGTAATTTCTGGCAAGATTGCTGACTCTTGAGAGAAATGTGAGGGAAAGTACATTAAAATAATATTTGTAACCAATTTTACAATTATACAGTGAATGTCTGGCAGTAACCTTAGTTTGCAGGTTTTCTTCCTTTTGGTGCCAAACACGGTGCTTATGTCTTAGACATGTTTTAGGCATAGAGTCACATTTTAAGAGTACAGAAATATCTCTGTAGTATTTATCACACCCACAGAAGATGAGTACATCTTACGGATGATATGTTGTCTGAAGTCTTGTCTGTCCTTGTGTGCACTGACTGTTGAACACTCTGTATTGAGACCTTTCCTGGTTGGACATCTCTTACATAGTCCTCCACATGCCTCTATTTTTCCAAAACCTGCATTGACCTAGCGAGTTCCTTCCCTTGAGAGCTGCAGGAGTGTTTCCTTAAGAGACTCAGACTTGACTTAACTTTCTAGCTCGAATCCTTGCAAAATCTAACATTACTACTTTTTAAAATTGTTTGATGCTGTGAAAGGAGGATGAGGTTGTCTTGCTCTTTGCATTTGACTGTGCTCGCTGTTTTGTTTTGAAGGTGTACAAGGGAGAAGAGACCACATTCCACATCTCAGGCCTTCAAGTCAACACAGACTATCGGTTTCGCGTCTGCGTCTGCCGTCGGTGCTTGGATACCTCACAGGAACTTAGTGGACCTTTCAGCCCATCTGTTGCCTTTATGCTTCAGCGAAATGAGATCATGCTTGCAGGAGAGATGGGAAGCATAGATGATCCTAAGATAAAGAGCATGATTCCTACTGATGAACAGTTTGCAGCCCTCATTGTTCTTGGCTTTGCAAGTTTGTCAATTATATTCGCCTGTATATTACAATACTTCTTTATGAAGTAGAGAATTCAATGGAAGTTTGAGATACAAATTTAACTAATGCTACGCATTATAATCCACACATTTATTCAGATATTCCTTTTTTTGAAATCCTTTTGTTCTACCATACATTTTATATACTTCTCTTGTTTTTACAGTTCTAGCTTGAAGAAAGATAAATCAGTGTTTTGATGCACCTTTTTGAAATTCAAAACTAGGAAGTGGTCAAACTGGAGAAATAAGCAAATCAGATACCAAAAGCAAGATTTTTTTTTTTTCCTTCACAGTTTCAAAATTGTCACCAATTTGCCTTTTCAACATTTTTTTGTTTTTTTCACTGAAGTTCATACAGCCTCTTATTTTATCTTATTATTTAGGAAATTTTAATCATGAGTCACTTTTTTGTCTCTTCTTTTTCCTTCTAAACATTAGTCACAAGTGTGTATAGTGGTAAGACTAGAATTCAGTGTTAGTCAACAGTACCAGGTTTTCCTTGAACAGTATTAGCAATGTTGCCTATGAATTAATCACTACATTTGCCCCAGTTTTTTCAAGATAAAATGTAGGTTGTTATTTTAACTGTTTAGTGCATTTAAATCAGAACAATATCCTGCAGTTGAAAAACCTTTTTAATTATCTCTTATTTTTACAGTTACAACACTATAAACTGCCTGTATAAGAAATCAAATAACCAAACTGCATATAAATTATGAAGCATTATAGATTTTTTTTTTACCATTTTGATTCCTAGCAGTAATTTTAAGAGGGCATTGTGCAATAGTTAGTTATTCCCGTGTTCAGCTATTTAAAAGCTGCTTTAACTTGTCTGTTTGTCACTGTATATAACTATTCCTAATCTAATACTAGATATTATTCTATTATGTTCAGCCTGATTTATATGATTAGAGCTGGTGACAGCTTACTGCCTCTACTGAATTAGGTGAGATTAACACTCAATGTAAGCAAACTTTACTGTCAGTTGATCTTTTTTATTATAATTATTATATTTTTTGGAGGGGTATCCATTTTATGGAATTTTCTTGGAGGTATCGGAAATTAGATCTGTTTATTTTAAATACTTTAAATGGGTGTCTACGCTATTCTTACCACAGGGCTAATTGAAATAACTTGGTACATGGCAAAATTCAGATGAGAGTCTTGCAGAGGAATAGTCCCTACTCTGATGGGAGTGTCCCCCCTCCTGCCTGCTCCTTCCCAGACACTCATTTTAATCCATCAAGATACTAGATTTTTAACTCTGGAGTCATTGGGTTATTTATACTAAGTCAACATTGTGCAAGTACCTCAGGGACATAAATGAGCTGGAGGTGCAAATAGATTCCAAAAGGGTGCAACAGACACAGTGTATTTCCCTGCCTCTTGTTTTTGTATATTTTTGCTACTTGGTTTTGCTTTTGTCCTAGCTATTTTGTGCTCTGTCTCCATCGTCTTAAGATTCAGTGTCCTGTACTAGCATAATATTCCCTTAACCAAAGTAATGGGGAAAAACAACATTATTTTTGTTTTAGGTTTATTTATACTATATACTGCATACAGTACTTTAAATACCAATTACAGTGCAATCTTTTATTTATTGTAAAAAAATAAAAAATAAAAGTGTACTTATGTACTAATCCCCTCCCCACCCTCCCCGTAGCATGTTATATTTTGTCTGTTTTATACTGTTGTACTTTAGGTCAACTTTTTACCTGGCAGCATTCCTAGTATTATTAATCTTCTTACATTTTCTTGTGTTTTTGAAGATGGGAGCATCTAGTACATAAAATGCCAAAAAAAACCATTATCAGTGATTCAAACGTTTACATGTATCCAAAAACATAATCATCTCTGGAAAGAAAGTGCTAAGATCAATGAATTATTCTGTGTGCCTCTCTAGATGTAGCAAATATTAGAAATGTTCTGTATTTTGTTATTGACTATAATTAGTTTAATTTAGCCTTGCAAACTAATGGCATTGAGCTAAATATATATATTTTTTTGTTTTTGCCAAAGTCATGGCTTGTCAAATTTATTTACATCTTATTTAAATTTATTTGTGATATGAAACTTTGTGACCTTGCATCTGTATTTTGTGAGCAAAGCATATACAGCTGTTTTCAGTGGAGGAGAAAAGAGTGTATTTTTTAAAACAATGAAAAGACCGCTAGTTTGGAAACCCAGAAATTTGAATAGATTCCTTTCCTTTATTTTTGGAATATTATTTCAGCAGTGCTGCTATGAAATCCAAGCGTGACACCTTTTTAAAAAAAAACCTGCTTTAATAATGAAAGAAAAAAAACCACCTTGCTTTAGATGATTTGAGCAATTTTGAAAGTTTGAAATACAAGTGATACTAAAAGCATCGAGCAGAAGTGTGGAGAAAAGCAATTGGTTACACTTGAAGCATTTCTGTCACTGCTAATTAGTTTGGTGTCCCTTACAACCATGCTAACGAGAACACCCAGTCCAACCCTGAGGTTATCGGAGAAAGTATTCTGTAGGAGTTGGGACAGGCCCTAAATAAGTTAATTTGACATTCTTTTAGTTTGTATATTCTGCCATAGTGATTTGATGGTCATTCATATATTAACAAAAGAATAAAGCATCGGGGATGTTAAACCATGGGGGTTCTGACTGCCGTCACCGCTGAGCCACCGTTGCTGATGCCTTGTCTTCTCCCGTACGTCTTTGTGCCCTTTGATCCAGCAGGATCGGGCCTTGAATCCAACCCGGGGGCTCTCAGCTCTCAAAGAAATTATGAACCACAACAACAAAAAAGAAGTAGAATGAAACACTAGATATTTAAAGCCCTTAAGGAAGGAGAGAGATGTTTTTATATTGTTCTGCCTTTTTCTTTATGAACTTGAAATGTTTTCTAATCCTGTTTGTTGGCTATAGTAGCTCAGTATTCAGTGTCACGATTGAGAAGTGCCCTAACTGAATGTGTATGAACTTTATCCTTGCACAGTTCTTTAAATTGAAAAAAAAAAAAAATAAAAATGTTTTTACCTCACTATGGGAACATACATTCCAAGCTTTTCAACTTTAAAAAAAATAATCATAAGTTTTCTTGTATTGTAAATTTTAGACTATTTCATATGCATTATATTAAAACTGCCATATCAATTTTAATGTATAGATTTTGCAAATACTACACTATGTATGTAAGACTTAACTGTATCTGTAGTGTATATGTAATATATTTATGCCCAATAAATGTTTTAATTCTTTCTGATATTACCAGGAATTTTCTGAATTGTGTACAGCCCTTTCAGTCTGTGTGGCCCCTTTCTGGGAGGTCAGTGGTGTTGCTGCAGCCTGAAGCAGGAGTGGGAGCCCCAAATTTAATTCAGAATGTTTCTGGTTTGTAAGTGGAATGATTTTGTGTAATTAGGGAAGCGTTTGCTGGTGCAGTTCAGCAGTTTATGACATAGTATTTTCTTAGACTGAGCTAAATACACGGCAGGTTGCTGGTCCAGCCCCTGGAAAGCTGAAGTTCAGCCAGGCTGTTACCTGTACCATCTGAAGGCTGCTGATGTTTTGACCCAAGCAGCATCCAGGTGAATGCCAAATTCCTCCTCACGTGAGCTGGTTTCTGTAGCCCCTGTCTCCTCGTCCGCGAGATATTGCGGTCCTCACCCTGGGCACGCTCAGCTTCAGGCGGCATCAGCTCTGGCAGCGAGCTGTGACTGCTGCCCTGCATTTGCTTCCCTGGGCAGGGCTGATGTACAGTGAGCAAAAGTTTATGGAAACAATCTTAAAGTCAGGTTTCTATGGTGATTTAATCACTTCTTGAAATAGCTTGCATGAAAATTTTAAGGATAGTGAAAATACACCTAGATTTGTTATCTCTTCGTAATTAACCACTTGAAATACCAGAACTTTTCACTTAGTTAATTACGTGCAATAAATTCAATTACTCATCATAAAGAATTAATTGAGTATGTATACATGTTTCTTGGCAAATCCGTTAATGTTTGGTTTTTAAACAGCTTTTCTTCTGCAAATCACGGCATAAATACAACATTTTGTTTGCTTTATTAATTACTGCAATTTACAACATGAGTGAATTTTTCCTAGGGAAATACAGTAACTTTTTTCATTTGGTTTCTCAGTTGTTTTTTTTTTTTTTATTTAAACAACACTTGCCAAAACAACCTCTCTTTAACAAAATCTTTTAAATATGTCTATAGAACAGTAATCAGCGCTTTGGTATCTGAAGAGATCTTTTCTTTTTAGTAGTCCTGGGTTTACAACATTGCCATGGGTGTTTGCAGAGATGCTGGGGGACAGTTAAAGCCCATGGGAGTGAAGGAAGATTTGGGTATTAGCTGTTTGAGCTCTGAATGTTGTCTTGTAATGATATAACCCACAGGTTTGGTGCAGAGGTACTGGGTCCCTTTTCCACACCCAAACTAGGCAGAGGTGGGGTAAGTAGCACTATATTTCCAATGGATTTTGTTTGACAAGGAAATACAGAGCAAGTTGTAATGAGGCTTGGGCAATACTGTATTTATCAACATCTCTTGCCTGTTGGGAGAAAAGCATCTGCTTTGAAAAGTTTTGCGATCGAGCAGGGAGGCATATTTTTAGGTATTTTTGTGGCCTTGCGAACAATGTCAAGGCTGGTACAGTAGTTGGATGTGGACCGTGGCACATCTCACATTTTGAGCAGTCTCCAGGTCTGCCTGCAGCAAAGTGATCTCCAGGTTGGTGGCTGCTGTTTCTATAGCAGCAGCAATTCTCTCTTGGTAATCAAAGAGCCTGTTAACAAAACAGGTAGAGTTTGTTTTGCTTTTGACTTCAGTCACTGTTACATGTTGGGAGCATGTTTGGTTTGGTGGAGGACAGTTGAGCCCCTTCTGAAGGGGGGTCTGTGTACAAGGAACCAGTGTATCAAAGCAAGATGATACCCAGCTCCCGGGGACAGGAGAGCAAACAGGATCTGCAGGTAGCATCAGTCCGTCTTGTTCATCTCCTGCGGAGCTTTTCCTGCCAGACTCAGTCAAGTCTTCGAATTTTAGGAGATGCTCAAATTCAGCCTACTACAAATCTCACTTGCCTGAAGGGAGGTAGATCTTAACTCCAGCCTTTGTGTCAGGGGACCGAGGTTCCCCTGCCTGGAAGCATAGCAGAGGTGTTTGAAAATACCCCTGAAGATGGAATGCTTCGGGAGCTCCACCTAAGGCCTCCAGAGCGTGCTGTATAAAACAGCATCTCCTGAGCTGCTCCTGCCCTGTGGGCCAGGGGGTCAGCATGGCCTGTGTCCTCAGTCAGGCAGGAGTTTGGCCCAGTTAGCTGAGGTCTCCTACCGCTTACAGGTTTGCAGCTGGAGAATTGTCCCCTGTGAAATGCTGCTTTTTTCCCCTGAATGGAGGGATTGTGACACCTTGCACTACTGCCTGTTGTGGTGGTGGAGACTCAGTGTTTCATCATTGCTGTCAACTGAGTGATGCTGTTGTGATGTGCTTGGCATCCGTGGGGAAAGAGCAGGTCCTCCTCCTGCACGGGGCAGGGGGAAAGGTCTGTCAGGACCATGAGTTGTGGGTGAATGGGAGGAAGCAGCTGTGTCCATCTCTAATGGGGAATTTAAATCGCTGCTCTCTTCAATGGCCCCAGTGTATTTTTGTCCTTTTGCTGAAGTTTAAGGTTGCAGGTGACACAGGGGAGTTAAACTGGTACAAAGTGGTGGGATGAGTCCTGATTCTCACAGCCCACTTAAATCTCCACATAGACCTCTGGGAAGCTGATGGACCTGAATTGCTCAGCTCCTGCCAGACCCAGACCAAAACCTTCTCTTGTGCTTGCCCATGTGCTTGTTCAGGATTAAATAAGTGGTACAAAACCAGACTGGTTCATGTTTTTAAAGATGTCTCCAGCTGCAACCTAATCTTTGCCCGTTCATGCCAAGCCTAAATGGATCCTTTGAGATCTCAGCAAAGCTTGATCAATTTATAGACTAGGGAGATGGGGTGATTCCCCCCACAGCATCAATGACACCTACACGAACCAGATGGTTCTGTTAGACTTGTCTGCACCCAAGGTACTAGAGAAAAGTTACCAAGAAATTATTGCGGAAATGTGATTTAGAAATTATATTGCCTGTGCAAATGTTTTTCTAGAATTATCGAATTATTGCAGGATTCATGATGCAATGTGATTTATTGAAGTGGTGTAGAATTATATTCTCTGTCCTTAATATTCACCTGCCTTGGAGTGAAGATATAAATGTCATCCTTTATTCTTCTCAGAAATGAGAACCACAAGTAAGTAGAGAGGAGGATATGGACATTTTGTTTCAATATTTTTATGGCTGAGCACAAAAAGCCAGCTGAGATCTCTTGAAAGGACTATTTCATCAGCATTACATTTAATAAGTTCTAAACAATTGCATCTATTTCTGCTCTTGACAGTTGCGCCCTCACAATGCAGATTCTTGGCTGGGCAAAATAGAATAAGTGGTTTCACAAGATGCTTTCAAGCACAGTGGTTTAGCATGCTATGTACTGTTATTTAGGTGAATGTGCTGTTGTTAGTTTGAGTAGTTATATTTATTGTGCTAATTCCTAACATAGATGGTATTTCGTGCAATCAGAACTACTAGCATGGTTAATAAATAACTGCTTGGGTCAATGTGCTCAGTAGATGTCATTTCTTGGTAATTTTATTAACTCATCTCACTTTGTGTCATATGAAAGCTATTATTCTCTATAAATAAAATGGAGCAAACAGTAGGGATGCAAAAGTCTTGTGAGGATTAACATGTGAATAGAGTTGAGAAAGTCACCCTAATACAGTGCAAATATTGTATTTATTAATTTATAGCTCAAATGCCCTTTCTTTTTCCACAAAATGCTTGCAAACTGGTCGCAGTGTCCTCAGCTCGGAGGGCTCTGCAGCGCTGCACACATGAACATCCCCGGGCAGCACGCCGGGCAGGATGCTGCTCAGTGCCTGCCCAGCCGTCGCTGCAGCGCATCGCGGTTGGGCATGCTGAGAAAAAGTGGGTCTCTGCACTCAGCAGGGCCAAATATTCCCCAGAATGCTGCTGTATGGACTTTGAATGGTGTTAGGTGTAGTTCTAAAATTGGGATTGCTCTGGATCATAGTGCTTAAGCTGCTACTGCTCCTGTCTTTGCCTTCTTAACGCACATTGTAGCTCTGTTTCATGTCCTTCTCGTTTAAAGTGTGATATGATTGACTTCAGTGTTTTGAAATCAAAAGTGTCAGAGCTGTACAAATCTTTAGTTATTCTCTAAATAAGCCCTGCCCGGGCAGTGATGGTGTAAGTCCCTTCTTCTGGCTTCTGTCAGCCTGCCTTGCAGGAAGGGACGTTTGATATGGGTCTCACCACAGCCTATGGCAATGGCACTCCTCTAGCTACACAGCAGACTCCAAATTACACTGTGATGTGGGAAATCAGGTACAAGGCACAGCAAAGGCAGAAGAGAAAGCAGGTAAGTACAATCTTCTCATGCTTTTTGACACCCCAGCAGGAGTAGCTTGTCCGAGGTGACTTCATCTGAGGCTGGAGCAAGCAGGGCAGCAGCTCTATGAGTGGCATTGATTAGGTTTGCAGGTTAGCTTTTTTTGAGAAAGAAACCACTGTTGTCATCTGAGTATATCTGAAATCATTGAATTTTCTTATATATATATTGGCATTAGACCAGAGAAGCTCAAGGCAGCGCCCAAGGCAGCCGCTCATCTGAGGGATGAGCCCCACACCAACCCGTCTCTGCCGGAGGGAGGGCACCAACCAAGGCACGAGAAAACCCTTGTGCTGGCCATCTGCTTCCCTCTTCACAACCTAACAATAGTTCAGTGGGTTCAAATCTACATGTCTGATCAAAGCTAGCTCAGAAGTTTGCACCTTTTGCAGCCCTACGCTGGTGCCCCTGACACAGCACAGCGAATTTTACAAAAATCAATCGTATTGTCACTGCTTGATAAAAATACCAAGGTGCTATCGACTGGGCAGAATAGATGCCCATGTGTGATCATGAATAATGGCTTAACTTTTGGTGAGAATTTGTAGTACAAGTTTTTGCTGTCATTTGTAATATTGGTGTGTCAAAGCTATTTAAATCTCGACCTCTGAGCTCGTCGTGCTGCGGGCTCATTGCAGAACAGGCTTGTGGTGTTAGATTCCCTGCCTGCCTGCCCTAATGAAGGATGATTTGCAGCACCAGGTCATTTGTGGAAGGAGGCTGTGCAGGGAAGAACAATGTGAATAAAGGCTTGGAAATCGCCGTGCTTTTGCTTTCTCATGGACAGCACTGCAATCATGTGAAAATCAATATGAACATGAGAAAAAGGAAGGGAGTAACGCTTTTTCTCTTTTGATCCAGCAGCATTCAAAATGGGGGCAAATGCTGGTAGAGCATCTCCTGTGCCCTCGGAGCAGCCTCTGAGGTTGAGCGTGGGGTACTTTATCTCTGAGAGCGATTTTACTTTTACTCTCACACATCACCACACCTTCATTTCTCTCCTGGTGAGGGAAGCGAAGCAAGCGTGGAGAGCAATAAAACACCTTCATTGCGAAGTGTTTTATCTCTGAGTACAGCTAGAGGAGCAGCCTGTAGGCTTTCAAAATGATGTATTTGTGCACCAAACGAGAGTGGTAGATTGGCAACCAGGCAGCACTCGTGTTAGATGCTATTTAGGACTCGGTACCCTCCTAGTGAGGGGCAGTCCTGGCCTCCAGGCAGCAGTCTCACCACTGATGCCTGTTTGGAGCCAACCCTATGTGTGAAGGATGTAGGTCCTTGTCCATGAATGCCCCAAAACACAAGGAAGACTAAAGAGACTGGGGATTGCTCACATCCCATCAGATGGTTTTCTGGGACACTGCACAACTCTTACAGTTCTCTGCCTACGTTGCATTTGCTCCTCAAGCCTGCTCATGGCTGGCAGCATGAGAGTACCTTTGCAGTGTGTTAGTGATGGCATCCAGGTACTGCTGCAACAGCAAGAGTATGCGACAAGTTGGGAGGCATTCGCTCTCCAAAATTTTGCTGCAGAGCCACGCTTCTCTTGCTGACCAAAACCTAGCCAATGTGTTTTCAGGACTCGGAGAAACTTGCAGTCAGCATCACCACACGCAGCTCCAGGGTGAAGTAGAGGCTTTTTTTTTTTTCTTTGGTCCAAGTAATAGGTTTAAGGAGAGGCTCTGAATTGCACTCTTACCTGAAAAGTCATGGCATGCAACAGTTTGGAGCTGAGATCGGGAAGGGCAGGAAAACGCAAGCACTGGGCTTGGAAGGAAATGGAGACCTGTCTGCTGGGAAAAGCACTGAGAAAGTCTGTTAAATTCTCACCAAGTGTATTAATTACATTCGATAATACTAATATACTATATTGTGTGCTGGAATGACAACCATACTAAGGCTCAACAGCAAGCAGAAGTGACTGCAGAAACCCGTAAACCTTTGTTAATACAAGATGGATTAAATTTGTCTTTTTCTTCATTCTCTTCCACTGTGCACTCTTCCACTTCCACTCTTCCACAAATCATGATCTAACATTCACCTTTCTTTTTTTTTTCCTAAACAGCAGCAGCCAGGGCTCATGGAAGCCAAAACTGTGATTTCACAATCTGACAGAGCTGGCAAAACTGGACCCCATCATCTAACAACCTGCTTTGGGCAAAAGTTTGGCCGGGGACTTGGGACGTGAAGCCAAACCCCTGGAGTTTTTGCCTGTCTCTCACCAGAAATCATGTTTCAGAGTGAAAAGCCATTGGCAAGCACATCTGAGTGAGGAAATTATTTTGCTCCTGCGACGTTCCTGGGTTTTGTGCGGAGCTGGAAAGGAGTCTGCTGTGGTACATCAGGTAGGGATGCACGGGTGGGAGGAGATGGCTGGGGGGGGCAAGGGGGGGTAGAGGGGGGTGTACCACTGCCCTACATGGATGATAGACCTGCCTAAAGGAACAGAGACTTCACATTAACACCCTGTGAGCTTCCAGCTCCTCTGAGCACTGCTTACATTTCAGCTGGGCAGTGTGTAACTCCAGCTGAACGTGCCTGACAGCAAATAGCGTGAAACAGTGTAAATCACACTAGGTGTTCCCAAGACATGTCAACTCCTGCAACTGCATCTGCTGGAAATCCATCCATCTGGATCATCTGGAGAATTTTCTGGAAAGCTCCGGCATGTGCACAGACCCAGGGCCAGGTGTGCAGATAGAAATCCCACTGTGGGTGTAGGTGTTGCTGTGGCCACCAGTACACCTTTGCTGGCTGTCCCTGAGGGTAGGGGTGCAGAAGCAGGCCTTTGGAAGCATGGCCTGTGTTTCCTGCATTCAGGCTCCCCTTGGCTGAGCTCTCCGGAGGCTGCGGTGTCAGCCAGAGGTTACTTATTTCCCACATGACGGTTATCTCAGGCTACTGTGCTGAGCACTCCGGCAGCAACAGTTTAGGAACAGGACTGGGGCTCGGAGCTGCCTGCACCAGCCCACAGCCCAAGGAGTAACAGCCAGAGGGGGTGAATGGATCCACACCCCATCCTCTGAGACAGCAGGGTTTGAGCGGTTAAAACACCAAGTGCTTTAATTCCCTTTTTGTAAAATTGGGCTAATACTGTTCATTAAAAGTTGTGAGGGTAAAATCTATTCACCGTACTTTCAGCTGGGGGGTGAGGAAGGCGGTTCAGGGCACATGGAATTAACAACACGGACATCATTGGGATATGATGAGTTAGGTATATTTTTTTTTTTGTACTGAATTTTGAGTTTACTTCTCAGGATGGAATTTACCTCCTCCAGGCCACAGGGTTTTTACAAATGACACAAACTGGATGGAAGCTTGCCAGGAAACACTGACTGAAGGTCTCAGAGGAACTGCTAACAGCCCCATAAGGTAACATGCTGATCAACGCGAGCAAGCGCGGGGGGGTCTCCCACGGAGCAGGACCAGCTGCCTTCAGATCAGCACAGGGACTGTCAGCACCAGCAGCCGCTGCAGCCACCCCCCCTCCTGCCCTTGCCCATCAGCAGATGAGGAGAGACCCACTGCAGCACCCCGGCTACAGCAGACCCATGATGGAGAGTGAGTTCTCCTGGGTATTTAGGTATCTAGCAGCTGCTGCTTTAAATAGGGCTTATGCAAATGTCATTTGATGCAAACTTACATAACTGCTGAATATCTATTAATTCAAAATTTGACATGTAAGTGCTATTTTTCTAGTATATTTTATTTTTGGCAAGAAATACAATAGGACATGATTTTTCTGCCTGTGCATGCCTCCGTCAAAGGTGATTTTCTACAATGAATGAAGCTTTCTGGTAAAGTGATTTGACCTATTTCATCATCAATTTAACATGTTGCCAAGAAATAAAATGCAGCCAAATTGTTCCTGTTTATTTGTGAAGTTGTCATACAAAATGTAGAGTTAGGAAAGCTTTTAAAACTTGAGCTGTTCAACAAGGAACCTCCAGTTATTTCCTGTATGGGCTGCTCAGGTCAGTGAGGACACAGCAAAATTTTGACTCATAAAGCCCCTATATGGTTTTTTTCAGTTAGAGCTGGCAAAGTCTGTTCCTACAAGGAAGTTTTCAGAAATGCAGCCTATGGCTCAACAGCCTGAAAGAAATCTTCCAGCAGAGCTACCCTGTCTGCCACACTTAATGAATTAGCCCAGCTCCTGCAAGGGCTCTTGTTTTCCCTGCATGTAAAACAGATGTCAAAAGCCATGTCCAGACCCAAAATGGGGCGGGGGGTTGGGGGAACGACCCCATGCCCTTTCAAATAGGGAAGGCTTTGGGGGGAAGATGCCAGGAACATGAGGTGCTGCAGAAACGCCCTGGGAAACAGAGGAGAAATGTTTTGTCTCTGCTAGAAAGTATTGGCCAGGATATTCAACGCTGTGAACAGTTCGCAGCTGCGGCAGGTGGGATGGACGATTAAACCAGCGCCAGCACTGCCTTCGCCAACACGGGTTGTTCGCCACCACACCCTCGGCCTGCAGCATCTGCTCTGCCTGTGTAAAACCTGGCATGACAAGACAGGAGGAACCTTGCCCCATGTTACTGCCTGGGGCACATTCATGATACTGTCTTGGACTGACTTCAGTTAGCTGTTCCTAGGTAAAAAATGCTATTGAAATCTTGATTGTATTTTTTTTTTCTGAATTAAATTATTTCTTACAACCTAGGCAAGCAATGCTGGATTCCTCCATCAGTGCTGGTAAGGAGTGATATATATCTTTCTGGAGGCATCTGACAATAGTTGATTTTATGATGCGAAAGTGAAGGCTATCCAGGTGATTTTTTTTTTTTCTTTTATTCCATATAAAAGCAGTTCCTTATGTGCTGGTACCTGTTCGAAGAAGCAGACCCTTGTCACCTTCTGGAGTCAACGCATGCCAGTAAGTGTGACTCCACTGACTTTAGCATTCCTATATAGAAAAGTTTTAGTACTGAGAGAAGCAAAACTAATAGATGGTAGAGTGCCAGCTGCAGGAGTGACAGCTAGTGTGCGTTAAATGCTTGAATGTTTCCTGCTGGATCTGAAATATTTTCCTACTTGTGCAAGAGTCATAGGAAGGCGGCTACTCTTCTTTAATAAAAATGCATGTATTTTGCTAGATTTGGCCAAATGCTCAATGATTTACAGAAACAAGTCCTTTTCCTAAATGAGAGTGGAGAAGCCCTGTCCTCCCTTCCCATGAGCAGCCAGTCCTCTTCTTCCTGACTTCTGTGACCCCAGATTAAATGTTATAAATTCTGTTCTATACACAAAGCTGTGGTAATGTCACAGTGCTGGTATAGTTAAAATTTACTGTCTCTCCTGATGAAACACTAGCTTAAATGAAATTATTTGTATGTTTATAGCATATAGGCAGAAATTAAATGCTTCTACAGAGGGCTTTAATGTTATTCTGGTTAAAAAAGAAAAAAACAAAAACCAACCAACAAAACCCAAGCAAACAAAAAAGCTGGATAAACCATAGCCTAACTGACTTAGCTACATGTGTTCAGGAAAAAAAATTAAAACGCAGCAGTGCATTTCCTCAGCTAGGTAAAAGCCTCTGCGGGACCATTCTGGCCATGCAGAATTGCTTCCTTTAACTGAGACAGGGGTGTTACTCGCAGGGAACGGAGCAAGCTGTGAAGTCTCGCATGCTGCGTGTGATGCTGGTACCCGTTTCGTGTCCCATCCCAAGGCGGCGGGTGCCTGCCCTGCCCACCGCCGCTCCTGCAGCACCCAAGGGCCGTGCGAGAAGTGCGCGGCAGCAAACCTGACCAAGACTCGCTTCTCCACCTCACGTGCAACCATCCCAGATCCTCCTCCACCACTGACCCAGTAGAGTTATAAAGGGTCTCATCACTTTATTTCATTTTCTGTTCACATTTAACACCACAGACACAGCTGAGATTTAAAACACGTGACGTAGGTGTGTGATTGGTTCATTTACACAGATGTGTTATTAGTGAGCTCACATCTACACAATCTTTTCAAGATTCCCAAATTTCTTGTTTCCCTGAGTTGCATGACATCTGCCATCAGATCTGTTTGTCAGTCAACAAGCGACAGAACAAAATGGATAACAAGGCAGACGTGGTTAGAGACAAAACAGGAGATGATCCTATCGCGCTGCTGCTCGTTTGTCCCTTAATTTATAGGTTCACATACACTAAACCTATACTTGCTGCAAGTGCTGGAGTGGGGAGAAAGACAGGCTCAGGTGCCACACCAAGGAACAGCAATCAGCCCCCCAGCCCTAGCAAAGCCCTGGCTGATATAAAAACCACAGTATATACAGAAGAGGCCAAATTCTCTTTTGAGTTATACCTGAGCAGCACCGTCAGCTAAAGTTGTAACAGGCAGAAAATGGCCCATCAGCATTAATAGGAGTTTGAAGGCAATATGACTTCTGCTAACAGATAATTCATTATGAGAATCAGTTGTGGACCAGCTGGTAATAAATACTAGAACAAAGTAAACAGAAAGCTGCTATTTCACATGCATGCTCTGAAGCTCTATTAGCTGGACCACAAAATCTGTGTGTTGTTGTGACAATAGATGCAATATAAGACATATTTATCAGCATAAAGGATGGAAAGTTTTCTGGTTTGCCTTTTAATGGCATACTTGAGTTATAAAAATCAATTGAATTTAAGATTTTTATGGATGAAGTATGAGAATGTGTCTGCCAGTGTCTTTTAATGCAGATTTTTCGATTACTTTGTCAGGTCACGTTGGTTAAAAAAATGTTCTTGATTTAATACTGCAGCAAAGTAGTACAACTGCACACCGGGATTTATGGAGAGACGTGGTACTGGTAACCAGCCGATATGCTTTAAACAGAAACAAGTGGTGGTTTGCAGGTAGGAGACCTGTCCTCAGCAAACTTTGGGGGTACGGTGGTGCACAGATAGGGGCAGGTAGCCACAGACTCGTTACAAATATCGAAACAGCTAAACGCTTCCAAGTTCAAACACGTTGACTCATTCACAGTCAAGCTGAACAGAACAAATACAGATGATCTAGCTAGTAAAAAAAAAATATGACTTTGGTGGGAGATTGCATTCCATGTTTTTATAGCATCACTGCAGTCCTGAAGTCAGCTCTGTCCTTGTCCCACTGATATATATTTTAAAAAAATATTTCAGTACAGTCATGTTCAAAGCCACTTCTGTGAAGGTGTTTTCTTCATTTCCTTTCCACTCAGACATGACATGAAGGTAATTTATTTTTAGCATGTTTAAAAATTGTCTATTTTATTTCTCCTTTTCTAAGAAATTGTTTTCCTCATTCAGAGAAAAATGTTGGTTTATTTAAAAATCAAGATTATGAAAAGTGTATCAAATTTTATGTTTACTACTCCAAAAAGGCAATTCAATTTTCTCTCTCTAAGGTCTGGTTATATACTAACGAACTTCTTAGCAAAACTAAAGTTAACTCTGGAAAAAAATTCAGCTTGAATTAGCTGCTGCTGAAGTCACACAAACTCTCAAGTGAACTGGGCTATGTTTGCGTGGTAAAGCCTAGCTCTCTTGCTAAAGTCAGTGCTAAAAAATCATACGGGCAAAAGCAGCAGAAAAATAATATTTTAATGTTGCCAAATTCTGTGACCATGTCTCTCCTTTTATAGTCTCAAAGTTTAGTTATTTTTAAAAAAAATCTTTAACTGCCTACATTACATCTTTCAGCAAATCCAGATGATGACAAAAGTACAGCTTTAGCATTTCGATTTGTATTTCTTGCCCTCTTTCTCCTCCGTTATGGCTTTCTGGGAAATCCAGGTAAGTGATGCTCTGGTGCTGGAAATCACGTGTCATGTGATAACGCTCGGTTTTGTCCAAACACGCGAACTTTCTTGCATTGTGGTGGAGAGTCTTTTCTTTGGAAGGGGTTTGAGTCCAAACAGCCGGCAAGCGGCGACTCGGTACTTCTTCGACATGATGTTGTAGAGGATGGGGTTGATGGCTGCACTAAGGTAGAAGAGGACAAAGGACACCAAGTTGCAGTACTGGCTGATCACTGCTATCTCCAAGGATCCAGCTTCAAAGGACTTGGAAAATAAATATCGTCCTACGTGAAAAGGCAACCAGCAGAGTATGAAAGCAAATACCACCACAACTAAAATGAAAACAGCAGAAGAAGTTGTGTTAAGCAAGAGTATTAAATATAGGTGATTAAAATTCTATTTTAAAATTCTCTTTTTTCAAAAAATTAATCACAAAGTGTGAAAATGCATCCCGTAAGTTTTCAGGTTTGTGTCTCTCAATGTATTCTCTGAGAACATAAATTAGTAATACTTAATACACATTGATCATATCTAAAGAGGTTGCCTGTATTCCACAACTAATCTGATGTAGCATACTTCTGACCTATAAAACTTATGTTTTCATAAATAGAGAATTAAAGAATCAAAACAATGACAAAAAAAGTATAACAATCTATCATCTGCAGTGTTTAACAAAAGCAGTTTATATATGATATGATAGAGTCAACACTGTGGTTTATAATGAAGAATGTAATCACTGGGAAGCAAAATAATTTAAGGCAAAGCAAAATTATTTAAGGCAAAGGCCCAAAATAAAACAAACCACCAGAATGTGGACTTGTAAAGCACGTGTGCCAAGGTAAGAACAGAAGAGTGGTGCACCCCTCCAGTTTGTCCATTTTTTGGAACATGGGTTACTCCAAGAAGAGTAAAACTAACTATATAATATATAACTGCATAATTATAATTATATAGTATATCTGTAATATTACACTATCACTGTGGCTGCATTTATATGTAAATATAACGTATGTAGAATAATAGGACATGTGTATCTCTGAATACTGGCCCATCTGAATTTCCATCCTAAGTAAGGGAAACTTTTTCCATTCATTTCTTGTGTGCTATTGACCTTTATTATTTTTCATATTGCTTTGGGTGTATCTATTAATATGCCAGAGAGAGAAAACCCAGAAAACTCGAGCAAGGTTTTTTTGACATTCTTAAGCAATTTTTACCAGTTAATCTGTTCTCTCGTGTTAGCAATCCTGTCAAGTCACAGCAGATAATAAAATTCAAAGAGCTAAGACGGATGATTATAGGCATCTTTCCCCAAAAACTTCCTGAATAAACATTCCCAAGTTTAAATGGATTCTTATGCAGGATCTATGCTGGACTCTGAAGTACAGAGCTGAGGTTCAGGGTATGTTTTCCAGCTCTGCATCTTCTTGAGCCAGCCACATCCATTTTTTTCCCCAGTATCTCCACCTACAAAATTCAGAAAATGTTTCCCTAGCTCACAAGTGAAGTTTAATCCATGTAATGAATATTACCATAATGGTCATTAAGAACAGAAATTTAAGTGTAATCATTATTTTCACATGCAGACATGCATATCCCTAGTCAGGCTTTTGACAGTTTGATCTTCACACATGCAGAATCACATTGACTTCAATAGGAACGGGGTATAATAGCCCCTTTGCAAGTCAGGCTATACATGTAGGTGTTTAATTATGGACCTACAAGCATAACCTTTCCCTACAATTTAAAATAAGTGTTGATGCTAATCCCATTTACTTGATGTTCCGTGACTTCCTGAAGTCTTCAAAAGTGCCTTCTAAATTTTAAGCAGAACATTAAAACCAATGAAAGCAGACTGCACTGAGCATCTGCTGGTACTGAGCCCTTACTAACTTATTTTCTTTCCATCAGACTGTTATCATTTAGAGAATATTGTGTCTCTGTCAGAGGACAGACTTGCCACTGTCTTGCTGTTCTCAGACCTTATAAAAAGAAAAAGTGTCTGAAATATTGTAATGCCCGTGGCAATACTTCAGGGCCGAAATAAACAGTTATTATTTCAAAATTCTTTATGGTTAAGTATAAAGAAATATAATCATGGTAGTAATATATGTTAGCAATTGAGTTATTGTAAGTGGAGATTCATAATCCTGAAACTCTAGAAGTGTAAATGATGAATTACTTCCAAGGTCACGCTTACCAGACCGAAGTAATTCTATTGATCATAAAATGTAGCTGAAAGGGCACAAAGAATGCTGTGGTTTTTATTATTCTTCCTGCTGTTGCATAGTAATACAGTAGAACATGAACAAAAAAATCAGTTAGGCTCCCATTTAATAATTAAGGTACTTAGGACACACTTGCACCTCTTCGTCTAGCTCATTAGCCCATCACTTCAGCCTAGCTGAAACCAGCACAGCAGAGCTGCTGCCTGTGAAAGCTTCTCCACGCAAAGCATCTCATCCTCACAGAAATCCAGGGGATGCCTTGCACTGCGAAGGACTTTTTGCTTGAATAAAAGTACCCAGCAGCAGAAGGATTCTGCGCTTTTCAGACACTAAACTGCAGAAAAACTTTCTGGGTTTGTGCATCAAACTCCCACCACATGCACTGTCTTAGTATGTTAAAATTTGTCATGTGCCAGCAATAACCGTTGTTTAAACCATGTCAGCAATGTAAATATACCAAGTTAGGGATGATAGTGTCTGTTGTCTTGATCCTGTTTTCTTTAAGTCAGTGAGAATTTACAGGATCACAGACCTCAAAGAAGACACGATGCTCCCTGTTCAGCACATCCTGGTGTTTTGCTAATATAAAAATGCAGATTAATTTTCATAAGCTCACACAGCCATGCCAGTAAATAACCCAGATTTGGTAAAACTTGATACTCTTTTTCATGTGAAACTAAGTGCACATCATACCCTGCTTGCTTAGTCTGCAGCTCAACTTTGTGGTTTGAGAAGGGTTTAGTTTTGTTTAAAAATCAAATAAACTATCCTTCTGTAAATAACATCGGTATCCACAACCAAAGAGCAAAAATGTTCAAAAATCTCCAGGGCACTAGCTAATTGTAACTGTAGTATTTGTCCTTGTTGGTGATTGTTATT